>NC_063256.1:35482552-35845052 GCF_019578655.1 Ricinus communis | reverse complement strand
ACATTATCTATTGGGTGTTAAATTATTAAAAAATATGAAAATTTTCATATAATTATTCTTTTTGGTTTATTGGGATTTTAAGAAGAGATAAAAAAAAAACCTCTATATTTTCAAGTCATTTTGTCAAAGGATTAAACCCATTTGAGACAATTTAACCTTGTTTATGACCCCACTAATCATAGAATTAATACTGTTCATTTACATAAACAAAATTAGTGGAGACACTTTGGACCATTAACAAGCAAGAAAAATAAAAGTCATAGGAATCATACTTTTACCAATAATTCCTTGATTTATGTTCATCAAAGATGCTTGTTAACTAAGCAATAATGCCAATAATTATAAATTGTAGCAACCTTATTTGTTGTCTGTCCTTATATAGAAGAAAGAAAACTGAGTGATATGGAAATCTGAAACAAGGTGTAGCAGTAGAGGTACTGGTAGTAACAATGAGGTGTGCAAACTTATGTGGGTGCATACCAGGATTTAAGCAGAAAGAAAGCAAGAATGAAGAAGAAGGATCGGAGAAATCATCATCATCGTCTCATCGTAAAGCTCATAAAAAGGATAAGAGTAAAGGCGGTGCTACTGCTACTGCTGCCACTGATGATGATCCCATAGAAGGGAGTAGCCATCATCAAGGAACAACCAACACTGCCAGCAGTGAAGCTGCAGCTGTTGTAGCAGTGAGTGCAGCACATATGTCTGCCGTAGAAAGTGGTGGTGGCGGAGGCGGTGATGGCTAATGACGCTGCTGCTGAAAGTTTTTGTTTGTGTCTGTCTTGTTTGCTTGCTAATTTCTACTCTCTTTTTCTTTTTTTGTTCCTGAGAGAAGGGGATCATGTATTGCCTCTTATCTTCTTTTTGGGTTGTTTTTCTTATCGCTGCTGCTGCTGCTTTTCTTTTTCATTGGCTACAGTTCAATACGTAACGTGTGTGAAGTGTGTATTGATGTGCAATCTGTAACTTGATAGCCTTTTTTGCTGAAAAAGATTCATGATCTGTTGAGTACCCTGATCATTTTTCATTTCAATGTTCACATATTCCTTTTCTCTGCTCACTCACTGTTCAGAGATTTTAAGTGTTCAAAAAATGATTCTGCTAGACATTTCTTCCTTGTAATTCACTCTTTAGAACATTGCTACTGATTCACCAGGCACAAAGCAGGATGCCATTTTGGCATCTCTTTCTTATTAAACCTGTAAAAGTTTCTCAACTGCTAATGGTAGATCACAGTTCAAGTTAACAGACAGTGACAAGCAATTAACTTTATACACATGTTGAATTCGCACACCAAATCAAGAAACATAGTATCATTACTTTGAAAAGGAACACACAGTCAGGGGATTGGTTCCCTGTAGGAGCTAAGAAGCTGGTGAGAACTTGGAGGAGGATACACCAGGGATCCTGAAGAAGAAGAAGAAGAACATACATATTCAGGAAGAAGAAGTTGAATGCTTGATGAAGTGAATCGACCCGAATCGCCTGCAAGTCTTACATATGGTGTGGGAGTGCATTCTCCAAATGAGATGCCTGATTGTCCTCCCCTGGTCCTGTATTGAACAATGACATTATAGACAAATGGTATTAGTCCCTCCATTACAGATACAAGGAAAAGAAATAAAAGATCTGCAATTGATGAGAGAGCAATGAATTGAAGGTGGTTTTAATCAGAATGATGAGTTAGTTAGATGGTCCATTTCTTCATTTAAATTATAGATTGTGTGGAGTAGGGTGGAAAAATAGTTCATACCAAAATCGATAAAGCAGGACTGAAAAATATTGTTAACCCGACTTATGAAATAGATTAAAATTTTTAATTTAAAAAAATATATATATAAAGAACCAAATAAAAGAAATCGAAATAAATAAATTCACGGGTATCTTATATACTTTATGTATAAAAGATTTATTTTTGTTTAAGTTTTACTATAAATTTATGATTAGGTGTCAAATATGATATATAAGTAATATAAATAATATTACAATGATAGTGGAGTTGCAGTCGAACCAATCCGAACCGAAAATAAACAACTTTAAGTTTGGTTTGTTTAATTTTGGCATGAGCTTGAGTTCGATTCGAGCTTTAATATAGCTCGAACTTGACTCGTTTGAAAATAATTAGGATCGCGAATAATTCGAGCTCAGTTCGCAACTAGCTCGATCTGATGTTAACTTGAACTTAGTTCAAATTTGATTCATTAAGTGGTTGCATGATGAGAAAAGTTCAAGTTCAAACTCGTTAAGCACAATTCGAGCTCTAATTCGGACTCATTAACTATTTTTCAATAAATAGGTTAATCAATAGTAACATCTAAAAATATAGCAATAAATGATGAAAGTATCAAATTTAGCAAAACAAATAAAAAAAATTCAAATTTGTAACAAAAATAATTAACATCAGTACCTAAAAATATAGTAAAACATGAAAAAAAAAGTATTACTAAAACAATATGGATAATGAAAGTAAAGACCAACGATACATAAAAATTGCAAGAAGAACATACTCAACATATCACAAGTCCGTGCTAACTTAAAAGAGCATATAAATCAGCCCCACAATTTTATCTTTTAGTGACACTCACCTTTTTATGAATAATATTTATAAAATTTAAAATAGACGAAGTGTGATATAATAAAATAGATAAAAAAAAGTTTTATAATAACATATTAACTTTATAAATTACAGTCTTAATTTATTTTAGCTTAGTTTTCAATTTGATTACCATTTATAAATATAAACATAAATTCAATACAAAATTTTAATTAAACTAAGATTTTCTCAAAAAAACTGAATGATCCAATACCGACATTCCACTCTATTAACTCCAAAATTCAAGTTGGACAAATATGAAATATTTAAAAACTCAAAAGTATGAGGTTGAAAATAAATTGCTTTGTATTAAGATTAAGATATATATAAAAAGTTTCACAATAGAGGTAATACCACTATATTCATTTAGACACAATATTTAAATTTTTTTCTTTTACATTAGTGCTTAGTTAGTCATCACCTATTATATACTAATTAAGGTTTGAATAATAAATAATTTTTATTAAATTATTATAATTAGATGATATAGTTGGAATATTTTTACCATCGTAAAAATGTAAATTAAATATAAAATGCACAATAATTTACAAATAAAATAAAAAATTATAATAATGAATCAACTTTATTTTATTTAACTTAAAAAATATTTATTTTAATAATTTAGTATAGAATATATTTATATATTATTTATTATTTTTGTTGCAGTTATTACTGTTACTACATTTAAATATTTTAGTTATATTACTATTATTATTTTGGATTCGAATTCGAGTCTATAGACGAGTTTGCATGTTGAGCTATAAACAACATGTTCACGAATTTTATAAACGAACCAGATTGCGAATCTGTTTGCAAACTTTATAAATGGACCGAGTTCAAGTTCGAGCTGACGAGCCTGTTCGCAAGCCAATAAATGAGCAGGTTCGCGATCTAACGAATCAAATTATATCAAGCTCGAGTTCGGCTCGATAAAATTATCGAGCTCGAAATTAAACTCGAGCTCGGCTCGTTTATATTAACGAACGACTTAGAACAAGCTTTTTATCGATAAACAACCCTAAATGATAGTAATAATATATAATTTATATACTATGATAATAATTAAAATGAACAAAATTACAAAACCAACACACTAATAATAAAATCCAATTAAACGATGTACAAAGTGCATATAAATGGTAGATTGATTTCAATAAGTTAATTAACTAGACCATGCCTACTCTTGTATGGAAGGTAAATTAAAGCTAATAAATGGTAGATTTATTTCAATAAGGTAATTTGAACAAACTTTTTATTGATTCGAGTTTGAATAGTTCGCGAGACATTTGGTTCATTTACAACCCTAAAAGATATCAGTAATATATAATTTTATATATGATGATAATAATTATAATCAACATTAAAATAAGTAAATTACAAAACATACTAATAATAATATCCAATTAAAGGATGTACCAATGGTAATAAGTTAATTAACTAGAGTGTGCCTACTTTTGTATGAAAAGTAACTTAAAGCTATTTTAAAACTGGAAATTACAAATATATAATAGTATGCATGTTCAGATATTTAAATTTTAAGTATTTAATCATTTTAATATCTTAACTCTCAGTTTAATTCAATAAACACTAAAATTTTATTTTTATAACTTATTAAAAGTATTTTTAATTTTTGACACCTAATTAAAACACCTATGCATAATATACATAGATATACTGAATGAAATTATATGTTACAAAATATTAAAATATTATAAAAAATAAAAATTGAAGTGTTTATTTAATTAAATTAAAAATTAAAATGTTAAAATAACTAAATAGTTAAAATTTAAGTGTCTAAATATATAATTTTTTTTCTTAAATTTATTTTAATAAATTAATTAATTAGACCGTGCATACTCTTATATGGAAGGTAAATGAAAGCTATTTTAAAACCGGAAAATTATAGACACCCAATTTAAACGTTTCACCAAATGTTAAATGAATCTTAATGTTGTTTTGATGCATTATTTATAAATAAATAAAAAACAGAATGGTGGGTTGATATTTCATTTTCTTGCCCATCTGAGCATATGTCCCTTGTTCATTTGGTAGGAAAGGATAAAGAAAAAAGAAAACAATGAAAACGTTGTTTTGGTGGGCAAAAGGAAGAGTTAGAGACATTGATTAACATTACAAGATTCAGACAAATGGGTACCTTATTATTACAGTGAGCTCCAATGGCTAGGGTTAGATCTTTTTGTCGGAATATTGTTTTGCTATGGAAAATATTTAAGTAATCAAGATTTGATGCTATGAAATTGATGCTTGGTTTTGGGTTTAGTTGAAGCATTTTCACCTGTGTGCAAATGGGCTCATAGGTTTAATTGTGCTAATGGGCTCACAGGATTCGTAAGTCAGTTATACAAGAGATTTATTAAAAGGAAAATTACAAAATATTTTTGATGCTTTTATATGTAAAGGTTTGTGGTTTTTATTGTGACAATAAAATATTTTATAATTTTATTTTTTTTATATTTTAGTATTTTACAATTTAATGTTGTTATCATTTTATAATAAAATATTAATATTTAATAATAAAATTATTTTATAAGTAATTTATCATTAAATCAACTATTAAAATATTCTGAGAAATATTATAATTTCATTTTAAAAATTATTTTTTATTTTATTTTTAATAAAATTAATACATATTTATATATATGTTAAATTTTATTTAATATGAGCTCATTGTAGTTAATTGTATGTTGAATTGTTTAATAAATAATTTTATTTTTGAAAATGGATATTATATTACTATTAAATTATAGAATAATTAAAATATTAATTTATAAAGTGGTAAAAGTGTAAGTAAATTAAATTATAAGATACTTTAAGTGGAAAAATGTGAAACTACAAAGTACTGTTTATCCTATAATAAGTCTTCTCACAACATAAAATTTTGCTGAATCTATGTGCTATAAAATGGAAACGTTGATATTGAATAATATTGTACTTGTGGTTTAAATACTTGCATGTTGATAGATAATAGAAAATCTCAGAAGAATTTCTAAGAGATCACTAAATTGGTAATTAAATTTTATATTTTGTGAAAAGAATATTAAATTTTTTATGAGGTTAATCATTGGACCAGGGGCCTTCATCCACATTTACGACCACTTTAACAGATTTTATGAGGTTGTCTCCATTGGGTGAGTTTTAGGGATTATCATGGGTCAATAGAGGTGTTTTATCTTGTTGATTCTAGGAGTTAGTGGAGGTATGTGCAGCTTTGTTAGAGGATTATTGGGTAAGGGTGGTTTATGGGTTTGGTTGAGACTACCTATTTTAGGTGTCTTGTCTTTGTATCATTTTCACATCAAGAGAAAACTAGTTGCAAATAAAGTTAATTTTGCTAGACGAGGAATCCATTGGATGAATATTATCCTAAATCTAAAGGGATTTTCCATGCTCACCACACTAAATAATGTGACCAAAGATAAAAGGTAATACAACGTATGCTATAAAGGATTTGGAGGGCTAGGATATAATGTTTAAAGGGTATAACTACATTTGCCCCTCTATTGCAATGTCCTTTAATATTTATAAGTAAGGTATGTGATGATTAGTTGTCCTTAAGTGCTATAGAAAATGGTTTTAAAGATAATAGAGATTATAGATCTCGTGTTTATAAGAGTCTTGAATCGCAACTTAACAAATGATGAATTATCTATCGATGCTTGTAGGAAGTCAAATTTGGCTATCTTCGTTGAGGCGACTTTTGGATTATTGTCGATCCAATCATTTAGGCGAGTTCTAAACTCACGTGGGAAGTATTTTTTTTAAAAGAGCTCCATTGATTCTAAATATTAATTATAAGAAAAGTAATTATATTTAAAAAATTTAGTAGAAAGAATATTATTTGATCGAAAAAAAAAAGAAATATATGATTAAAAAATGTATATGAAAGGTAAACTTATCGTTTTATATAAAATTAGCCATAAAACTCAATATCAATGCCACATCAACATATCTTAAATTAAAATTAGCAAAAATTCCATCACTTTTTTAAAAAAGAACTTATTTTGGCAACTTTAAAAGCATGTATTAAAAAAACAAGGATTGAAAGACTTTTTTTATGGTGAAATTATGAATGGGGATTTACTAATTATCAAATATTTTTAATAAGTTATTTCAAATTATTATCATATAGATTGCGGATAAATGAATAGTCTTTTTAATATTTGAATCAAATTTTTCAAAATAAAAACCTAATGTTATTTAAATAAAACAAAAATTCTATAAGAAAAAAAAGATTATGATTCGTGTGAGTAAAAAAGAAAAAGAAAGAAAAAGAAAAAAGAAAAAAAAAAAGAAAAAAGAAGAAGAAAGAAGAGGGGGAGATTCCCCTCGTGCTGACAGTCTGTCTCATTCATCTCGTGGTTCTGCTTGTGCTACTTCATAAAAAAACACACCTCACACTCTCACTATCATCAAACTCTTAACTCTGTCTTCTCCGTCTTCTTCCATTCATTCTTTCATTCATTCACTCACTCATTCATGGCTTCCCTCATCGAATCTGGCTGGCTGGTAAAACACCTTTTCTCCTCTCTTTTCTCTTTTCTCTTTTCTCTTTTCTCTTTTCTTTACCCCCTCTCTCTATCACTTTCTTTTTATGATTAACCCTTAAAGATGCGATGCATTTTTCTTTTTCTTTGCTTCTTCTGGATCTAGCTATCTACCAATATTGCTCTACTTTCGTTCTGTATTCTTAGGATTCGAGGCTTTTACTGCATGTAATTAGTAGAATGTGTGGTAGATCTTTTTCTTTCTTTCTTTCTTTTCCTTTTTGTTGTTCACTGTTATGAAAGTGTATCAAATCATTGTTATTTTATCATTGCTTCTTGTTTAAAGATTTGGGTCATTGTCACTACAGCTTACTCATTATGAGATCTCTATTAATTTTATTACTGAAAAGTGACTAATTATGAAAGTTGGGTACAGATATTCGTATGTATTTCGTGCCTTCTTTCTCCCATTTATTAATTTATGCCTCTTGTGCGATTTGATTTCTCAAAACAATTCTTTTACAAGTCAACATGACAGAGTGTTATAACTTCCCTTATAGAGCTGTGAAAGGTTACAAATGATTGACCAATTGAAATTATTAATTTGAATTTTTGGTCTTGATCAATGTTGATAAGTTGTCAATCCCATTTGTTTCTCAAACAATTCTATTGCAACGCTTTATTATTATTATTGTTCCCAATTATAGCTGAAACTTTTAAGGTTTTAATAGTTTTGTTTTATGCAGTATCTGATTACACATTTCAGCGATTTTCAATTGGCATGCCTAGGAAGCTTTTTTCTTCATGAAAGTGTCTTCTTTTTATCTGGGCTTCCTTTCATATATTTTGAAAGGGCAGGGTGGCTGAGCAAGTACAAGATTCAGGTTTGTTTTTGCCAAGTTTCTGTTATTGCTATAGTAATCCTGCTAGTTTCATAATTTCTCAGTAAATTAGGATTACAAAAAGAAAATTTAAAGTTCAATTTAGTTTAGTAGCTTGCTGCCAAGATTGAAGCGTAAAGTGTTTATGTCAAATGTCCATTTTATGCATAGAGTCATAAACATGCCTGATGCTTTAGTGGGACTGGGGCCATCTATACTTGCTTCTAGGCATAGCTTTATAGGCATTAAAAGCACTTATGCATTTTCTGGAAGTCATTATTGATGGTTTAAATGTGTAATGAAATTTGCTGCTTCATTTTTCATGTGTATTTTTTTTGGTATCCTTCTGTTGTCACTACTAGATGCTTGTTCTATGCAGACCAAAAATAACAGTCCTGCAGCTCAGGAGAAATGTATTACTCGCCTACTTTTGTACCATTTTGGTGTCAATCTGCCAGTCATGATATTCTCCTATCCTGTCTTCAAATACATGGGCATGCGAAGTAGTCTTCCA
The DNA here is from genome assembly GCF_019578655.1 of Ricinus communis. Lineage (NCBI taxonomy): Eukaryota > Viridiplantae > Streptophyta > Magnoliopsida > Malpighiales > Euphorbiaceae > Ricinus > Ricinus communis. Next base: position 35,836,559 of record NC_063256.1, on the reverse strand, counting down.
TTGCCGTCCTGGTATTTTCAGGTTCTTTATATACTAAATCTTTTTTTGTTCTTTTTCTCTTCAGTTGCACATTTAAAGTATCTGGCGGTACTCGCAAAGTTGCACTAAATACATGCTACTCTTTCAGATAACTATGTATTTTTACCTTCTTCAGCAATCACCATTGCTTGTGTATCATAGATTCTTGTTTTAATTTTTGTAGGAAAGTAGTTCTAACGCAGATAATATTCTACTTTATCCTGGAAGATTTTGTGTTCTACTGGGGACATCGGATTTTGCATACAAAGTGGCTGTACAAGCATGTGCACAGTGTCCATCATGAGTAAGTTAAATATTTATGGTTCTATCTAGTCTTAAAAATTTGAGCAATAGTATCTATGACTTGCTGTTTGATGCACTTACTGGTTTCTGTATAACATGTGCAGATATGCTACTCCATTTGGTCTGACATCTGAATATGCTCATCCTGCTGAAATACTATTTCTTGGTTTTGCTACTATCATTGGTCCTGCCATCACTGGTCCCCATCTGATTACTTTGTGGTTATGGATGGTGCTAAGGGTCCTGGAGACAGTTGAAGCACACTGTGGTTACCACTTCCCATGGAGCCTTTCCAATTTTATGCCTTTGTATGGGGGGTAAGTGTTTCTCTTCCTTCTTTGCTTTTTTCTTTCTTGCTGGTATGTATGTCTCTAAAGCAAGCAAGGTGTTTTATTTCCCAGTGCCGATTTTCATGACTATCACCACCGCTTGCTGTATACTAAATCTGGCAACTACTCGTCTACTTTTATCTATATGGACTGGTGAGTTCTTTTTTTATTTGTGCTCTCTTTTTCTTTTGTGTGGTTAGAATGTAAACTTTGCTGTTTATATTTTAAGTTGTATGTACCTAGATTACAACTCTAACTTATTGGATTTTATGGTTAAAGAGATCGAATCAGGCTAGAGAGCAGTCTGCTCCTTGTCTAACCATCATTTGGTTGAGCTGGATTTTGTTTTGCAGTCAGATTCTCCTAGTTCAGTTCTGTTCTTGCCTCAGCCATCTTGTAAAATTCCCTGCAGTTTCCATCGCATAACCAAAATCAGTTTGAACTTCAGAAGGCCAGCTCAATCCTAGGAATAATCAGTTCAAAAGCCTTTTCAATCAGTTCTCACATGTTATTTTTCAATTAGCACTAATTATGTAGAAGGATTTTCTTCATTTTTTATCAATGGTTGGTCACTAGAGAAGACCAATGGCAGTACTTGAAACTAGTGATTGCTTAATATAGATGTTGATGCAGTTGAAAGTGCAATACTTCGAGGAGTGGACTCCTCCTTGCAAGTCATTTGTTAAAGGCTCAATTTAGGTCCTTATGTCCTCTTATTGAGATTATCTCTACGTTTAATTTAATGATTCTGAGACCCATCTAATTTAGGTGATTTTTATTCTTTAGTTGAGTATCATTCAACTAATGCAAATAAAAAAAAAAAAGAAGGAAAGAGAAAAAGAGAAGACGGTTTTGCATGAGTTGTGGGCCTATCAGCTTATGAATGATATACATGCTTTTGGTAAGGTCCTGGTCTATTCACTTGATCTTAAAGTGTTTTAGGCCTGTCAGAGAAAATGTCCCAGACAACTTCTTAAAATCCTAATGTTACACAAAATTTCTCATGCTATTTTATGAGTGTTGATTTACAGGTGTCTAATGCCTTGATCTTCATGGTTCAGCTTACTGTTTGAGCTTGAAGATGGCATGAAGACAGAGTTTGCGATGAACACAGCATGCTTATAATTCGTTGATTCTAATTTCAGTGTTCCTTGTCATCTTAACATGATTGAGAAGTATAATTGACTCTGATTGTTCATAGCTGCCATGTTCTGGTTGTCATTAAAAGGAAAATTTTATATCTTTTCTCAAATACTGATGCATGGAAAATGATTCATTCTGTTGACCATGATCGATCTATCTCTGTTTTATCAGGATATTCGGCACTGATGTAGGTTACAGAAAATTGAAGGCTTTGAAGAGTTCTGGAGTTGAAAATGGCAACAAGCAAATGTAATGTTAGAGAAGATTCTTTTTGATTAGCTCTACAGCAGAAAATGGGTTCCTGATATAACGTCACCTCTGGAAAGTTCTCTCTCCCGCCTTTTTCTTGTGTGCAACCACCCTATTTTGTTTAGTTGATGTTCCTGTTACAGCTTGTGGTAGTGTGGATCAGTGGGAAGCTTCTCTGGAAATCTGTGTCCTCATGTTCTTCCCTACATGAATGAAATTGCTGTCCCTTTTAAAGCTTTTCTATTCGCAAAATATGCAACATATCCTTTATCCACTTACTATGCTGGAGACTAGTTAATCAGACTGTTCCGCAAATGCCCTTTCTTTTTTTTTTTTCTTAATAATTTGAGTTCTAAAGTGGACCCAGCTAATTGAGTTGACTTGATATCAGTGGAATGTTAATATACTTTTTGGGAGTTAGTCTGTAGACATGCGGATGTTCTTTTATCAGTATTTTCTTGTCTCTGTAACCAGGGAGTTACTGTCATATTTTGTATAAACATCATTCTGATAAACAAAGGTATCATGGATTTGAAACTTGCCCAGCTATTTTTGTTTTCTGCCAAGATGATATTAAGGTTTTATACCTTGAGCTCTTCCGTTACAGGCAGATGCTCTATCACTGAAATATTGCATAATAGTTATGCATACTAGTTATAATAGAAATATACTGCTTGGAAATTTGAGAAAGTGACCTTGGAATGTTATTCCAGGGGAAATTGACTGTTGTGCTGCACCTTCCTGTAAAGTCACATTTGCATATGTAAGGCATCTTCTCTTTAATCTTCCTGAGAAGAAAAGTTGTCTATGCCAGAAAAGTTGACAGCAGGAGTTCTCTACATTCTTTTTGAGCAAATGAAATGTAGTGGTCCCTTTACCTTTGCTACACATGGTACAGAAAGGAATTGTAGGAATTGACCACTCTCCATAACAACTGTATTTCAGATTTTTCATGTTCTGTAATGATCATAATAATTTCTTTTGGTCGGATTATTTTGTTGTGATAAATGTTAAAAATGAAAGACAATAATTTCAGAGACCAAGCAATCATATTTGTAATAATATGAAAAAGCTAAAGTTTCTGAAAAGAAAAATGTAAGAATTGAAGTAAATTAAATGTAATTGCTGAGAAGTTAAATTTGTATATTTATTAAGGTTTAGCATATGCCCTTAAGAACATCATCCAAACATTAGTTTACAAAGTTTACAAGATAGTTTAACAAAGCTTGTAGGAGAAAAGAACTCTCTTCCTCATTTCTTTTGCATCTCAATACAAAATCTTATTCTTTTGTATTTTTCCATCTCCCTCTTTCCCTTGAGCCAAAGATGGTGGGGCTAAATTACCCTCACCATCCATGAATTTTAGCTTTAGAATCATTAAAACTCCTAAACTTTTTTAGTTTATGACACTAAAGCCTCTAAATTCCGATTTTAGTAACACTAAACTTCCTGCTATCAACTTCCACCGTCGGAATGTTGATATGACAATTCATTTATTAATTTAAAAAAAAAAAAATATGACAATTCATTTATTAATTTTTTTAAAAAATAGAATTCATATCATTAAGTTAGATACTTCAATAATACATGTTTTGCTTATTCTCTTTTTATTTTCTCTTTTCTCTCTCTTTATTTTAATTTTTTCAGACTTTTTTCCAGAACCAAACACTTAGAAAATTAAGCTACCTTATTTTGATAATACAAACAAAAATTTTAACTCAAGTTAATAATGAAAACATAATTTTATCATTTTTGACAACCTATTGAAATTCCATTATATAATGCTAAATTAAATTCTTCTAAGAAAAACACAAGATTACATAAGTGGCTATATTAACACCAAGAGATGGCAATAGCAACAACAGCCTCAAATGTTAATCTTAAAGTTTTTTCTTTTAAGCAAAATTGAGAGACGTGTGTGGGTGCGGTTTGTGATGGCGAGACTAGGTTTGTGATAGCATCGAGACAAGTAACGACTAACTATGCTGGTGCAATATCCGGTGGTAAGATTAGTTGTTGTCAATATTATGATCGGAAATTAAAGAAAATGAAAGAGAGAGAAAAAATAATCAAATTTTTAAGATTATTGGATTTTGGTTAAAATGATTTATTTGAACTTTCTTTATTTTTAGAGTTGATTTTTTAGGAAAGAGAGAGAAGTGGAGTGAGAAGAGGAAGATGAAAGAGAATAAATGGATAAAAGAAATCACCCTTATTTATAATAGGGTTTTATACTAAAAACAAATCTGAATAAAGCAGCAAATATATTGATTATAATAATAAAACATTCCCTTATTATAGGGTGATATTGATATGACTTTATTTCAAAAAAATATTTTAAAAATCAAAATATAATAATAAAGTGACCCTTTATGATAATAGTGTCTAATTTGGATTTTCTTAGCACTTAATATTGTGTAATTTATGGACCTTTATGATTAAAAAAAAAGTTCCAAACTAATTGTTTGAACTTTTTTTTGGATGAAAATGAAAATAAACAATAATCATGGTTTTCAGATACCCAACTGAATTGCCAAATATTCTAACTAGAGAGGTACAAAATATATAATTAGGGGGCAGTGTTGTAGCATCTTTCTTTTGAACTTCAAATCCTTCATGGCCCCATTTCAAGATCTTTTGGTTGGACAATATGTCCCTCACTTCTTTTAAATTATGGACCAACTTTTCTTTTCCTTTTCTTTTTCTCTTTTTTCCTTCCCAAAACTATTAAAATATATGAGTTTATTCAATAGTACATATGATATAAAATATATTTCTTCTTTTATTTGACTCACTCATTTCATTTTTTATTTAAAGATTTAATCGTATGATAGTCTTACTTGCAAGAAAAAAATCCGACTTGATAGCTGGTTTTTAAATAATTATAATATTTAATATGAAATCTGAAAAATTCTTAAATAAACTCAGTCTAATACATCATTCATATTCATAGATCAAACTAATTGTATAGTTACATGTGACATTTCTTATTAGATATTATTGGCTGATTTTATTCATTTTCTAGCTGAAGCACCATTTGAGAGAATCTATAAAGTTTTCAATAATTAAGAACAGTACTTTAAACCATTTTGATTATGAAATTCACATGTCACTTAATTTAGGGATTTTTTCTTTTCTTCTTAATGCAAATACTCTCTTTCAAAAAAAAATCATAAAAACTTTATATTTCTTTCTCTTCTTCTTCTAATACTTTCCAAACATTAAAAAATTAATATTTTATTATTATTATTTGGATTGCCATTAGTAATAATAGTGGTGGGCACCTTTACTTATTTTTCTTTCATTTTTTTTCTGTTGTTAATATTTATTTCTTTATTTCACAATTTTAAGTGGGAATTTATAATTTTTTCCTTCATATAAGTTATGTTAATTCCTATCAAATGTGTTAGGACTTTTTCAATTCTTTTTGAAGTATTAGAAAAACTGTTGATTATATTTGAATCATTCAAAGATTCAAAGACTAAAGAGCCAATTTTTTAAACAAAGTAATCTTTAATTGAGTGCTGTATCAGCAAAATTAAGGAACATTAGGGACCTTCTTCTTCTTCTTCTTTCTTTTTCCTTCAGATAAATTCTTGCTTTTAGTACTTTTTGGATGTAATTGTTATATATTTTTCTCTTCAAGATGTCTATGAAAGCTTTATTAATGGAAGTTTCTCATTTTCCTCTGAAAGAAGAAAAAGAGTGTAAAGTAAAATTCAAAATCCTAAGTGACCCAAATAAAAGTAACTAAATACAACCCATCTAAAGAACCAATCTTGATTTCTTGTCGAACCATATACAGAAGAATTATCCTAATGATTATTGAGTTTTAATACTAAGTTCATTATGGACCATTAACTTAATAAATTACAATTTGATCACTAAATTTTAATCTTATTACCATACTTGAGAAATTTTCATATGGTTCCCATGAGAATTTTTGAAAAATCTATTGAATGCATAGACCAACAATTATAAAATCTTAATTGTTTTCCCTTTTTCCATAAATATTAGACTCTAATAAACACCATATTAGACATTAGATTTTTCTCTGTGTTCATTGAATTCAAGTAAAAGGACCCCAATTACCAAAATAAATTTCACATCAAGAAATCATTAGTACTATTTTAAATTAAATTATAATTTCTGACTTATTTATGATATTTGTCCCAAATTATACCACTACTAGCATATATTAAAAACTGGCCAAGACTATTAAGGTTTAAAAAAAATGTCTAATTGATAACTAAGATTATTTTTCTTTATTTTAAAGAAATTTTTCTATCCTAGAACAATCTGCACACACCAAACATTATACCAACACATGTATGTGTTTTATACTTTAGTATTGAGTGATTAAAACATATTTTATCATTTAAAATTAATAAATATATGTCAATCATCTATCGGTTTGATGTATAGATAATAACATACATCAAATCTATACACCAAGTCTAGATAAAAAATTTACAAAATTAAAATATGTAAAACAATATATTAACCAATTCTTAGTAAATGTACTTTTCCACACATAATAAATTGTAAGATATATTCGAAAGATAAATTTAATTATTCTATTATGTGATAAATGAAGATTAATTATGATATACAAAGAATTATACAAGAAGGCTGAATAAATATTTACCTTTCATGTAAATTGATTAAAAGAATTTCTTTATAATATATGTTTTACTTAAGAGTATATACATATAAATTTTTAACATCTAAATTTTTTTGATATGCGTGTTTAATTTTGATACATAAAATTTTTATTTAGCATTTTATACTTATTTTTTACATATAAAATTCAAGCTTATATATAATTTTATAGTTTTTTATTAATTTATTGATTAATAAGTTATATCTCTAATTAAACACTGACTCTAATTTTAAGAAATAACATATTAATTATACTTTATTATTTTATTAATTAATAAATAATTTTTTAATCAGATAATGATACTAATTCTATTCTAGAAAATAGCATATTAATTATATTTTAGTATTATACTAATTAATAAATTATTTTTCTAATTAGATAATAATTCTAAGTCTAGAAAATAACGTCTTGAATATTATATTCAATAATAAATTAATTTTTTAATTATGTAATAATTCTTTAGTTCTAAAAAATAGTAATATCAATTATATTGATAGTATTAATATATAAAATACTAAAAGTAATTAATAAATAATTTCATAATAATTTTATATTATTATATACTAATAAAATTTTAAAAAAATAAAAAGAATATTTAATAACAGTTAGTATGTTATATTTTCAATATATTATAAATTAATATTAAATATTAAAAATTTTATTAAATTATATCTATAAATTTAATTTTATAATTGAAATAACAATAATGGTCGTGCAACATTTAGGCAAACGATTAGTATAATATTAAATTTTAAATTTTATCTTTTTTTTTTAAAAATAATGATAAAAATAAGAAAATAAAAGAGTTCTCTTAGAAGACATGTGTCACTTAGTTTAAGAGATATTCGCGTCAAAGCTAACAAAATGCTTTGTGTGGTCATAGCTTAAGTGTCCATCAATTTGTAGAGATTCTTTCCCCTAATAAATATTACTTTTCACTCATTCTTTTTTCTTTTTCTTTTTCTTTTGTGTGTGTTTAGTTTTGTAGTCCTGCAATTATATATATAGGCAGAATTTTTGGCCTAATCTAATAATCAAATTTATTCTTTTATTTAAATCAACCATTATTATTATTATTATTATTATTATTATTATTATTATTATTATGTTCTTCGTAAGAAAAAATATTTGACTACAAAATCATAACAAAATAAATATTCATCGTTAAAATATTTTAATTTATAAATATTTATCTATTTTTTATTTCAATCAACCATCATTATTATGTTGTTCGTATTTAATAATATCAGTTTAGAATTTAATTATTTCTAACTTTATTTTACTGCGACTCAACAATCAAATAACAAAGTTCCTCAAGACCTGGAAAAGGGATGGATGGAAGAACTTCCGGCCGCGATAACATGAGGAGATTTTATCTTTCCGCTCGTGCCTAGAGTAGGAATGAGCGGGTAGGCCTATTTCTCATCTTAAAGGCTGATTGAATGGATTTCTGATTTTGTTTTATTGCGACTCAACAATCAATAATAAAGTTAAAAGGTGTTCCAAGATCTACAAAATTCTAATTTAGTGATCAAAACAGAAACCAAAACATGGAAGACTTCTGAATAAAATTTTAATGCAATGGTCAACATATAAAGTAATAGAAGCTTGGTTTTATTTGAATTTTCAGGGGCTTGACCACCGAAGCGAAGGAGGACGATAGATTGTTAGGGAATATTGGGATAACGTTTTAGCACACACCTTGGACTATCTTAGCATCACTATTCAATTACTCCTGTGCTGATGCAAATGTGAATGAAGCTTAAGGAAGCACCAGCGTGCGAGCAAGGCTGGCATGGCAGCAAAGCAAGCAAAAGATATGCTGCTATTAATTTGGAGTTAGCAAAAGGGTTCTTGTTTTTCTTGTTCTCTTAATGGGTCCGACGTCAAGCAGCATATTAGCAGGAAATTCAAACTTTAACCCACATTCTGCAAGACATTTTTGCGCCAGATCACTGCTTCGATGGTAAATAAGGCACTGCTGATTGATTTCCCAAAAATTATAGAGCAGCTGATTCTCTACCCAGAAATCTTTTCTTTTCTTTTCTTTTCTTTTCTTTTCCAAGAAAACAAACAAACAAGAAAGTTCCTGCCCCCGAGTTTGTGGATATCGTCTCCCAAAGGTTTGGCGATGGGCATTATAAAGAGAAAAAGAAAAACCATCGAGTGAACCCTCCACCCAATTTCTCACCATGGAAGATTATGAAATGCAAAATTACACTTCTTCTGATTTAAAAGGAACAATTTAAAGAGAGCTATGGCCAAGGAAGATCGCTAAGTTTAGTTCGTATGCTATATATCAAAATCAAATCTAAAAATTAATTTATATATCAAATTTATATACCAAGCTATTTTTAATTTTAAAATATTAAAAGATAATAGATGCTACATCAAATCAAATAGAGAAAATGATAATATTAGGCAAAAATATGATCTATGTAGCAGTAGGCAAAAAATAATGATGTACGCAGCATTACTCTTAGGTGGATATGTCCACCGGACTTATAGCGTCCCATTTTTCTCTTTGTACTTGTCACCGGAGTAATAGCGCCCCTGATCTTCAATGCTTAGATTGTTGGGATTACAAATCAAAACAAATATTTACACACAGCATGAGCAGGAAGAAGAAACTCCCCACCAAATTGACCCAAGAAATAAAGATTTGATATAACAATCAAAAGGAGGAGAACGAGGAAGTTTTACCAAAGCAAAAATAGAAAAAGAATGCTATTTTGGAAGCCCAATTTTTCATTTTCTTCCCACTATTTTCATTCCTCATTACCACTTAAGTAAACAACCCAAAAAAAGAACACCTATTCATTTGCTTCTTTCATTGAAAACCCTAAACCCAGCACGGGAAAACCCAAAAGAAAAAAGAAAAAACCCAACAAAAAAAACTAAAATTAAAGGTGATAAGACCATGGTTACGTGTCTTTCCTAAGATCAACCACAACCACACTCACGTTGTCAGTACTACGCCTAGCCAAAGCCAATTTCGTCAGCAACATCGAAGCATCCGAGCACGCTTTGTCCGACATCTCTCCACACCCACTAGTGGCAGCGCCACCAGAGCGGCCCATCGCCAGCCCATCGTTCTCCGGCGAAAAGCATTGCTGCTGCTGCACTAGTCTTTTCCCTCTCAGACACATGCGAGCCACCCCACACGCCGTGTCATTTGACACCACATCCCATAACCCATCACTTGCTAATATCAAACAATCATCCTCTGGTGTTCTTTCTGTTATTGTTACCTCTGGCTCGCAGCTCACGTACGGTTTTAGATAGTTATCGCCTGTTTTTGTTGATCACGTCAGTAAAAATGGCACTTAAAAGGAAAAAAAATTAAATTAAAGCTTTCTTTTTCTGTAATGGAAGTAATACAGACCTATGGCTCTTGACATGGCAAGAACTCCGAGAACTCTTGGACCATCCCAGTAAATAACCCGGCCGCCGGCTGCTTGGATCCGGTTCAACTCGTCTGGCCGGTCCGGCTGTCGACAAAAACCGACTCGAGAAATTAACAATGCAAGATAAAGAAAACACATTGTGCCTATTTAAAATGCCCAAGAAAACCAAAGATCATTACTTTAACAAAACAGACATGCAAAAAAGGGGAAAGAATTTATTTATTTTTTTATTTTTTTACCTTGTGATCGTTGGAGAGAGGCACGGGCTTGCCGTTCCGACTCAAAACAGCTCTTGAATCACCGCAATTGGCGACAATAATCTTGTCAGGCGTGACAATAGCAACGACGGCCGTTGATCCGACAGCATCACATTCGGGTGTTTGCATCTCACATCTACAATTAGCAACACCAACCACCCCTTCAGTCCACTCTATCACTTCCTCATCCATTTTGCAGAAGCTTCTCTCCATGACGCTTTTCCACTCCTCTGTTCCTGCCGCCACCTCTTCTCTTACCAGCTCATGTAGTCTTTCTCTACATCTCGCTGCAACCTGCACCAAACCCGAAATGGCTCAAAATGCCATTTAATTTTTTTTATAGGACGAATTCGAGAAAGGAGAAATAAATTTCTAACTTGTCTATAATTACATACATGGGAGCAACCATGGCCATCATAGACGCCAAAGTAGTGCAATTGGGTGTCGAATTCTTCATCCTTTTGGAAGAAAAAAGGATAAGTTGCTACTGCGTCTTCCATGTCTCGTCTTCTTCCACAAACCGAAGCAACGCCGTATTTCGGGTACAAATCTGCATCTATAACATCAGCAGCAGGAGGAGGTGCTAAAATCAGATTCAAAGCTTTACTAGGAATTAAGATTTCTTTAGTCTCTGATTTTCCATTTTCAACTTTTACAACAATTCTTTCCTCTTGATCATCATCTTTGATACCCCAGCACTCTTCACCGTCTTCTCCGCCTCCTCCTCCAGGCAATGAGGCTGTTGCAACTTTAATCTTGCGGCGTTTATTACTATTGCTATTACTATTATCGTTATCAACATTATTATTACTATTACTACCATTGTCATTAACGACTTCATCTTTCTCCGGAGCTACTTCAGTAACAAGTTTAAACCGTCTGATCTCCATCCTCCTCCGCCTTGCTGCTCTTGAACTCCCTTCACACGGTTTCGAAGCTGCCTCGCTATCACTTACTACTCCACTGCATATCTCAGCCATTAACGAAACACAAGAGCTTAATTTAATCTCACACACAGGAATCCAGATTTTTCAATAACCATACATGTACTTTGCTATTAATGATTCTTGATACCACCTGTTTGTTAGTCCCACACTACACCACCCATTCAAATCAGGACTCCTTATGTACTTTCTTTAAAATCTTTCTTCTTTCCTCCCTCTTTTCAGTACTTTCTTGCTTTCCAGAATTAAGAATCATGAAACCGAAAGATAAAAAGAATTCAAGAAAAATTTCAAAGAAAGAGAGAAGAGAGGAAAATGTCTGCTTCTCTCTGTAACAAAAACTTAAATTCCTCTTCTTCTTTTGATCTTTTTGGTGGTTTTGAGTATGGTAGCCACGGGCAAGCTGCCCGTCACCGTCTCGGGCAGGTAAGAGTACTATTTTGTGGTGTGACGTGGTACTCTCTTTTTCTTTCTCGTAATCAATCAATTAATCTCCACCGTTAGATGTTTACCCTTCAATGTCAGTATCATAACACGTGTACCTCCTCATTTAGGTAATATACTACGTGGCCCAATAGTAATTCTGCACGGCAACACCAACTGCATAATTTCCTCAGACATGTGGTCTTTCTAATACAGCAAAAACCGCTTTATATTCAAATTCTTCCGACTAAATAAATTTTAGGTTAATTATAAATTAGATTTTATATTTTTAATAATTTTATTTAATTATTTCAAATTTTATATTAATTGGTTATTTTATAAATTATCTTTAATATTTTTTACAACCATTTCAAAAATTTATAATAGAAAGATGATATAAAATTCAATAGTATTTATTAAAAGTAGAAAATTATAAATCAATAAAAATAATATATTTAAATATAATAATATAATTATTAAAATTTTATGTATATATTTATTTTTTACATTTAATATCTAAATATAGTAAATTTGTAGTAATTAGCTAATGTTTATATTTATAATCAGAATTAATTTGCTATTATCTTTTTATTATAAAATTAAAAAGAATTTAATCAAAAAGTATTTCTAAAAATAAGTTAAAAATATGAATTATATTATAAATTTTAAAATCTAAAATTTGATTAGTATTTAAAATTTAAATTTACTCTAATATCGAAATTATATTATTATAAAAAAATTAGTCTTGATCTAATAATTTTTTAATTGTAATAGTATAAAATTTATCTATTTATTTTATTAAATATACTAAGTATTATTAAATAATATAATATATAAAATAATTTAAAAATTAGTATTCACACTTATCTAGTATTGAAAATGAACAATTTTAGTATTAAAAATTAAAACTATAATAATAATTTATGAAAATTAATCATCATGTCAAAAAGATTTATATATATTTTTTATTTTATTTCAAATTTTTAATATGGTAAAATATTTGTTGCTTAATATAAATGTAACTTTTTTATTATTGTATTGAGGTAAATATTTTTGAAGTAAAACAAGAGATTATAATTATTATAATACAGTTTTTTATTTAGAGTTAATATTTTTTAAATTAAATTAAATTATTTTCATAGATAATATTTATTATATAAAATTTCTAATATATTATTTTGGAAAAATTTATTGTTATTTTTCAAATTAAAATTTATAATTAGTATAATAATATTTAATTTTAACATAATTAATATATAACTTAGATATCTAATTCGAACACTATAATAGCAATATGTATTTTTGATGACATGTTAAATATTTATTATATCTTTAATTTTATTTAGAGTGAAAGAGCACTTTAATTATCTATATTATATTAAAATTAATATAAATTAAAAAAAAATTATAAATTTTCTTTTCATAATTTTTAAAATATATGTATTTTAAATTAAAAAGTAACAAAAATTATCAAAGAAATTGATGAAATTATATATTTAAATATCGCAATTATCTTATACTACTATAGTACAAAATTACATAATCATGTGTTTCAAAAAATTATAGTTATAAAATATTATAATTCAATAAAATTTAAGTATTAAATTTTTTTAACTTAATATTAAATTACTTGAAGTAATTGAAAAAAATACATTAATATGTTATAATTATATAAATAAAATTAATGAGATAAAATTATAATATTTTTTTTAAAAATATAAATAAATAAATATAATTATATAATATTATTTTAAAATAATATTTTATAAAATATATAATTTATAACTAGCTTAACTTAAAATTTATATTTTTTATATTGAAGGACCTTTTCATTATTATATATTCGATACCAAATAAAATTTATAATTTTAAGCAAGTTATGATTTAATAAAAGTTTAGATATTAAATTTTTTTATATTTATATTTTATTTTTTAAAATTATAAATGTTTATAATATTATTATAAAAATAATATTCAAAATTAAATTTTAAATTTATAATTTGATTATAATTAATTTTTTATTTATAACTGATTTAATACAATATAAAACTATTCTATATAAAGCATCTCTATAAAAAGTTTTCTGTATAGTGATAAAATCTAATAGCAAGTAAAAAAGATAAAATAAAATGAAATCTAGAGTTAAGCTACGTGTCACGATCAGGAATACGAGAGTGAGAGAGAAAGAGAAGTTTTTGAAAAATAAAGAGAAAATCCTAACTTTATTCTTTGAGGGTCTTGTGGCCCAATCAAATTATATTACGTATCTGATGATGACGTTGATATGTGGGGTCACTGAGTGGGCCCAAATCGTTGACGCATACAGAATATCTAAGCAGAGGCTTTCTTCTCTTCCACGTGTCTATGTCCCCACTTCGAGTTGTGGACCCATTTGTCTAGGCTGACACGTTTCAAGCTGAGGACTTCATTAGTATTATGTTATCTTCTGTGTTTTTTTTCTTTGTTCTTTTTTCTCTTGAAGAATATAGATAGGAATAGGAAATATCACTGTAAAAGAAAATTCTGATTGAAAAGGAATTTATGGAAGAATATAAAATAGTTTTATTAATACATACGAATTTTATTTTTATTATTTTCCTTTTAACATTGTGCATAAAAAATATAAATAATTAAATCAAATAGTTGATTTTTCAGTGAATTTAGAATATTAGAAATCAAACTATAAAATACCTGAATCATTGAACAAAAAAGTATAATTGTATGTTTAATAGAAGAAACTAATCTATATAATCCTATAATTTAAGATTTAGATTAATTAGTTTAATTATTTATATAAATAATAAAATAAATAATTTAATTCGTTATATATCACTATTCATGAAAATTAACTTGTGACAAAAGTTTTTATAAAAACCACTAAGTATTTCAATTATATAATTTAAAGATGTTAAATTTTCTATATAAATTTAAATGACGCAATAACTAATTGTTCAAAATTAATAATTTTATATTTATATAAATTAAGACTGAGTATGAGTGCAATTAACTCTAAGAAATTAGTATTATATTAAATTTTAATTTTTTAAAATAAAATTTAAAATCAGACTAAATATATATGATATCGATCCACATAAAACTAAATTTTTAATAAAATATGAATTAATTTTAAAAAAATTAAATTGCATACCTTTTCTCAATATTTATATCTTTGAAAATTATGATATTGTTTAAAAGAAAATCTTTGAAAAATCATGCACATAAATTTGTTTACATGTCTTAATCATTTTAAGCTTCTATAAAGTCATGAATGCGTAAAAACAATAGGAAAATGAATCAAAAGAGCACCCCAAAAAGAAAAGTAATAATGAAATTATAGTGATGGCCCCCATTAATTCTGGTAGGAAGAAGAGGATGGGGAAAAAACATAATCACTGAAGTAGATTCTAAGCACACGTGTAAGGTAACGAATGGGCAACGTGTATACCAGACAGAAAGGACAGTACGGTGAGTGGGGCAACGTAGACGCAAAAGCACCCATTGATACGATTCCACGTGTAGAACCCGGCTGGCAAGCAGTTGTACTCTATCCGGTGCGTGAAGTTGACAGCCGGCAAAATCTTCCCGCCACGTGACAAACAAGTGCAAAAGAAAACTGAACCATTGATACTACTTTTCTTCTCTTCTCTTTCAACTAGATATTTGTTGGGTTTGGTTAGATTTAAGTAATGTTTTTCTTTTTATTTTGTTTTCTAGAAAATGAGGCGCTTTTTTTCTTTTCTATATTCATAAATACTCAAATTTATGCTTCATTTTAGTTTAATTATAAAATCCTATTTTTTTTATCTATTTTAATTATTTAATTTCAATATTTTTTATTTAATTGTACTTATAATCCATTAAAATAATGATAATTACTTTTTATTTTTAAATCGATTTTGATTTAGTTCTGTTTTCTTTAGAAGATTATTTGTTTGAGTTAAGTTTTAGGTTTCTATTTATAAAACTTTCAGTTTGTTTTTAAATCCAACCTTTTTCTCTCTTTTTTTCTTAATTTTTTAAAACTTTATTTTTTTATTTACTACTGACCACTTTTATAATTGGTGTTTTTTTTTTTTATTATTATTACTAAATTTTGATAAATAAATATTAATATATCTCTTAAGAGTTTAAGAGTATTTATTATGATGGTGTTAATTCTTTTTTAATGTAAGTATTTTATGGTCTCTATTATTAGAATGTTGATTTCTTTTATAGAAATAATAAAAGATAAAAAAATTATTAAACTATTAGGCTAGTTAAAAAATCTATGAAATTAATATTATTGGGGCTTAATATATTGAGTGAATCATTATTTTTATATAATTTTTATTATTCCGTCAATATAATTGATAGTAACTAAAAATAAATTTATTTATATATATTTTTTGATATTTAATATCTATATTATTTCTTATTATCAATATATCTTATTAATTTTAATTAGAAATTCATACTTCTTTTAGAAATATAAATTTTTCTTTAGCAAACAATTAATTTTTAATTTTTTAATTATTATTAGTCTGTCATTTAGATTTTTTTATCAATTAAAAATCAATGATCAATGATTAGTTATTTTGTATAAAAGAATCTTTTATTTATTTCAAATTTTAGTTCATTTTTATCTTAAATTAATAATAAATAATAATAATGACCTAATATTTAATTTTAATTTTTTATCTCGAAATTTTAGACTTCTATCGAAAACATCTATTTTTAATGTAATATTATTTTATTTTATTTAAATTCCTTTAATACTTAAAAATATATATAATGTGTTTAAAGTTCAACAAAATTATTATAAATAGTTGATATTTAAAATATTTAATGCGGGCATTTTCAATATAAGAATTCATAATATCAATTATAAAAAATTAATTTTTCAGTTAACAAATAAATTAAAGATGGACTTTTTTAAAATGAAAAAATAAATATATCTTTTTATCTTAGTTTTTGGTTCTAAGATAATTTGTTAAACCAAAGCTGAATTGAACCTTATTCAGCCCTAATTTTTCAATTTGTCTTTTGAAACAGGGGCTGGATATTCAACAAACACCAGCAGAACAAATGTTGTCATAAAATGTGCCGGAAAATAATATATATATATATAAGAAAAGAAAAAGAAAGTTGAAAACAGACGACTAAACCGGGCCCCTGTTTCCCCAAACCATTAGTAGTCTTGGCGAGGCAGTCTTCCTTTTTATCGGAAATGAAAACTGAAAGGCAAATGGGGTTTAGGGAGGGGACACGAAGAGGAAGACAATACGTCGGCCTAAGACACGTGGGAAGGAGATGGGGGCTGATTGCTGTTGGTGGCCGACCCAAGGGGGTGAGAAGGCGGAAACAAAAGGACACGTAGAGTGATGGCAAATGATTACGTGGTGGTTTGGGGATTTCTAAAACAAGGTGGTGTGGAGCGGTGGTCGGCGGTGGCTGCTGCAATTTGCATGGTTTAACTTCAATTTTTGGCTGCTCGTTGCTTTACTGTTTTTCATGCCTTTTCCTCTCTTTTTTTTTCTTTTCTTTTTTTCCCTTCCATCGGCGGTTTTAAATGCATGATACTATGAACCCTTCCATGGGCGGTTTTAAATGCATGATACTATCAACTACTTACAAAACAGATTTAAATTTATAAAATAATATTTTTTAATAAAATATAATTTAATATAATATAATTTATCAATAAATAAATAATTAGATACATATTTTAATTATTTAATATGAGGCATCCGAGCTATGTAATTTACTATTTGTGGCGGAGTACGGCATAAAGAAAAGATGACGTGGGAGTACTTTGAAATTCTGATACATGGAGTCACAAGTGATGTAATTGCATAACTTCGAGATTCTCACTTTCATTGTAGTTAATATAATGAGCCATTTTGATTTCAATAATATAAAAATATTATATAATATTTATTTATTGCTCGTTATATCATAAATTATTATTATAGAATTTTAATATAAAAATATTTAATAAATTAGTATATAAAATAATATTTATTAAAAGTATTTAACTGTTTAATGAGTATTTTTTCTTAGTATATAATATGACTTCATGTGATTATATATTTTATAAAATAATAAGTAATTTTGAATAAAATTATGTTATTTTCTATAATTATCTAATTATATTAAAATATTAAAATATTTTCCATATTATAAAAAATATATAAAAAAGTACCATATTTTAGTTTTATAATTATTTACAATTTAATTCTATAATACTTTTAGTGGTAATATAATTATAATTAAATAGAAATAGAAATTTTTATTTTTCTGAAAAGGTAGTAAAAATAGAGAAAAGATGAATTTTGAAATTTTATAAAAGGAGTAAAATATTAACAAAAAAATATTAAATAGTAAATAATTCTACGATCGAATCATTAATTATAATTAATATATAAATTAATATATCAACAAAATTAAAAGTATCATATATTTTTTCTGATTTTTTGTCATCAATTTTTATAAAATTTTTTATTAATTTATTTGAACTCCATCATAAATATATAATATGATATATAATAATTTTTAATTTTTTATAAAATTAAAAAAATATATAAAATTTTGATATAATTAGAACTAGACTAATCACTCTTTAATACTATTAAAATTAAAAAATTAAATTAATTACATATAGAATCAAAACAAAATTAGTATTTACTGATTATATTTAAAGGTATTTTACAAATATAATTTAAATTTATTATGTAAATAAATAAAAAATAACTACGAACTATTTTAATATAATTTATATGGGCAAAAAAATAAATTTTAAAAATAAATCATACCTATAAAAATAAATTCTATAAGTACTTGTAATAAATCTGTTTAAGTATTTTTTTATCCTAATAGAGAAAAATTAGGAATTTTTATAATAAAAAATATAAAATTTTTATAAAAAGAGAATTTAACACTTATGTAATAATTAACTATATAATTAGTTAAATAATATATTTTAGTATATATATAAATTAATTAATAGTAAAAGAATGACTATCAATTTAAAAGTAATCATAAATGGACTAAAATAAATAAATAAAAACTAGAACAAAATTTAAGAGAAAGAAAAGAGATGCGGCTAGAAGAAATTAATTTTTAGGGGGAGGAAGATAACCCTAATCTAAACTGGACAGATGTTCAATGGAGAATTGCATACAATCTATGTCCCAGATTCTGTATTAATCATGCACTTCGACTGGTCCAACAATGGAGTAGGGACAACTCTTCCCAGCTTACTCTTACGTGTCTCAATACCATCAGAAACAAATATCTTGCAGTCCAATACTTTGGCAAGTTTCCCTACGTTCATTATAACATACCATTCTTCATGATCAGTCTAAAGCAATTACCATTATTGTTTTCTTAAAATTGGTTTAATGATCCTTCATGATTTGTCTGAAGCAAACCCTTTTACAAATTTCCAACTAAAGGTTGTCTTTTTATTAGAGTTGAACAATTCTGGAATGTGAGCCAATCAATTTGAACTGTTTGGAACTTTGACTGATTGTTTCTGGTTTCAAAGTTCAGTTGTTGGGAAGAAGAACCCATTCACTGTCATCCCTCCATCAACACAAATGGTCTGCCCTGTGATGTATGAGGCTGCAGGTAGACACAGAAATGCCACCAAGGAAGACACCTCCTCTGCCTCTCCAACCCTTCCCATCGGAGTTCGGGCGGCAATGGAGTTGGAGAATCTTTCATGATTAAGATCCTACAAGCCCAAAAAAAAATTAATGCATCTTACGAAAATTATAATTTCTGCTATTTGTAGGATGAACATAACAAAGGTATGCATATGCAGCATGGTTGATCCACTATGCGAATTCGGGTTCACCAAAAATCTAACACATGGCCTCAAGCAGTGTAAAGGATTTTACTTGTTCAGTAAGAGGAGTTCTGATGAACCAAGGTGCAACACAATTAGTCCTTATATTATCTTTTGCCCATTCACATGCCAGATTCTTAGTGAGCTGGTTCATTGCAGCTGCAAAGAAGCAGAAAGCAAATTCTTGTCCATCAAATTTCCTAAACCAAAAAGGGTGCACTAGAAACAGATTTTTCTCTAAAGCAGATTACCTTTGGTAGCTCCATATATGGTGCCGACATTGACTGATAATACTCCACTAACAGAAGACATAAAGACAATACTTCCTGCCCCTGAACCTTTAAGAAGAGGTTGTGCAAGTTGCGACAAATGGTAAGCAGATTCGAAATTGGTGTTCACTAGATATGAGAAGTCCTCAGCTGTATACTTCACCGTCGGTTTTCCAATGTTCGTTCCGACATTGTTTATCTGAACCCAGAAATTTAATAATCTCAACATCTATAAGAGTTGGAACTTTCGGATCGATTCGATAGTCGGGTGTCTTCCTCGTAGCCTAGGAGGTCCGGGTTTAAGGACCCTGACCTCCTACATTTTAAGAATTTTTTGATTTGCATCCAAAAATGGAAAACAAATGCAAGCTAAAACAAATGGAAGAAGGGGGACTCACAAGGATGTTAAGCTTCCTATTGAACAGAGAAGATATTCTGTTCATCAGGTCCTCTCTGTTGGCTCTGGAGGATACATCACATACTGAACCTGTGACTTTGAAACCCTTAGCTTTCCATTTATGTATGCATTCGTTAAGCTGAACTTCATTGCGAGAACATGTGTACACTTCTGCCCCTAATCCTGCCAATTCCTCCACAATAGCATGCCTAAATATCCCAACAACAACATATGACTACCATATTCTTTTTCCTTTCCATACACAATTATGGAGTGAATCAGTACATGGAACAATCTCATCAATTAAATTTTCCAGATTCCTGAAGAAAACTTTTCAACTTTGAACTTACCCCATTCATCTTTTTCCTTCTTAATATTTGTGAATCCTCATCTAATTAGCTTTGGTAAAACTAACCCCCAGAATTTCACTAAAGAAACCAATAATATTAAAGGTATTATAGAAATTCTTTTTATTACTAATCAATCAAATCCTATGGTTTATTAGCAACTATAGAAACAACAACAAATAATGATAAAAGATTAAGAAAAAAAGAAGAAGAAGAGGAAAAGGTACCCAATTCCTTTGGTTCCACCAGTAACAAGAGCTGTCATTCCTTCAAGAGACCATCTGCTATCCTTTCTGCTGCTCTCCATTCTCTCTCTCTCTTTCTCTCTCTCTCTTTTTCTGGGTTTGCTTGGTGGAGTATATACAGTGCCAGGACTGCCAAGAAATTCAAGAAAAGTATTTCATTTTCAGTGATTATTTATTCACGTTAGAGCACCAAATACAGTAGACATTTCAAAGTCAAAAAAGGAGGCAAATGACTACAAGGCTAAAAGAGGCCCGTGTATACCAATTGAGAATTCAGTTATACTTTGCACAAATGGCAGACAACAGTCTACGTAGAATTCACATCAATGCTGAGTAGCCTTTAATCTCAGCCAGCAACGTGGGTCTCACCACTCATAACTTTCACCTTTAATTTGTAATTCTAACTCAGTGTTTTTCATAAGACCTTCACTCTCTCCAAAGCTTGCAGATTAATATTATTTCATCCCTCTTTCTCAAACAGATAAAGAGACCGACTCCATGACAGTACAGGGAACTTGAAAGAAATCAAGCCGTTGACCCAATATTGACTGGGCTGCCCAAGCAACTGATTACCCAATACGATTTAAATTTCAATATCAATGGAAATGGTTACATAAATAGTATTATAATAATTAACTAAATATTTATAAAAATAAAAATAAAAATTATTGAAGTAATAGCATAGGCCAAACAAATTAATGACTTAATTAGTTACTGTATAATTATAATGTAATGAGTTATTATATTTATAATTACTTAAGTATTATAATTTCAAGAGTAGTTGTGAGATTTGACAGCCAAAGACTATTGTAATGTTTTTTCTTCTTAATACATCAACTTCTGTCAGAGCAATCTGAGAAAGCTCATTTCTTGTACTAGAGTACGAAGAGGTGATGTTTCCTCAGAGATGTTCAAGGGAACATGAAGCCATTAACTGTAGCCCCTCCATCAACAAAAATAGTCTGGCCAGTTGTGTAAGATGCTGCCGGGAGGGATAAGAATGCTACCAATGCAGAAACCTACCTTAGTTCTCCTGTTCTTCCCATTGGGGTTCGAGCTTTTACAGCCTCTGCAAATTTATCATCAGTGAATAACTGCAATAGATGATCAAAAAGAAAAAAAATGCCACGCATTAGCAACATGCTTGCTGCATTGACTAACTCGCAAGCACAAGTTGTTCTATGAAAAGATTAATTGTTACATAATCATTGATAGGTGTTATAATAAACCAGGGTACAACACTGTTGATCCTTATATTGTCCTTTGGCCGCTCACATGCCAGGTTCTTTGTTAACTGAACCATTGCTCCTGAAAATACAAGGAGATGAGGCATTAAGAAAAAGAAAATATAAAAATTATATCACCTTTCCACGCAGTCTCGGACATGTTCATTATGTCAGCAAGGAACCTGACTGGAAAAGATATGAATGGAGAAAAGGGACAATGACCTTTTGTCGCTCCATTTACGGACCCAACAGAGATTGACACTGTTGGATAAAGCAACGTTTCTATTACTCAAGAACTCACAAAACAGAAAAAATATTAAAGGCACAAGTTATAAGTGTTTGAAGCAAATTCTTTCTGCATTCAATACGAGGAACAAAAGGCACAAGTTATAAGTGTTTGAAGCAAATTCTTTATGCATTCAATACGAGGAACAAAAGTACATCTAGAAAAAAATAAAATAATAAAAAATTCAACTCCACCTAATACTTATACAACTTGGGAGTGGAGTTTGTTACACAAATTCAGCAACTAAGAAACCCCTGACAACGTGTATTATGGATGACTAAATCAATCCCTCATCACATGGTTTATTTTGCATAAAAATAGACTTCTAAATAACTATCTCCTAAAGACCAGCAACAAACTAACTGAATTGACTCTAGAACAAGTTTAAACATAACGTTCACATTCACTCCCTTAAACTTGTTTACCTTTGATGATGCTCACACCAATCTTATCCTTCAGCTCAAAGAATCTCTGTCTTCCAAGTGGCTTTGTCAGGATATCAACTAGTTGAGTTTCTGTCTTAGTATACTCCAGCTTGACATCACCATTCTCAATACATTCACAAATGAAATGATACATTGTATCAATGTGTTTACTCCTTTCATGGTGAACTGGATTCTTAGCCAAGGCAATTGCAGACTTGTTATCAACTTTCAGTATTGGCTTCACTTGTCTATCTCCTATTAAGCTTTCCATCAGCCTTGTGAGCCAAATCCCTTGACAAGCACTCCCTGTTGCTACAATGTACTCAGTTTCACATGATGAGAGTGCCACAATTCTCTGCTTCTGTGACACCCAAGTGATAGGACTTTCTCCAAGGAAGAACATCACACCAGTTGTGCTCTTCCTGTCATCAGTGTCCCCTGCAAGGTCACTGTCGTTGTAACCAACCAAATCTTCATTTGCTTGGTCTTTCATGTACACACATCCCACATCAAGTGTTCCTCTTACATATCTCATAATCTGCTTGACAGCACTCATGTGTGCAATGGTTGGAGCCTCCATGTATCTGCTTACAACTCCAACTGAATAAGCAAGATCTGGGCGAGTGTTTACTAGATATCTCAAGCTTCCAATAATACTCCTGTACGTGTTTGCATCCATTGATGGCTCTCAATCATACTTGCTCAGTTTGCACCTTGGCTCCATAGGATATGACAAGTGTTGCAATCTATCATTCCCATTTTCTCAAGAATTTTTCTTGCATAGCCTGACTGGCACAGTGTTATGGCTTCTCCATTTTGCTTCACCTTATCCCTAAGTAGTAACTCAGGAGCCCCAGATCACTCATCTCAAATTTCTGCATCATTTTCTGTTTGAATTTCTTGATGAGTTCTGCACTTGAGCCAGTGAGGATGAGATCATCCACATACACTCCCACAATTGTGACATCTTCTCCTGTCTTCTTTATGTACAGAGCATGCTTAATTGGACATCTTTTGAAACTCAGAGACTTTAGACACTCATCCAGCTTCTCATTCCAAGCTATTGGTGCCTGTTTTAACCCATACAGGGCTTTATGTAGCTTCAGCACTTTGCTTGGATTGCCTTCATCTACAAACCCCTCTGGTTGTGCTACATACACTTCTTCCTTTAGCTCTCCATTTAAGAAAGCCATTTTAACGTCCATATGATGGAATCCCACTTTCTTTGTGCAGAATATGCAAGTAGAGTCCTCACTGTTTCCAGCCTTGCTACTGGAGCAAACACTTCCTTATAGTTAACTCCATATTTCTACACATATCCCTTTGCAACTAATCTAGCCTTGTGCTTGATTATCTTCCCTTTTAGATCTTTCTTCAACTTGAAAACCCACTTCAAACCAATGGCCTTGTGATTCTTTGGCAAGTCAGATAGCTCCCAGGTCCTATTTTTCTGTATGGAACCAATCTCCAATTCCATAGCTTCTCTCCAGTTCTTTCTTAGCAGCTTCTGTATAGGTAGAGGGTTCTTCAATAGACAAGAAGCATAGTCCTGCTTCTTCATCTATTTCCCTAGTTGCATCATAGATTTCCTACAGAGATCTGAAGTTCTGGTGCCCTTCACTCGAGCTTGAACTAGAGCTTGTCCTTGGTGTGCTTTGAGAAGAAACTTTGAGCAATTTGAGGAGGAGTTACAGCTTCATTTTCCTCATGGAAACTTGGCACTTGATCTGCATCTCTCCCTCTATGTTCTTTTTGGCTTACTTGGACTGTGAAAGTCCCACCAAAATTTGTCTTTTCTGCTCCTTGATCATCCAACCATGACCAACTTTTCTCTGCCTCAAATACAACATCCCTGCTCACTATGACTCTTTCTTTGATTGGATCCAGTAATCTGTAAGCCTTGGACCCATCCTCATAACCAAGCATAACAGTCTTGATGCTTCTGTCTTCCAGCTTGGTAAGATGAGGTGACACCACTTTGGCATGGGCAAGACACCCAAATACACGCAGATGTTGTACATTTGGAGCCTTCCCATGCCATGCTTGATAGGGTGTCATTTTTTCTACACTTTTTGTTGGAGCTCAATTCAGAGTGTACACTGAAGTTTTCACTGCCTCACCCTAGAACTTAGCTGGCACCTGCTTGGTTTTCATGATGCTTCTTGCCATCTTCATGATAGCCTGGTTTCTCATCTCAACAACTCCATTTTGTTGAGGAGAATATGGTGCTGTGAGGTGTCTCTTCACTCCTTCATCATCATAGAATTTCTTGAACTCAAGAGAAGTGAACTCTCCCCCTCGATCTGTTCTGAAACACTTTAGCTTTCCTGCAACTTCATTCTCCACTAGACTTTTAAATTTCTTAAAAGCCTCACTCTTGTCTTTCAGTAGTGTTACCCACATAAAACGTGAATAATCATCAACAAGAAGTAGGAAGTACTTGTTACCTCCTGGTGTAGCTGGTGTAATTGGTCCACACAAGTCTCCATGGACCAATTCAAGTTTCTGTGTTGCCCTGAACACTGCTTTCTGTGGGAATGCAGTTCTATGTTGCTTCCCTATCATACATCCATCACAGACTTGGTTTACTTGAGCAATTTATGGCATTCCCTCCACCATCTTTTGACTTGTTAGCCTTCTCAAAGCTTGAAAGTTCAGATGACCATACCTGGCATGCCATAGCCAAGCCTTCTCTGTTAAGCTTGCCACTAAACAGATTTTCTAAGCTATCTCCAGGTTTGCAATGAAGAGCTTGTTGTGCTGCCTTTTCACCTTGATTATGAGTCTGTTTTTGCTGTCATATACCCTCAAGGCACCTTCCTCTATGATAACTTTGCTGCCAGCTTCATCAAGTTGCCCAAGGCTTATGATGTTGCTCTTAAATCTTAGTATATAGTACATATTAGACAAAGTTAGGTGCACTCCATTTTTGCATTGGAACAACACTGGCCCTAGCCCATGTATATCAATAACTGAGCCATCTCCAAACCTGACCTTACCACTAATGGATTGATCAATGTCTGTAAAGCAACTTCTGTCACCTGTCATGTGGTTGCTTGCTCCAGTGTCAAAGTACCAACTTGACTCCTTGTTGGCTCCTCCACTTGTAGTCTGCTTAGTTACTTTATTCTATGAGGCTTGTGATTTTGTAAATTCACAAGTCTCAATCATTAGCAGTGCAGGCTCATCATCTTTCTCTGTCAAGTTTGCCTGCTCATCTTTCTCCTTTGATGAGCACTTAGAGGCAAAATGACCCATCTTCCTGCAGTCATAGCATTTGATCTTTGACTTGTCAAACTTCCTTTTCTGTTGAGGTTCTTTCTCCTTCCTTTGAGAACCACCACTTCCTCTGCCTCTTCCACGGCTGTTGTTTCCTTGATCCCTGGAGTTCTTCTTTTGAGACTTGCTGTCTTCTCTTGCCTTCCATTCTGCTCTGGTAAGAAGAACAGTTTTATCTCCCTTGACTCCATGTCCTTGCATCCTCTCTTCATGAGCTTTGAGTGATCCAATAACCTCATATGTGGTCTTGGTTTTCAGATCACCAAACTCCTCAATTGTGGATGCAATCTGTAAGAACTTTGATGAAGTTGATCTCAACAACTTCTTCACCACCAGTTCTTCTTCCACAGTGTTGCCTAGCCCTCTTAGCTTGTTGATAACAATCTGAAGCTTTCCAGTAAAATCATCAATATTGTCTCCACCACTCATCTTCATGGCTTCAAACTCTCTCCATAATGATTGAGTTATGACTTCCTTTACCCTCTCGGCTCCAAGGTTCATGGTCTTTAGCATGTTCTATGCTTCCTTGGCAGTCTTCTTGGCACCTAACTGAAGTAGAGTATCTTCACTTATGCCTTGATAAAGGGCCGTAAGAGCCATCTTATCCTTCCTGGTTTCAACAGGTCCTATAGCCTCCACAGCCTCCCATACCCTTTGAGCCATCATGAACACCACCATCTTGATGGCCCATGCTGCATAATTGCTCCTAGTCAGCATTGGATACTTCAATGACACAGATCCATCCTTGTCATTATCTGTTGGAGAATTGTTGTTGGGTGGGTGTGTGGTTGATTTCCTGTCTCTCAATCTCGAGTTTTCTATCTCAAGGTGAGACATATTTTATGAATTCAATTGCCTTGCTCTGATACCAGCTGTTGGATAAACCAACGTTTCTATTACTCAAGAACTCACAAAACAGAAAAAATATTAAAGGCACAAGTTATAAGTGTTTGAAGCAAATTCTTTCTGCATTCAATATGAGGAACAACAGTACATCTAGAAAAAAATGAAATAATAAAAAACTCAACTCCACCTAATACTTATACAACTTGGGAGTGGAGTTTGTTACACAAATTCAGAAACTAAGAAACTCCTAACAGCGTGTATTATGGATGACTAAATCAATCCCTCATCACACGGTTTATTTTGCATAAAAATAGACTTCTAAATAACTATCTCCTAAAGACCAGCAACAAACTAACTGAATTGACTCTAGAACAAGTTTAAACATAACGTTCACAGACACCATGCCTGCTGTAGAAGACATAAAAATGATGTTTCCTGCCCTTGAAAGTTTATGAAGGGGATGTGCAAGCTGACTCAAGTGATAAGCTGATTCAAGATTTGTGCTCATTATAAACGAGTAATCTTCAGCTGTGAATTCCTAGGTGGGCTTGCAAATAGCCGTCCCTACATTATTTATCTGATAGCCAAAATATTGAACCAGAAAGAGAGTCAGATGAGGAAGCAAACTTCAGGACAGTATAGATATAAGAAATTCGGGGAAATTGAGGGGGCTAACAAGGATATTAAGTTTCCTATGAAACTGAGAGGAGACTGTCTCCATTAATTTCTCCCTTTCAGCTCGAGATGATACATCACAGATTGAACCAATCACTTTGAAATCCTTTGGCCTTCCAATCATTTAAACAACTGCCGAGTTCTACTTCATTTCTTGAGCATCTGTGTACAATTGACCCTAGGCCTGCCAATTCTTCCACAATGGCATACCTGATTACAAGCATGTCAGTTCTTATTACTATTAGTTTTGCAGCAATAATCAAACTTGTGGGAAGAAGCCTCCATTACCACTATCATTAAATCATGCTTAGTAATTTTCAGATGGGAAATTCTTACCTCTAAACATCGCAACATATTGAAAGGTGACACGCATTTATAGATATTTTATATTGTGATATATATTTTATTATTTAAAATTAATAAATATATATCAATTATCAATCGAATTGGTGTATAAGTGAGGACATATATTTAAATTAAAAAAAAAATTATTTCTTATGACACAGTAGGTTAAGTCAATCTAATAATGTCTCCACCTTTTAGTAGAAAAGGAAGATGTTCCTTTTAAGTCATAAAGAACAAACAAATTGCCCTCTTCCTCCTTTCTATTTGCGCAAGGACACCATATAGTATCTTGGATCGGGAATTCCTTCTTTTCCCTTTCCATCGGCGATGACTTTTCCCTATAGAAAATCTATAGATTTTCTATATAGATTCGTAGCTCGGCTCAACAATCGTAGATTTTAAAGGCTAACTTCGCCAAAAGCATACTTTTTTTTTTTATAGAATGTTTATGGTTAATCACCTTTCCCATCCTTTGTCGTGTTTACGTATTATTAAGTTCAATTCTAAAGATATCAAGAACAATAAAAAAAGATAAAGTTTGATGACGACTTAGGGCATCCAATTTATTGATAAAGAATCTCTATGTTCGAAACAAAATAAAATAAAACAGAAAAACATAAGTAAAAATAAAAGATCTTTCTAATATACTATAAATATACAATACCATATAAATTTATAAAAATTAAATTAAATCTAATTCTAATAATTTGTTAACATAATTAAATACTAGATTAGTTAGTTAATATATAGTAATTAGTTATTGATAAACTAAATATGTTAATTTTATTTATTAAAAATTTCTATTTATTTCTGGAATTTAATCGATAATACTTTATAATGAAATTCAATTACATAATTTTAATATGTATAAATAATTAAAAATTACATATGAATTCATTAAAAATTTAAATTAATAGAGACGTATATAACTACTAAATTATTTAAAATAGTTCCAATTAATTGTCTATAATAAAAAAATACACTTATAATTGTAGACAACATAATGGTACTCTAGTAGAACTTGAAAATAAAACAAAAGTTATAGTATTTCTTTGTTTGGAGATAAAGGAAAAGAAAGAAAATAATTCAAAGTCTACCGTAGGGGTATAATACCATATAAATCTATAAAAACTGAAATGACCTCAATCTTAATAATGATTTTAATCTTAAAAAAGAAAAAAAAAAAAGAAGAAAAAGAAAACCCAAAATGAAGAAGAAGCAAGGGAGAGTGAAAGACTAACCCAAGTCCAACTTCCTTGGAGTGACCATCTATTGTCCCTGCCACTGCTTTTTGCCTCATCCATTTCTCCTCTCTATCAACTTCAAATGAAACCCACTACTACCTGCCTGGTGAAAACAAAACAAAAGCAAGAAGAAAGCTAGCTATTGAGAAACTTGTGAAGATATTAATGGCAATGAGCCTTTTTCTTTGTAATATTTTTCTATCTCTTTCCAGGGTTTTCTTATTCTCTTATTTAATATCAACTTTGTGTGGTGAAGATATGTTTAGTCGAGATTAATTCGGTTTTGAATTATTTTACTTGTGGATTATTTCAATTTTTAATTATTGTGGGTATATATTTTTTTTTATAAATTATTTTTAATTTGAATTATTTAGTTTCGCATCGAATTATTTTAAATTTGGTCAGTTCGGATTCAATTAATTTATTTCCAATTCAATTCTAGGTTTATTTGTTAGATTATGGGCTAGCTGAGCTCCTTTATATGCTAGCTGAGCCATTGGATTTTCTTTTTTATTATTATCAACTGAAGTTGCTAGTTTATATGGAAGTTATTTATTTTTATAAAACTAGTAATATAAAATTTATGCTTATATAATGTACTTAAAGAATTTAAATTTTCTTTATATACATAATATGATTTTAAAAGTAATTTATTAGTTAATATAAGATTAAAATATAATTAATATGCTATTTTTAGAATAATTATTATTTAATTAAGAAATTAATTTATTATTAATATGTTATTTCTTAGAATAAGAATGAGTATTTAATCAATAAATTAATAGAAAAATTATAAAATTACATATAAATTTTGAATTATATATTAAAAGTAAGTACACATGTCAAGACAACAATTTTATGTATCAAAAGTTAAGCACACATATAAAAAAAATCTAAGTTTCAGAAATTAATATTTAATAGTTGTTTACCAATGCGTTGAACAACTGATATTATTATTTCGATTATAAAACTAATTTGATAAAATATAATTTAATAAAATTTTAAATATTTAATAGTAATTTTATATTTTAAAAAATAATAGTAAACTAACTACTTTTAAATATGTTTAATTTTTTAAATGATATTAAAAAATAATTAGTTTGTTATTATTTTTAAAATATTATAAATTTTATTAAATTATATTTATAAATTTAATTTTATAATTAAATAATAAAAACAGTGAACGGATAAACAAGATCAATCCCTTTCTACTACATCCATCATGTTGATAATAGAAGAGATTTAGAATTTGTGGGTTCAATACCGACCATCTATTTAAATTATCAACACTCAAAAGCAAAATAATTATTGATTTCGGACCTTCTAGAAAAAAAGAAAAAGGGTAGTTCAATAAACATTAGTTAAAAAATAGAGTTTTAACTAAAATTTTGTTAAGGGAGCTTCTGGTTTGATGTAAAGGTAGTGGAAGCTATTGGCCGTCGTGAGGCTGTCCAGAGGATTTTATCGTCCGGTAGCAGTAGATGCGGTGCTTTCTAGTGTTGCTAATCTTTCCCTTGTGATGTAGAGAATAAGAAGAAAAAAGGATAAACACACTTGTATTGAATTGAAATTACAAAGAACATATATATAGACTTATTAGCTTATTAGCTAAGAAGTCTTTTGGTAACCTACAACTCTTAAACATTCTACACTTAATATATAAATTACACACTTAATGAATATATATGTAACTTACATATTTAATAGGTGACTCTTTAACTTCATAACTTAAATATTAAAGACTATACTTAATGATTATTAAATTAAGTTTAGTTTTTCAACACTTTTCCTTAAACTTAATTTCTGATCAAACCGAGTCTTGTTCTTAATCTGGCAAAATCTTCAAACTTTAATACCTTCGTGAAAATATCAGCAAGTTGATCTTGCGACTTGACATACCTCAGATCTACTTCCTTCTTACGAATACTTTCTCTGATGAAATGATATTTTGTGTCAATGTGTTTGCTCCTATCATGTAAAATATGATTCTTTCTCAATGCTATAGACGATTTATTATCAACAAAAATATCAATTGGTTCTTCGTTTGAAACCAATAGCACCTCTAACACCTTTCTTAACCATATGGCATGACAACCACAAGCAGCAGCAGCCACATACTCAGCTTTACAAGTTGAAAGAGTTACAATAGATTGTTTCTTTGAACTCTATGTAAAAGCAGTCTCTCCAATAGAAAACACAAAATCCGTTGTACTCTTTCGATCATCAACATCACCTCTCCAATCACTATCACTATAGCCTACTAGACTGAAACTTTCTGAAGGTGAGTAAAATAAACCATAATCTGAAGTTCCTTCAACATATCTCAAAATTCTTTTACCAGCCTTCATGTGCGAATTTGTTGGTGCCTCCATGTAGCGATTGATAAGTCCTACTCCATAAAGAATATCAGGTCTAGTACAAGTCAAGTACCTCAAGTTTCCAACAAGTTTTCGAAACAAAGTTGGATTCACCTTCTCAGTATCATCATATCTTGACAGCTTTACTCCACATTCAACTGGTGTGCTGACAGGCCGACATTGCTCCATGCCAAACTCCTTTAAGATCTTTCTTGAATAGCTCTTTTGAGAAACAAAAATGTCATCATCAGTTTGTTTCACTTCGATTCCCATATAATAAGACATCAGCCCTATATCTGTCATCTCAAATTCAGCAGCCATCTCCTTTTTGAATTCTTCAATCATTGCTGAATTATTTCCTGTAAAGATCAAATCATCAGCATACAAGCACACAACAAGAATATCACCATTCTCTTTCTTCTTGACATAAAGAGAATATACATGAGAACATTTCAGAAAATCTTTCTTCTTGAAATAATCATCAATCCTATTGTATCATGCCCTTGGTCTTGCTTCAATCCATACAAAGCTTTTCTTCAATTTTAAAACTTTATTTTCTTGCCCTTTAACAACATATCCGAAAAGTTGTTATAGATATACTTCTTCTTCTAAGTATCCATTCAAGAACCCGGATTTCACGTCCATTTGGAAACTTCTCCATCTTTTTTGTGCAGCCGAAGCAATGATTAAGCGAATTATTTTCAATCGAGTGACTGGTGCAAAGACTTCATCATAGTCAATTCCATGTTGTTGGCTGAACCCTTTTGCAACAAGTCGAGCCTTATATTTCTCGACATCTCCTTTTTCATTCTTCTTGATTTTATAAATCCATTTCACACTAACAACTTGCTTGCCTTGGGGAAGATTTGCTAATTCCCAAGTGTCATTCTTTTGAAAGTAGCCATCTACTTTTCATTTTTCATTTTTCACCGCTTCTTCAAAATTCATTGGTTGGATATCTGCAAAAAGACAATAATGAACATAATTTAAAACTTCATCAGTATTAGCATATATGTCCTGTAGATTTCTCATCTTTGTTGGTCTTTCAAATGAACTTGAAGGACTTGAATCTCCTTGAATACTTGTTGGAGTTCTTGGAGGTGTCAAGTTCTGTACATCAAAAATAGAATGTTGAACATCTTGATCTGAATCATCAAAAGTTGGAAGAAAATTATAATTTTCTGATTGATTCTCTCAATTCCATCCATTAGCTTCCTCAAACTTGACATCTCGACTCAGGATAATCTTCTTGGTTGTCGGATTGTATAACTTGTAGCCTTTAGACCTTGCATCATATCCAATAAAAATGAATTTTTCACTTTTGTCATCCAGCTTAATTCTGGTTTCATCTGCAACATAAACATAAGCAACACAACCAAAAACTCTAAGATGAGAAAGAGTTGGCTTTCTTCCACTCCATGCTTCCTGTGGTGTAGAGTTCTAGAGTTCTGCAAACTCTTTGTAGGATAATAATAATAATAATAATAATAATAATAATAATAATAATAATAGTGTTAATTTATATAATACTAAAATTAACTAATAAATAATCTTAATATTATTATATCAATAAAATTTTAGAATTTAAAAAATAAAAATGATATTCAAAAATAGTTAGTTTGTTATTATTTTTAAAATATTATAAATTTTATTAAATTATATTTATAAACTTAATTTTATTATTAAATAATAAAAATAAACAAGATCAATCCCTTTCTACTACATCCATAATGTTGATAATAGAAGAGATTTAGAACTTGTGGGTTCAATACCGACCATCCATTTAAATTATCAACTCTCAAAGCAAAACAATTATTGATTTCGGACCTTCTAGAAAAAAAAAAAGAAACATTAGTTAAATAATAGAGTTTTAACTAAAATTTTGTTAAGGGAGCTTCTGATTTGATGTAAAGGTAGTGGAGGCTATTGGCCTTCGTGAGGCTGTCCAGTGGTTTTTATCGTCCGGTAGCAGTGGATGCGGTGCTTTCTGGTGTTGCTAATCTTTCCGAGTTTGGTGCTGTTATTGCTGATTGCAGGTTGCTTCTTCAACATGGCTGTAATTCTTCAGTCCAATTCGTTAGGAAACAAGCTAATGTGGCAGCACATTCCTTGGCAAGGGTTTTTACATTTGCAGGCTGGTTTCAGTACGTTTTCTGTTCCACCTGATTGTATTAGTAACCTTCTTCCTCCTTTTGTTCTTTCTTGTTGCTGGTTAATGATAGATGTTTTGGTTTAAGAAAAAAAGAAACTAAGATTTAGCACTATTTTAATAAATACTATAAATAGTATTATTAATTAATAAAATCTAAATAGATTTAAGATTTTGGTTAAAAGACTAAAATAATTAGGTCCCCCACAAATCGCTAATATTGTCTTATTAATTCAACATGTAAACAATTATAGACCTGAGGAACCTTCAAATGGGTCATTATAATTATCAATCACAGGCTGTTGAGTCAAATTTAATCCAGTTTTACTGCAAGACTAATGTAGCTTGTTATGAAAATAAATAAATATATTAAATGGATAAGTATTAAACATTTAAATATATATTAATTATTTAATATTTAAATATAAAATAACAAAATATATATTGTTTATTTATTTATAGACATTTTTTTTGTAAAAATAGTAGATGGCACGTTAGGTGGCCAAAAAGTAAAACAAAAAAATATATTTTTATTTTAAATTTTGATATATATATCACAACTAATAATAGCAGAAAAAAAGAAAAGTAATATATATGTATGATTTGTTTTATAAATGATGGACACATATTTTATCATTTAAAATTAATAAATATGTGTTCGTTATCTATCAGTTTGGTGCATACGTAGGATATGCACCAAGTTTAGATAATAATCTTTTTAACAAAAAAAAATAAATTATAATATTACTTGTTTAAAATAAAATAATAATTTAATAAAAGTAGAGCAAAATGTGAAAAAAAGAGGGTGGAATGTTAGTAATTTACCTTTTATCCCCTATTTCTCTGATGCCAATAAAATTGCAGATGGATACCCAGAGAACCAGTAAAGTTGCTTTATATATACTAGCTCAACCTACATTAATATTCACAAGTTTTCTCTAGCCATTCTTACCAGAGAGAGACAGAGAGAATGGAAGAGGCAAACAACATTTGCATGGATAAAAGATGGTCTCTTCAAGAAATGAGTGCTCTTGTTACTGGTGGAACCAAAGGGCTAGGGTTTGTCTCTACTTCTCCCTTCTTTATCATTGTTATTTGGCGTTCCTTCTTGTGAATAGATGTATGAATTTCCCATCAAAAAATTTATGAAAAAGAAAATGATCAGCATAGTGACAAACAAAGTATATATGTATAACACTGTTATCAGGTATGCGATTGTGGAAGAATTAGCAGGCTTAGGAGCAAGCATCCATACATGCTCAAGGAATGAAGCTGAACTTAACAGTTGTTTACATGTTTGGAAGGCCAAAGGATTTCAAGTTACAGGTTCAGTCTGCGATGTATCCTCTCCTGCTGAAAGAGAGAAACTAATAGAGACCGTCTCCTCTCAGTTTGACGGAAAACTCAATATCCTCGTTAGTCCCCTCATTTCTACATATTTCTTATTTATTCTTTTTTTCTTTTCTTAAAAGAACTTTCTTTCACCTATTTGTTACTAATTCGTTCGTTTTGTTCGATCTTGGACTCCAGATAAATAATGTAGGAACGAATATATACCAGCCCACTTTGGAAAATACAAGAGAAGATTACTCATTTATAATGAGCACAAATCTTGAATCGGCTTATCACTTGACTCAGCTTGCACATCCTCTTCTTAAAAGTTCTGGAGCAGGAAGCATCATCTTTATGTCTTCTGTCGCTGGCGTAGTCTCGGTGTCTTTTTGGTCTATCTATGGAGCAACCAAAGGTGATTCTTCTACACAGCTACTATCTTCTTGCTTTTTTTTGCTCCTTCAACCCCAAACTTTCTAGTGCTTGATTCCCCCTTACTAAGTGGTTAGCTGTTTCCACAGTGAACTTAGTAGACAAACAATTAAGGCTAATAAATGGGGTGGTTCAACCACCATCACTACTATCACTCAATTCGTACTAAAAAACAGCTCTTTTTTTATTTGGCCCGTCCTAAATTATAGTCTTTCAATTCCATTATAGTTATTATTATTTTTTTGTAATTTAATCTGATTAAGAAAGTATTTAATAAAATTAATTATAGAAAAAAATTAACTAAATTAAACTAATTTATCTTTTTACAGACATCTCCAAATTTATTAATTTATTTTAATATAAAGATAAAATAAAAAAAGAATAACAGATAATTGTAATTTTTATTTATTTAAAAAAAGAGTTATAATAAAATAGAGGGAGTAGTTTATTTTTTTTTAATTATTAGTTTAGTAAGTAATATCAAAAGTACCCCTAACTAATTTATATAGACATTATCATATGCAAATAATTTAAATATTTTGTACTTGAAATGGTAGCTTTGATAGAGATTTTTCAGAGAAATAGCAATTATAATTAATGATGATTCCAGATTCCAGATTCCAAATCAGGATCCTACGGACTATATGTGAATTATCTTTTTACAACAGAGGGAGTGCTAGATATACAGATAAGACCAATGGAAAATGCGCAGAATTTAATGGTGAAAATGATAATCAAATGGGACTTCAGTGTCCAAAGTGAAACTGCACGTTAATTTTACATTTGTTTATCAATGTATATGCAGGAGCAATGGTTCAGCTAACAAAGAACCTGGCATGCGAATGGGCAAAAGACAATATAAGGACTAACTGTGTTGCACCTTGGTTCATCGCTACCCCACTTACTGAACCTGTAAATCATGCTGGCTACCACTTGAGCTTCAGATTAATTAGCTTGGATTACTATATACACAATAGCTTCAATATATCAGGGTACCGATTAATTACGCAAGCTGACGTTTGTTGTTTACATATGAAAATTTTCTCCCCTGCAGTGCTTGAGTGATGACAGGTTTTCAGAGGCTGTAAGAGCTCGAACCCCAATGGGAAGAACAGGAGAACCGAAAGAGGTTTCTGCATTGGTAGCATTCTTATGCCTACCAGCAGCATCTTACATAACAGGCCAGACTATTTGTGTTGATGGAGGATTCACTGTTAATGGCTTCTCCTTCCCCTGAACATTATGATGAAAGAGACTTCTACGCCATGTTTATTATGGCTGGTGTGAATCTAGCTACCACTGCCACAAACTAAACTCTCCTGGTTTGAGTATTGAATAAAGGGCAATGACAAGCCAATAATTCAGTCGACTGTTGTAATGACTGATTAAATATTAAAACTATGAACAGCATTGTATCATTGTGTATGTTTCTGTTTATTTTTTGTCAGATATTATATAATTATTTCATTTTTCAATATCTAAATACGTAATCGATAAACTATTATTTAATTAATAATATATAGTATTTAACTATTAAACAATTAAATATATTATTTTTTATATAAAAATATTATTTATATTTAAAATTTAATTAATAGTACCTAGAAAATATATGACTCATTTATATAATTTTAATTTATGTAAATAATTAGAATTATATATAAATTTACTGGAAATTCAAATTAGTAAACAATATTGAATAGTTATTTATAATTAAAAAATAAATTTTTAATGATAGGATCACATAATAACATTCTAACAAAACTCAATAGCTTCTCAAGTTTGGATATTATCAATGAATAATAAGTGAAAAGACTTATAGATGTGACAAATGTCTTTTCCTAAGTTCTACCATTAATGCTAGATTATTTATAAATTTATAATATAAAATTTTAGTTTGAAATATTATTTTAATAAAAATATTATATCATAAAAATTATTTTATTTAAATAGCATTTAATATTATTATTTTATTTTTATAAATTTAAAATTTAATAGTTATAAAAAATAATTAGAAAACTCATAATAGGTATACAAAAATTAGTGTCATTATGTAATCACTAATTTTTTATTATAATTAGATACCATATTATTTTAATAAATATTTAGTAATATCATATTATTTACTTGTGCTAATGCATAATTAATAATAATTTTATGATTTAAATTCTTAATTTAAAATATTTTATTTTAGTTATAAATATACTATATTAAAAAATTAATTATAGCTAACTATATTTTATTTTAATAAGTATTTAATCCTTCCTTTAAGGATTACTCCCTCTAGATCACTAGAGCCACTCACACCACCAGAAGATGTGCTAAACTGGCAAACTTCTAACTCAATTGTCCAGAATTCCTATCTAAAAAAGATAGATGGAAAACTGGACCAGGCTCTACACCTGGCTCATAAACTGGATCACAAGTTAGATACTTTCTCTCAAGAAGTACTCCAGCTTCATTCATCGCTCACTACAAAATACTAAGCTCTGGATAGAGAGCTTCGAGTTCCTCAGTAGATCACTCCAACCTTCATGCAAAAGGAGAAGGAGATCACACGCTTGAAAAAACAAATAGATCAGATTGAGCATGATCTTCGGAGAGACCAGTCTACCATAATTTCCTCCTTTACATCAGCAGCCTCTACATCATCTGCTATTGCTCCCTTATACTATTCTTTATTCCCCTTTTTTCCACAACCAGAACAACAATAAGAAACCCTTTATCAGACCTTTGGTACCTTCTCTCACCTTTACCCAAAAGATTCAGAAATCCAACAAAAGAAAACCTCTCCTCCTCTAGCATCTAAAGAAAAATTACCAGAAAAATCTCTCATCAGTCCGTATGACTCGGAATCCTCTTCAGACACCTCAGACATGGCGGACATCACTGAAATCCTAATGAATACCTCTGCTACTGATCCTAGTCTAGAAGTAATGGAACCTGAGGATGAGGATGCACAATCATTCTTTGCTCCCTCTGGAGCTCCATACCCAAGGTCAAAACCAACTGGCACGGGACCTTGGTTCTCTTTTGATGACCTACCTCCATCAAAATGGAAGGACAAGCTTTTCGAATTCTTGGCATGGATTGATCTCCAGATGACCCTTGAAGGGGCCACACTTAAAAAGGTCCTTGCCGAATTCGTCACAAGGTTCACAAGAAGCTTAAGAGATTGGTTTCAGTCTTAGCCTGAGTATACCAGGCTTCAATTTGTGGCACTACCCACTCCATCGGCAGCAGTTACCATCCTCCATAACCAGTTCCTTGGGAGTTATGATCTTGTCATACGACAGCAGAAACAAGAGTTCTTTGATCGAAAATGTTGTTCATTAAAAATGAAGGATCTGGAAAAGCATTATTCGGCAATGTCCAAACTCTATTATGTCATCGGAGGACATGATGGTGATGATACTCTAAAGTATACCTTTATCACCTCTCTACCGGATGAAATACAACCTGAGGTCAACAATATAATTTCTGCAACAAAGAAACCAGTTACCTCTATCACACTCGGCGAAATCTGGCAATTCACTCTCTCTTCCATTAAGAGACTGTGTGACCAACAAGAGTTATTCAGGAGGTTATCTCAAAGGGATTTAGTAGTCCAGAAGGCCTGCAATAAGAACCACCTCAAGATCAAGTGCAAGGCCTCAAACTGCGTCTGTTCTAATAAAAAGAAGAAGTCTGGATATCATTTCCAAAAATATACGCGCAACAACAAGGAGTTCAGAAAAGAAAAAAAGAACTCAAAGAGATTCAACTATTTTCGCAAGAAACAGAACCAAGGGTACAAGTTTGACAGATGCTTCATCTGCAAAAGAAAGGGACAGTGTGCAAAAAATTGTCCTGAGAATCCAGAAAAGGCAGCAAGGATGATTCAACAAGTCAACATGTCTATGTCTCTTCCAGCCACATTCGAAGAAGATATTGAATCTCTCCTTTCAGAACAGGAGGATCTTACCCCAGAAAGCTTATTTGGGATTGAAATGGAATTTTCAGATTCCACGGAGTCTTCACAAGAGTCCTCTTCAGACTCAGATGATAGTGAAATACCAATCCTGATGATTGATCTGAAAGAAGAAAGTCAAGAAGATATTCTGAGAGATGTGATGCAGTATCCTCTCTCTTCAACCCTATTGTCTTCCTCCTTTCATTCCCATCCATTTCCTAAGTCATCTCAGCTTGCAACTAAAGTACCTTTTGTCCCTTATGTTCCCATACAAATCCTACCTTCAAAATATGCAAAGCCTATTCCAGTAATAGCTTTCTTTAACACTGGAGCTCAAAGAAGCATGATGAATCCAATGGTCCTCCCATCAGAGTATTGGAAGCCCCATGATCAGTTTTTCAGGGCAGCCAATGGACAAACCTTCAAAAAAACTCTGATCATAAGACAAAAGATCGGAATACAGTTCTTTCCTGATTGCGTAGTATGGACGCATATCATTGGTTCGGATCTTCCAAGCAAGGACATTCTAATCGGGTTTGATGTTTACCATCAAGCTCAAAAGCTTCAGATTCTGTCAACTGGCATTGAATTCAAGAGACAATTTCGGCCCTATACAGAAACTTCAAATCTGTTTGCTATAACAGATACAACTCCACCATTCCTACCATACACAGAAAAATTCCTTCAATTCTGTCCAGAATCCCATTCACATTTCCAACACCCTCTACCTCTATGAAAAAATCCCTAGTTCTATATCAGTCTTCCTTTCAAACTCAATGAAGACATCAACCCGACAAAAGCCACACATATGGGAATGTCACCCACAGACCTAGCCCTTGCCAGATCAGAATGCTTAACCCTGTTACAGCAAGGCCTAATTGAACCCACAACTTCACAATGGGCTTGCCAAGCCTTTTATGTGGAGAAACGGTCCGAAAAGATTCGAGAAAAAAAGAGACTTGTCATAGACTACAAGCCCTTAAACCATTTCCTACAAGACAACAAATTTCCTCTCCCTCGGATCTCAAATCTCAAAGTCCATATCCAAAAGGCCCAATACTATTCCAAATTTGACCTGAAAGCGGGCTTTTGGCAACGAGGTATCCAGCCCACAGAGAGATACAAAACTGCATTTTGTATCCCTAATGCCCAATACCAGTGGACTGTTATGCCCTTTGGGCTCAAAACGGCCCCATCTCAATTTCAAAAGACCATGATTGAGATTTTTGGGCCTATCCTTTACTCTTCTTTGATCTATATCGATGATATTCTACTATTCTCAGAAACAGCAGAGGAGCACCATCAACTGTTACAACAGTTTCTCGCCATCATTCAGAAATATGGCATCATGCTGTCAGAAAAGAAGAGCACTATTGGCCAACGGAAAATTGAATTTTTCGGTATGCATTTCAAGAATGGCCAATACACATATGGTCCCCATCTGACGAAGGAACTTGATTACTTCCCAGCAGAAAATCTTTCAGTGAAATAAATTCAACAGTTCCTTGGAATCTTGAACTATGTTAGAGAGGCCATTCCACACCTGTCTAGTTACACATGCCACCTCTCAAAGATGCTCAAGAAGGACCCTCCTCCGTGGGGAACAGAACAGACAATAGTTGTCAGAAAGTTAAAAGAGCTGGCCCACAATCCGCCACCTCTCACAATCCCGTCAACAGGAGCACTCATTCTTCAAACAGATGCATCTGACTATGCATGGGGGGCCATCCTCCTAGAAAATCTCCACGACAAGGAACAATTATGTAGTTATGCATCAGGTCAGTTTTCCTCCTCAGAAAAGCATTATCACACGACCTATAAGGAAATTTTGGCAGTCAAGTACGGGATAAAGAAGTTTGAATTCTTCTTGATTGGACAACACTTCCTGGTTCGGATGGATAATTCCTCCTTCCCGAAGATCCTCGAATCCAACCAGAAGGTCTTACCTGAGCCTCAGCTATTACGGCTCAAATCATGGTTCAGCAGGTATGATTTTAAAGTTGAGCATATAAAAGGGACAAGAAATCTAATACCAGATTTCTTATCCAGACTATCTAAACCACAAAATCAGTCCATAGTCCTTCTCACCTCAACCTTAAGTCTTCCCATAATCTTTATGGCTTCTTCATCCTCAAGAACCATCCTGCAACCTCCCTCACTACCAGATCTTCCCAACAACCTCACAATCAAACAAGTCACCGACTTTGCCCGAAACATGATGTTCCACTATCTGGCAACTTTTCAACAAACCCTCTCACTACCAATACAACCCAACTTCTTCTTCCCAGACTACCCTTGGTGTCTGATCTATCACTTATCCCCTGTACATCCAAAATTTGAAAGTGAGTTATGGTTCCTATGGTGCCTTTCTACAGTCTGCCATCATGCTGTTGAAATGCCTATCATGAATCTCTTGCATTTCTTCAACAATGAAGCAAATTCAGGGTCATATCCATGGAGATACCTTACCTGG
Source organism: Ricinus communis (assembly GCF_019578655.1). Lineage (NCBI taxonomy): Eukaryota > Viridiplantae > Streptophyta > Magnoliopsida > Malpighiales > Euphorbiaceae > Ricinus > Ricinus communis. The sequence goes on along the minus strand of NC_063256.1, from coordinate 35,794,716 downwards.
TTCAAAACTCCATATCAATGGATAGGAGATCTTCTTAAACTTATTCATGAGCACCGGTTATTCTCAGACAACAATTCCAGAGCTTCGGCATACCATGCCATTTTCATATTACACAGGCCTTATCTCCGACTGTCAGAAGACACATATGCAACTCAAAATATCTGTCACTATTGGAGAACACTTGATAGTCCTCTGCATCTTGCTCCTCCAGCAATCACAGAAGATCTAAAGAGAGCCCTGCAATACAGAAATAAATTAAGGACAACTAATGTCTCTACACCACTGGTCTGCACCTTCAATGGATATCTGTCAATTGAACAATCCATTGAACATTTCTCATTTCCTATTCTTCCGACCCCACTGGATGATCCTAGCCTAACCAGTGCACAAAAGGAAGCTCTCATGCAAGATTTCCAGCCAATGAATGATGATGAATATGATGATATTTTCTAAATACGTCGTATAAAGAAGATACGACAAGTCTTCGGTGCATTATCTCCACATGGGTACAATAGCAGCATGATTGAGTCACTTGTCCTAAAAAGCATATGAAGCTGTCGGCTATTATTAGTTTTTACCTTTTGTATTATTAGTCTTTGTGAGTAGAGTGCATTATTAGGACCTTGTCTTATTATGCATGTGAGTAGAGTGAATTATTGCTTTGTGAGTGGAGTGTATTATTATGAGTATTACTTTGTGAGTGGAGTGCATTATTGTGGGTCGTCATTATTAACTTTTGTAAGTGGAAAATCAAGATAAGATTCCCACTACGTCTCCTTTTGTCATCTTGTATGGTTTCTTCTCCCTATATAAGGAGAAGTCATTTTGAATAAGAGTAGGACAGTTCAACTAAGCAAAAATTCTCTGATACTCTCTTTCTCTCATGGCATTCTAAACTTCTCCCTTCTCTTCTTCTTAATCCAATGGCTTTGAGCCAACTGTTGCACGATCTGTTCTTCTATGATCCAAAAGGGCTAACTCGGCTATAAGAATCCAAAAGAGCAGAAAGACCTCCCTTGGCAAGGTGCCTTTATATGGTCTTAGCTTGAGGATCTCTCCTGCCTTGAGTTTATAGCATGAGGATTATATAATGAACAGCTCTCGGCCCCAATTGTGGCATTATATAATCGCTAAATTTTTTAATTATATTTAGTTATTATTTTACTTTAATAAGTACTTAATTATATCATTTTATTTTATTAGTATTTAATGTTAGAGTACGTTTATATTGTCATTTTATTTAGTTAGTATTTAATGCTATAATAAATTATTATATAATCACGTTAAAGCTACAGATATTTTTTATTGAAACTTTATATGATGTGATTTTATTTGTCAAGTGGAGCCTAATAGAAAAATTTAGCATTCTTTATATATATATATATATATATATATATATATATATATATATATATTAGCAACATACATGTACTAATGCATAACTATTGATAAATATATTATATAAAGTTTTAGTTTAAAAAATAAAAAAATTATTATATTATGAAAAAATTAAATAATAATTTAATCTAGTTATTATTTTATTTTAATAAACATTTAATATTAATCATTTTACTTATATAACTATATACTTTAATAGTTATAAAAAATAATTAAAAAATTTATAATAGATATAATAAATTAGTGGCATTAGGTAATCACTATTTTTAATTATAATAAATATTTAGTAATATTATTTTATTTGATTCATATTTAATATTATAATACATTTAATATTACCATTTTATTTGATTAGTATTTAAAATTATAATAAATTTTTATATAAGCCACATTAAAGTCATATGTATTTTTTTATTGTAATTTTATTACTCAAACTATTGCATAATTATTTTACTTATTTTATATTCAAAAATTTTATCTTATATATTGTATATAATTCAATTTATAAATATATATAAAAGATTAATTTTTTATCTTATAATATTTTTATTTATATCTATATTGATATTTTTATAACGTATTTTTATGAAATTTATGTATTTATTTTATATTAAAATAAATATATATGAAAAATATATATATTGTCAATCTTAATCTTTTTATCTATTTCTTGCACTAATAAGTTCTCATATATATATATATATATATATATATATATATATATATTGAAACTTTTCCTATTCATTATATTGTATCAGTAAGTTTTATAATATGTCAAAAATTTCTACTAATTATTTTTATGTTTCAAATTTAATATTTTTATATTATAATTATTATAATAATTATTATTATATTATTATTATTATTATTATTATTTATTTTTACATGTATGAATATAAATATATATTTTATTATAAAAATAATAAAATTTATTATTAATATGTAATAGCTATAATAATTTTTATATTTATTTATTTATTTTTTAATAATATAATAGTCTTATATTTAAATAATTATAAATTTTTATCATAATTATTATTAACATTTAAAATTATGTTTACTTTTTCTATAAATATTTGTAATTAATATTTTTATAAATATGCCACATATCATTTTTTTTTATTGGAAAACACATGATATATGATGCCATAAAATTTTGCCATATGGAGTTCCATAGAAAAATTTAACCTACTTTATATATATATATATATAGAAAGAAACGCTTATTAGTCCTGTCACTGTAAGAAACAAGGCTCCAGAGTGGAAGGTCGGAGAAAACCAAACCATCTAGTCTGAACATCCTCCCCTTAGGAAGATAACAATTCCTTACGGAGAGAATGAAATAGAAGGTACACCTTACAAATTGATAGGAGAGGATCTTGAGAAGAATGTCAAGAATATTGTTCAGTAGAACAATTTCTCAAATACCTATCTTAACATAATAGGGAAGCAGCTTGTTAGGATAGAAAGCCAAATCCAAAAACCTCATGTAGTCTTCACCTCTCCAATCCCCAACACTGATCATCCGAAAGAGATAAGCCAATCAGAAAAGCTCAAAAATCCAGTCTTCAAACCTTACTAAATCTCAAAGCCTAGCCAAGACCAATTTCAGAAGCAAACTGAGTTTGCTAGAGCAGTCAGGGAACAGCTTAGCAAACTAGCCACTTCTGAGTCCTCCAAAAATTTAGTGCCAGATACTCCTCAAAGTAGTAGAAATAACAGTGCTATAGATAAAGCCCAATGCGATGAATCCAATGATTCGGAGCTCGAAAGTGTTACTGAAAGACCCTCCAACATCAACAGATTGGGATGGCAAACCCCTAGATTGACCTGGCATACTCCTAGGAGTACTGCCCCAGATCTAGGAATAGAAAATAGAAATAATATCCTAACCCAATCTAGATTCAATGTCTCATCTGTCTATGAATGGAATATAGATAGAGTGTCAGAATACAATATCCTTGGTCTCTTACAATAGATGACAATGGTAGCCAATGCTTACAAAACCCAAAGTGGTACCTCTGATAGAGCCATTGCTGAACTCCTTATAGCTGGATTTTCTCGCCAGCTTAAAGGATGGTGGGATTACCATCTCATACAAGCACAACAGCTCCAAATTCTAGGTGCTATCCAAACCACAATATAAGGGACCCCCATCTTAGATGAGTTAGGAAATCCTATTGAGGATGCTCTGTCAACCTTAATCCTGACGATTTCCCTCCACTTCATAGGAGACCCTTCTCTTCTAAAAGATAAGAATACTGAGCTTCTTAGCAATCTAACCTGTAAAAAGCTTAGCAATTTCCAGGCTTACAAAGATACCTTCCTAACCAGAGTCATGCTTAAGGAAGATTCAAACCAACCTTTCTGGAAAGAAAAATTCTTGGCCGGTTTACCTAAGATATTAGGTGAAAGAGTTAGAAATACCATAAGAGAAGCCCATAATGGCCAGATCCCTTATGATTTCTATACTTATGGTGAATTAGTTAGCCTTACCCAAAAAGAAGGATTGAAAATTTGCCATGACCTTAAACTTCAAAGACAACTCAAATGGGAAATGAAGAAGACTAGGCAAGAACTATGTAGTTTTTGCAACCAGTTTGAATATAATCCCATAGAGCCTTCCTCTGTCTGCAAAGGAAAATGCAAAGAAGATTTTTACAAATCTTTTAAGAAAAAATGATTTTTCAAAAACAGAAGGACTCCCAAAAAACAAAGAGAATTTCTACAAAAAGACATCCTTTTCTAAATTTTCAAAACAAAATCCCAAAAAAGATTTTAGCAAAATTACTTGCTACAAATGTGACAAGAAGGGCCATAGTTCAAAGTATTGCAAGTTTTCTAAAAAACTCCATGAGCTCCAAATAGAAGATGAAATTTTAAGAAAAATTTCAACTCTTCTTGTTGATTCCTCTGAATCAGAATTTTCAAATAGTGAGGAAGAGTTTCAAATTGATGAAATCAAAACCTCACCCGAATATTCTGAGTCAGATTCTGAAGATATGTCAAAGAATATTAATATGCTCACTAGGCAACAAGAAGCTCTTCTTGAAGCCGTCAAGCATATTAATGACCGTCAAATCCAAAAACAAGTTTTGAAAGAAATCTTAAAAACTGAAACCCTTGTCCCCTCTTCTAGTAAGAATACTTATGATCTTACTATAAACTTGGATAAAGGAAAAAAGCTGAAAAATCCTCTTCCTACCATCCAAGAATTTCAGAAAGAAATCAAAGCCATCAAAACAGAGCTCAAAGATTTGAAAGAAAAACAATAAAATGATTCTGTTTTGCTCTAAAGTCTAATTCTTAAACAGAATAGCGATTCTGATTCTGAAGAAGAAAATGATTTCTAAAATCTTGAGGTTTCTAAAAGTGTTCCAGAAAACTTCATTAATGTTTTAAAAGAAATTACCTCGAGAAAATATTTGATTCAAATAAAACTCATTTTCCTTGATGATTTCCAACTAGAAACTATCGCTTTATTTGATACATGAGCAGACCTCAACTTTATCAATTATGAGCTGGTTCCTAAAAGGTATCATCAAGAAACTAAAGAAAGGCTTACTTCAGCCAATAATTTAAAGATTAGGATTGCGGGTAAAACTGAAGCTGCAATTCTAAATAATAATATTGCTTTAAAAAATGTTTTTATTCTTACAAAGGATTTATAGCAAACAGTTATCTTAGGAACTCATTTCATCAATTTAGTTACTCCTTTCAAAGTAACTACTGCTGGTATCATTTCTAAAGCTAAAGATTCAAAGATTGTTTTTCCTTTTATAGAAAAACCCAAGAAAAGAAATCTCAATCTTATAAAAGCCCACTCAATTTATAATTTTGAGATAAATGCTTTGATTAAAGGAAAATAAACCCAGCTTTTCCACTTGAAACAAGATATGGGTTTGAAAAGGATCCAAAGTCAAATGCAAAATGATTTTGTCCAAAGAAAAATCTTTGATTTGCAAAAGAAGATTGAAAATGAAGTTTGTTCTAATCTTCCAAATGCCTTTTGGAGACGAAAACAACATATGGTAGATTTACCATATGAAAAAGATTTTTCTGATAAACAAATTCCTACTAAAGCAAGACCCATCCAAATGAATGAAACCCTAGAAAGTCATTGTAGAATAGAAATAAAAGATTTAGAGCAAAATGGTTTGATTACCAAATCCAGATCCCCCTGGTCATGTGCAGCTTTCTATGTCAACAAAAATAGTGAGATAGAAAGAGGAACACCTAGGTTGGTGATTAATTACAAACCTTTAAATAAAGCCCTAAAGTGGATTAGATACCCAATTCCAAACAAAAAGGATCTTCTTCAAAAGCTTCATTCTGCTTTTATTTTTTCAAAGTTTGATATGAAATCAGGATTTTGGCAAATCTAGATTCATCCAAAAGACAGATACAAAACTGCTTTTGCAGTTCCATTTGGCCAGTACGAATGGAATGTAATGCCCTTCGGATTAAAAAATGCTCCTTCTGAATTTCAAAAGATCATGAATAACATTTTCAATCCTTATTCAAAGTTTTGCATTGTCTATATTGATGATGTGCTGATATTTTCAAATTCTCTAGAGCAACATTTCAAACACTTGGAGACATTTTTCTATGTTGTTAAGAAAAATGGTTTAGTGGTTTCAAAATCCAAGATATCTTTATTCCAAACAAAAATTAGATTTCTTGGTCACTATATCTCCTGGGATCACCCGAATTGAAAGGTCTCTAGTCTTTACTTCAAAATTTTCAAACAAAATTTTGGAAAAAACTCAATTACAAAGATTCCTTGGTAGTTTAAATTATGTGATGGATTTTTATCCAAATTTGAACTGTCTAGCAAATCTCCTACATGATAGGTTAAAGAAAAACCCCCCTGCATGGACCGATGAGCATACAAAGATTGTCCAAAGCATAAAAAAGTAAGTTTCTGAAATACCATGTTTACACCTAGCTGATCCATCTGCATTCAAAATTGTTGAAACTGATGCATCAAATCTAGGATATGGTGGGATTCTTAAGCAAGTCCAAAATAACAAAGAATGTATTGTCCAGTTTACTTCTGCACACTGGAATGATTTTGAAATCGAATACATTAGAAGAGATTCGAGTTCAATTCCAGACTTTCTAACCAGAGAGTTCCTTTAAAAATAGGAGTAAAAATGCCAAGAAAGTCAAAAGAAAAAGAAGAAAAATCGACAGTAAGTTCAAAGCCTGTCCAAAGTCCAAAGAAGGAGATTTTACCCTCCTCTTCAAAGTCTATCCGAACCTGGACCGAAATCATCCAGGAAGAAATTGACAAAAGCAAGGTAGATCCGGCCCAACAACAACAATTACAAATTCAGGAGTGGTTTGCACAACAAGATCCTGAATTTCTAAAAAGGGTCGAGGAATATTCAAAGCAAATTATACAATTTCACCCCGAAGTCTCTCCAAAGACATCCTCTCCAAAGACATCCTTCTCTTCCAACAAGGGTAAAGGTATACTTTCTATCCCTTTTTCAAAACCTGAGATAGAAATTTTCCCTCAAAACCTATCTCAGAGCTCTCAAAGTATTTCAAAAGCCAACTCTCAAGAAATAGTTTTGTCACAAATAAAACTTTTCAAATCTAATGAGTATATAGAAAAGTAAAATTTTCAAAGCATTTTGACTATTGAGGAAGGATTCTGTACAGAAAGCTCCTCAAAACTGATTTCAAAGATTTTCCCTCTAAGATGGTATTTTAAGCCCTGGAATATTTCAAAACCTCAATCCTACTACCATTCTATCCTTGAGGTAACTAGTTCTGCAAAGTTCAAGCACTTCAAAAAATACAAAGACCATAAAGACCCCGAATATTCCACATGCACCATACAAATAATCCTCCACCCTACAAATTAGGGAATGGATTTACACTCATCAGGCAAAGCCGTCTTTTGCCGCCCCTCATGCAACATATGAGCGGATCTTCACTAAAACCGGCTCTATTGGTGGATGGATAGCACCCCTCACTTTTCCAACTTCCCTCCAAAGAACCTACCCATCAAGCCTAAACACTTCTTTTAACTATTGGGATTACCAACAAGCTTGGTTTAATACCTTTCTTCTTCAAAACGAAGGACAAAGCCATTCCTGGCTTTTCTAATTCGATACAAGCTCAATCCAAACTTCAAAGATCCCCTATTAGTTTAAACAATGGTGGAATTTTTATGGCAATGTTCCTGAGACCATAAATGTCTCCAAGTGTTTGAAATGTTGCTCTAGAGAATTTGAAAATATCAATACATCATCAATATAGACAATGCAAAACTTTGAATGAGGATTGAAAATGTCATTCATGATCTTTTGAAATTCAGAAGGAGCAATTTTTAATCCGAAGGGCATTACATTCCATTCGTACTGGCCAAATGGAACTGTAAAAGTAGTTTTGTACCTGTCTTTTGGATGAATCTGGATTTGCCAAAATCCTGATTTCATATCAAACTTTGAAAAAATAAAAGCAGAATGAAGCTTTTGAAGAAGATCCTTTTTGTTTGGAATTGGGTATCTAATACACTTTAGGGCTTTATTTAAAGGTTTGTAATTAATCACCAACCTAGGTGTTCCTCTTTCTATCTCACTATTTTTATTGACATAGAAAGCTGCACATGACCAGGGGGATCTGGATTTGGTAATCAAACTCTTTTGCTTTAGTAAGAATTTGTTTATCAGAAAAATCTTTTTCATATGGTAAATCTACCATATGTTGTTTTCATCTCCAAAGAGCATTTGGAAGATCAGAACAAACTTCATTTTCAATCTTTTTTTGCAAATCATAGATTTTTCTTTGGACAAAATCATTTTGCATTTGACTTTGGATCCTTTTCAAACCCATATCTGGTTTCAAGTGGAAAAGCTGGGTTTGTTTTCCTTTAATCAAAGCATTTATCTCAAAATTATAAATTGAGTGGGCTTTTATAAGATTGAGATTTCTTTTCTTGGGTTTTTCTATAAAAGGAAAAATAATATTTGAATCTTTAGCTTTAAAAATAATACCAGCAGTAGTTACTTTGAAAGGAGTAATTAAATTGATGAAAGGAGTTCCTAAGATAACTGTTTGCTGTAAATCCTTTGTAAGAATAAAAATATTTTTAAAGTAATATTATTATTTAGAATTGCAACTTCAGTTTTACCCGCAATCCTAATCTTTGAACTATTGGCTGAAGTAAGCCTTTTTTTAGTTTCTTGATGATACCTTTTAGGAACCAACTCATAATTGATACAGCTGAGGTATGCTCCTGTATCAAATAAAGCGATGGTTTCTATTTAGAAATCACCAGGGAAAATGAGTTTTATTTGAATCAAATATTTTCTCGAGGTAATTTCTTTTAAAAGATTAATGAAGTTTTTTCGAACATTTTCAGAAACCTCAAGATTTTGGAAATCATTTTCTTATATATATATATATATATATTTTTGATGAGAGGTAAAAACATTAGAAACGGATAAGTTGTTCAATAAATAAGAACATATATTATTTTTATAAACAATAGGTAGGCTTATGGTAAACATAACCCCCAAAATCTCTTAATACTTGTTCAAATCTTTCCTCAATGAGTAATGTAATGTATTTAATTTCTTTCTAATTTATAGAATAAATTTCAATAATACTAATAGTATTTTAAAAATTATAGCTAATTAATCTGCACTATTTTGATTCATTTACTTTATAAACCATTTTTTAAGATTATATTGGTAAAGTTTATAATAATAAAGTATCACTGATTAAATTATAAAAAATAAATAAATAATAAAAATAATATATTTTATTAATGAATATTTAATTAGCTAATTTAATATTAAAAATGATAAATTATAAAAAATAAAATAATACCAATTGATATAGATTTATAAAATATAATACACTCGTGATACATTATTACAAGTCATTCAAAATAATTATAAAGTAAAATCTATCGCCAAACAATTTTAATAAAGTTGAGAATATAAATCAAATTTTGTTTTTCCATACTTTCAAATTTTAAAGGTTAATATTTATATTCTGAAATTTTAAGAAAAATAATAAAATATCTATATTGTTTTATCAAATTTACTTTTTTTATACTGTGTTAAAATATTATAAATACGGTTTTTTTTTTAAATTTCTTTTTAGTTGTTTTTGGATTGAACGATAACTAAAAGAACAACTGAAAGACAATTATGCCATAAATTTAACAAATATATTAGAAAAACTATGTTTTTCTTTAAATTACATGATAAAAATGATTTTTTTATTTATTGATTTTAGAGTATTTATGAAAAGTTGCCAAGGTATCAGATCCAAAACGTCTAAAACATTTCAAGTTCTGTACAGAGATTTCTTTTCTAAAGATTTGGGGTATGAAATCAGTGATGGAAATCAAAACTTTCATGTATAATTGGTCTTTCTACATTATTTTCTGTTGGACCAAATCCAAAAGAATGAATATCAAAGGCAGAAAATGAAAGAATTTATGAAGATAACTCAGTATCTCAAGTTGATATAATGATACACCCATTAAGAAGTGGAATTTTATGCAGATAACTTCCAACAAATAAGGGATAAATACAAAACAACTGCCGTGTTTTGATAGCTTTGCATTTAAATAAATGGTTTTGTTACATTTTTGCTGTTTTAATATTAGTATAATATTTATTTTTAATAATAAAATTATTTTATTAAGTGGTTGAGCATCCGACAACTATATTGAACTTATATTAAATAAAAAATTTATATATAATTTTTTTAAAAATAAAATAAAATAAAATAATTATATTTATAAAAAAAATTTTAATAGTTGATTTGATTGATTTAAGTTTATATTTTATTATAAAATATTAATGATATTAAGTAGTAGGGTATAGAATTACAAGAAAATAAAATGTAAGATATTTTTTTATCACAAAAAAATAAATCATTTTCTATGAAAAAAATCATTCTCAAGTAGTATCATTTGGGCCAAGGAATTTTGGAATACATAGATTTAATCGAAATTAATGGATTTAAAATCTATAAATTTTAAAATTTTATCGTCTAGATTAAATATAAAAAGGATAGATTTTGGTTTAAAGTTAGGAATAATTTTGGGATAAGATAAATTTACTAGGTGCAGTACTTGAATAAAAAAAATAATATAATAATCTATCGTTAAAATTGTAGATTTTGGACTTTGCTATATTTTAGATTGGAAATTAAAATCTAAAAAATGAGAGATTTTTTAAAATCCATAGATTTAGACTATTTTTAACTTATAAAACGATCGACTTAAACTAAATCATGGATTTTACAAAATTTCTTGTCTAAAATTCTTATACTTATATAAATATGTTGATAATTGATTGGATTGATTTATTATTGAAAGTTAAACATTAATAATGATTTAGATATGCTTGAAGCATTCTTGCGGTTAGATAAGAGTGGCCTGTCAGAGCCATTGGAATTTGTGTCTAAAATGACATTCCAACGATCAAGTTAAGGTTTTGAAGTGATTTTAGGAGATGAATTAGAAAGGGAAAAAATATATTTCCAGCTCAGCAATTTTGTTATAGTTGCCTTGAAAATAGGAAAACATGGCTACTCTATGTCCTTATGACGATATGGTAAGATTTTACGTTTTTTTTATTAGTTTTCCGAGCAATTTGAGATTTAAGCCGACTTTTTATTAAGATCTCGACTGTTCTAATGACAGATCTTATGCCATTGGATTAAAGTCTTGATAGTTCGATTTACTTGACCATCTTATTCTATCAAATGTCATTAAATAGTAAAATATAAAAGTGCAAGAAAAAAATATATTTCTTTATCATGAAAAAATCACAATCTAATAAATGTAAAAATATCTGACTACAAAATATATTTTTTGCTAAAATTAATATTCAAAGTAAGAACAAAAGACTTCCCATGGGTTAACATCCAAGATCATATATACTTATTAGCGACGGAAAAACATGATGAACTAGAGTACAAATACTCTCTCGAGGTTTAGCCTTCACCAACACTTTATTTCAAATGGTGGAGAACCTCTGCTAAAACAAAACTGTAACTGGTTCATACATGTATCAAACCCAAGTTGTGAGCTGGGGGTGCACTGGTCGGTCTGGTTCGATTCGGTTCAAAATCAATGTAAACTAAAACAATTAATTTGCTAAGTACTTAAAACCGAAAAGAACCGATTATGGTCATCAAGCCGATTTTAACTCGGATACTATAGCTGATGGCCTCTTTTTTCTTTTTTCTTTTTTTTCGATCAAATGTTTCAGAGGGACTTAATTGAAAAATTATTAGAATCAACGCAGCTGCAAATTTTCTCATAGCAAAACTTGATTAACCAATTTAGTTGTGCTCATAGCATAATGACCCAAATACTGCTCTTGCAGTTAAATAGGTCACGAGGAATGAGCCAGAAGAGAACACTGAATCAAGAAGAACTTCTGGTCAGCAAGTCAGTATCGTCTTTGTCCCAACTTCCAGGCCCCGTTACTACACTAGGTCTCAGCAGTGCTGTGTCTGATACAATAGCCAAGTCTATTTCCTGCAGTAAACTAGCAGTGCTGCTACACCAGACGAATCTATACTGTGTCAGCATCAACCAATGGCGTCTCCTGGGACAGGCCCAAACATACTATTCTATTAGTGCATCAGATTGCATTCTCTCATACAAGCGATATATCAAAGTAGACTTTGACATCTGGGGTTCTCTTTCCAGTGCTGCAATTACATCCTTAACAGATATGGAACGAGCCGGCCTAGTTTGTGGCGCAACTGATTGGTTCCTTCCAAATCTCCTAGCCCCTGCTGAAAGGAGAAATTAAGGTAAAAACGTAAAATAATGGAACATACCCCACTATTAGCATATGCTCACAAGTTCTCAAACTTACTGGAGGTAACTGCAGCGCTCCTCTTTTCTGGTTCCTGACCATCCTTCACAGCTTTTCCAGATGTTAATAGAGGCTTGCCGAAAACATCTTTAGCTGACTGTATACCTGATGCAGCCTCTGGCCCAGCTTCACGTTTCTGGCGGGCTTGCTCAACCATGAGTTGCCACTTTGACAGCATGTCATCTCCACCAACAGCAGCTCGGGCAGCAACATTTGCAGCTGTAGTCCTCATTTTGTCATCCTCTTCCTTGCTTGCCTGCATTAATAATATTCTCTTGTTCTTAGATACTCCTTTATTTTACTTGAAAGCAAACTTTTAATGCTTAGTTATGGAACCAGTTTATACCTTAACTGGTTTTGCACGACCTTCGTCTTTCTCCTTGTCACCTTCTGCTCCAGTATCACCCTCAGGCTGTATTCACAGATATCAGGCCACGATATTTAAGGAATGTACACTTAAACATGGAGATTTTTCAGCACATAGATGGTTATGCCTCCTTGTGTAATGTTCTTTGCTTCCACAAAATCAATAAAAGGTTTAGTTAACATGTTATACAATGCACATGGTACCCACTTCATTAACTTTTTGGAGCATTTCTGATTCAGCCTGCTTTTTGTCCCATTCTTCCTTAGCTTTCCGGTTCATTGTCATGATCTGTTGCCGAACATCCGAGGAAATTACAGTCCGGTGTTTAGGTTTCTCAGCATCAATCCGCTGCAGCCATCCAATTGAAATCAGGAAAAGTATAAAGAAAGACAAGAAGCTAAAGAATAATCAGAAAATCAAAACTGACCTGCTTTGATAGCCTGATCAGGGTACTTACTAACCCACGCATTCTTTCCTCCACGCACTGAAGATTCAGTTTCATAAGACAAGGTCTCATAGTTATCATATAAGGACTAAGGAGCTAGCATCTCACCAAGGACAGGCATCTCTCCACATCACTGTTGATATACTTCAAACCGCATTTGGCCACTGGAATAGGGAGGCATGCCAGATATTAAAAGCTATCCTACGGACATTTGCTCATTTCATAGATTTGAAAGTGCATCGATGAGGAGTTCTAAATCACACATAAGAATAGTGATGGGAAAAGAACTTAACTGATCTCTGCCACTTTTTTCTGCAGTGGAGTTTTCTGTAAAATCAGTCTTTCTTCTTCTTCTTGCACTACCCTCCGAGATGCTTCTGAAACTCGACTGTCCTCCTTGGACCCAGAAAATAGTTGTTCTTCTTCTTCCTATTCAATAAAGCAAGTGTCAGAAGACTTATGAAAATATTTTAAAGAAACAGGCAACATACATCATATTTTATACTTTTAGACAAGCATATTGATAGAAAAGAATACATACTCTTAGATTAACTCCACTGACAGCAGTGACATCATTGAGCTGTTCAATGCTTTGATCCGAAGAGGCCACTGATATTTTTTGCTTTTTACTGTATAGGATCTATATATTATGTTCTAAAGAATGTATAATAAAATTTTTCATCAAGGATAAAGAAAATATCAACAGGCAATCTGAAACCATTCTCAACACATACAACAGTTGGAAGAAGAAGCTAGTTCACCTCGACATTGGTGGTGATGAACCAAGTGCTTCAAGCGGCTTCTTTTGGCCAATTAAAGGCTTTTTTGGAGGTGTTCTTGCATTAACTCCAGGAGAAGCAGCTATAGATTGGATTTGAGAGCCAACCTGTTAAGTGTGAAAATGAGAAGGATTTTGGTCATCAACAAATGAGTAGATGAGTTAGAATAAAGAAAATCTCAAGGTTACAGAGAAAATTTACTATCATCAAATTAGTCATGATGCAGACAACAAAAGATCTCGAAAGACAGCTTCTTAATTAGTTTATGGAGGATTAGGAATAGTTTTAAAAACCAACTTCTTAAAGGTTTAGTATTAATTAGATTTTCTAACATCAAGGCCTATAATTTGAATTATTCAGTTTTCTGTCGATAGAATTTCTAATAATTGTGCTGTTTTCTGGATAACAATGTTCTTGCTAGTTGCTACTAAACCCTTTTGTTTCATTGTTGATGGGTAGTTCTTGACCCAAACTATAACACACCCATCCATGGTTTTGAATCACATCAGTAAGACTAAAAATGAAACCTCAAATAACACAAGAGAAGATTACCTGGATGATAGGGTCCAATCGGGTCGCAATGGAAGTAGAAACTGAACTTGAGGGCACCATACTACTAGGTATAGAGATACCAACTTTAGAAGACTGCTTCTCTAAAGAGTCGACCTTTAAATTGCTTGTCACTGCATTCCCCTGTTCAACTGGTGCAGCAGACAAATCCTGAGGGTTAGATAACTGGGATTTCTGATGCTGCTCGGTGGCCTGTTCAACAGGTTCTTGTTTCACATAATTTTTTGATGGAAATGGAGAAGATTTTTGCTCTTTGTTTGTGGGTGGTTGCCATGGAGCTGAATTTGGTTGTAATGCCGATTTGTTTGTATATTGGGCCGCAGAACCACTTTGTACTTTATTGGGATCAGTACCAGAATTTGGTCTCTCAAATTTTGACACCTTTATCATGTCCATTGCCTGCGCTGAACCTCCTATTTGAGTTGCACCAGTGGTTGGATGTGATATTTTCCTCATTTGTAAATCATGAGACTGTGGCCTCATGGATGACCCTGAAGTATTGAAGTTTGTTCCAGAATATGGGCGATGAGTACCACTATTATTACCATACATTGGAAAGGAATTCTGTGGAAAGTGCAAATGTTGCTGTTCCTGCTGCTGCTGCTTATTATGGCCTGGCACTGAGATCAAAGAACAGTTGCTATCTTGACTGAGTGCCCTGGTACTGGAGGAAGACAACTGGCTTACTTGCATTCCATGAGAGTTCGGCTGGCATTCCACCTCTTGAGATTTCTGAGCATTATTTTCTGCAGACGGACAGCTAGAATCAGCCTGCGCTTGGACTGCAGAAGACACAGTAGCACTAATAGGCATCCTCACATTGTGTTGAGGTGCAAAAGCTTGAGATTGTAACTGCGATTGGTTAGAACCTGGCTGCATGTAAAGTCGGATTGCTTTTTAGCTCAATGTCAAGGAGATCATTCCTAAATTGTTCGATATTATTAAATCAAACTGTCCCTTTATTACCTGAGATTGCAATTGTGCAAGTGCCAATCTAAGGGCTTGTTCCCCTACAATACCTTTCATAAGCCTGACAAATTGTTCTTTCACAATTTTACTTTTCTAACAATAGAAAAGAAGAAAATCAGGATAAAATACAAGAAAAAATCACGAAAAAATAAAAAAGAATAATGCAAATTCATGTCACAGACCCACCCTGAGTTCGTCAAACAGAGTTTGAAGGTGCATCTCTCTGTCTTTATCAAGATGGGGCTTTAAAAAAGGGAGCAATGACTCAAATGATAGCTTCATGCCCATAGTTTGTTGATTACCCATCTTCTGTACCTTCAAGTATTGGGATTCAGTGTCTGAAACTTGCATTTTCTCAGGCTCAGATACTGGCAAAGGAGTTCTTCCAGATGTCTGGATTCCAATATTTCCTTGGGGTTGTTTCTGATGTAATGGGAGGGCAGTAGATTCCCGTTTGACAACATTCCGTAGTGGCTGATTCTCACCAGCAGACCCATGCTGCTTTATCTCTGTTACTAATAAGTGCTGCTGCTGCGTTGTTGTTCCTGCTGTTTGTTGTTGCTGAGTTGAAACATTAGTATTTTCATTCTGTTGCCAATTTGGATATGCTAAACTTGGGATTTGACTGGTTTCATTGGACAATACTGTAATTTATAAATTGCAGATGTTACATATAAACCAGAAAGGGAAAAACAAAACCTATGATGCCACATTATCTCCATAACAATTCAACTAATGTTCCTAATTCCTTTCAGAATTAAAACAACTAACTATCAGTCATCTTTTTATTTGTATAAAACTGCATTATTGAAACCAAACAAACAAATAGAAATTACATATTCTACCAAACAAAGAAGTGAATTAAACAGAAACCCATTTCCAGAAAAAAAAAAAAAAAAAAACTCGAAATACCAGATGGTTGAGCATCTCCTCCAATATCTCGATTTAGCGCAGCCTGAAAAGCCTCCACATCAGCACCTGAATGCATACTTTCGTCCTGTTAGAAACAAACGTTAATTATTATCCCCATTTTTGTTAAACCTAAAAACTCAAAATCCACCGACTTTCTTACCTCGTCTTCTTCCATGAGCTTCATTATCGAAGGGTCCATGATTCTGTTACTATCTCTGCCTCCCCGAAATCAATTGATATTCTCTATATTACGGTTTTGTATGTGTTAGTAATTTTCTTTAAGAAAATAATAATGAATAAAAAGATAGAAAATTAAAGAATATGAAGTTATTTATACAGAGAGAATCAAATTGCTCTCTCTGATTTGCTTTTCTTTTTTTAAATAGGTTTATTATTATAATAATAAAATTTATATTAACATATGCTGACTAAGCATATTAAAGCAAAACTCAACGTTTTGCTTTTTCTTTGCTAAAAAGGCCTTTCTAAAATTTTTCTCTTTTAATTTGTAATATGTTAATTCTTTTATGTGAAGTTGTTTAACCATAGTTATTAGTTATAAGAGTTTCTCAAGTTTATTATAATAATTATCTAATGAAAAATAAAATTAATAATATTAAAATTAAATATTTCAAATACATTGAAATTCTTATATCAGGGGTAACACCGTAGTTCATTTTTAAAAATAAATTAACAAATCAAATAGCTACTCGCCATTAACTTTAAATACTAAATTTTAACAAACTATAATAAAGTAACATTTTACTAACATTTTACCTTTTAATTATCAGTTTATTCTCTATGTAAAATTTCCACCTAAAAATATTCAAGATTTAATCAGAATTTTTTAACAAATTAGAATAAAGTAGAACTTGGAGCATTTTTACTTTTGTCGAGATTTTTTTAAAAAAATAAATTATTTAAATTTAATATACATTTTTATCTATACATCAAACCGATAAATGATTGATACATATTTATTAGTTTTAAATAATAGAATATATGTTAAACATTTAGAATACTCATAATATGT
Organism: Ricinus communis; assembly: GCF_019578655.1. NCBI lineage: Eukaryota > Viridiplantae > Streptophyta > Magnoliopsida > Malpighiales > Euphorbiaceae > Ricinus > Ricinus communis. The sequence goes on along the minus strand of NC_063256.1, from coordinate 35,777,372 downwards.
ATCGTTTTCTATTGCATAGTTCGATCCTTATAATTGAAACGTAGCCACCATGAAGTGCAAAGAAAACCAAAAGAAGTATCTTATTGCCAAACCCATTTATCAAAGGGAGCTTGGCAAATGGTAAATCTCTTAGTGTCTCACGCAATGGTAATTACCACATGCGGTGAAATCATCTATGATGAGATTCAAGAGTTTGTCAGGAATTACCTTCCATACTTGTTTATTGTCTATTACAGGGGTACCTAAACTTGTAAAAAGTACAAAATTTGCCAAGGAAATCAAGCAAAATTTTGTGGTTTACATTGCAATGTTTTGAAGATCAATGCAAAATCAAGAATGATTGTGTGTAATTATTTCTCGTAGGAATCCATCAGAAAGTAAAGCCGTTGGCTGTCATCCCTCCATCTACACAAATGACTTGCCCATTTACGTAGGAGGCTGCAGGCAGACATAAGAATGCTACGAGTGAAGAGACATCCTCTGCCTCTCCGACACGCTTAAGTGGGGTTTGAGCCACAACTGACTTCAAGAAATGCTCATCACTAAGAACCTGAAATACAAACAAGTGCCATAAACCCAATAAGATAATATACTCTCCTGCAGATTTTCTAAAAATATACTAAAATTAATAAAAATATCATTTTTACTGTGTAATTTTTTTTAAAGAAATATAGTATTTTAAACTCTAAATTTTTAAATTTACGGTGTTATTATTTTTCAGTTGTTTCTCTATTATTTTCGATTATTTTCTTGTTTTACTCAAAACAATTGAAAAAGACCAAAAATCAACCAAAATTCTAAATTTGAAAGAAAGAAAACCCTATCTTTCATATTTTAGGGTATTAAAACGATTGTGATAAGAAATAAAAAATATAATAAGTATTTTTGATATTTTTTCTATTTTTTTATGCCAGTTAATTGAAAAATTACTATATGAATTTAAAAGACTCGTTCCATGAAATGATGACATTTTTTTCATATCATTGTCTCTAAAAATTAACTGTTTAGTTGATTTTTCAACTATTTTGTTAATTTTAGAGATAAGATTAATATATAAGAATAAAATTAAATATCATCGTAATAGTTAATTTTAGAGATAAGATTAATATATAAGAATAAAATTAAATATCATCGTTTCATTGATGAAAGCGACGGTTGAATATCGCGGAATAACTTGACATTATAGAAACAGGAATGTTAATGACATATTACAGCTTCAGTAAGTGGAGTTCTGGTAGCCCAAGGAGCAACACAGTTAGTCCTTATATCATCTTTAGCCCACTCACATGCCAAGCTCTTTGTAAGTTGGTTCATGCCTCCTGCATCATGATCACCCCTTATTATCACAGTATAATATCCTTTCAGGAAAGCTTTGGAAGAATCACGGTAAAATGTAATAATAGCTAAATACCTTTAGTTACAGCATATATGGATCCAGTATTTACTGATACAACACCAGCAACAGAAGATATAAAAACAATACTTGCTCCTCCTTCTGATGCTTTCAAGAGCGGATGTGCAAGTTGGCAAATGTTATATGCAGATTCAAGGTTAGTGCTTATTGTGAATAAGAAGTCCTCTGCGTTCACATCTAGTGTTGATTTTCTTGGGTTTGTTCCCACATTGTTTATCTATAAACAAGATAGAGATGCCAGAAAAAAAAGTGTTAGAGAACATATTTGGAGGTGATTAATTAGTTTATGTATAAACATGGATGGAATTACTAAAGGGAAACTCTTACAAGTATGTTGAGCTTTCCATCAAACTCATCAGCAACTGAACCTAATAGCTTTTGTCGCTGAACTCCTGAGGATACATCACATACTGAACCAGTCACTTCAAAACCTTTTGCTTGCCAATCGTTTATGCATTCCATTAGATGGCTTTCATTCCTCGAGCATGTATGTATAGTTGCACCAAGTGCTGCCAATTCTTCTACAATAGCATATCTGATCTCATTAAGAAGCAAGAATATCAGAAAGATCAGAAAAGTAGAGCAGCAGCAATTGACACAGGAAAGAAAGAGTACAATACCAACCCAATTCCTTTAGTTCCCCCAGTGACAAGGGCACTTTTTCCATGAAGAGACCACCTAGTATCCTTGTGCATAGTTCGAGTTGGAAGGCTTGAGCATGATATATTGAACCGACCCAACTTACTTGGTTTGCAAGCTGTAGAAATTGGAACCGAAATTGGAGCAATGCAATGCAAAGCCATGCCTGACAGGTTGATGTATTCAGATTCAATGAACTAATATGGTTGAATTGCCATGCTAGAGAAAGAATACCAGAAACAATTCCAAGAAAAACAACAAAGACTGAAAAACAATGAGAAATTGTAACAGATATTTATATTGTTGGTTAAGAAGAACAAGTTCCTTCCGTTGAACAAGTGTTGTGGGCAGTCATTCCTTGACCCTCGGTGGTCAGAGGCCTTGCAGTTATTGCTGATATTCTTACAATGATGCTCGTGATATGATAGAACTGCAGATTATATAAGGTTGTTTGTCTGTTTCGGATATACACCCAGTTTTTATTTTGGAAAATACATGCTTAGGTGCACATCTTATATATCCACTAGCTCAATAAATAAACGACGCATATTTATTATTTTTAAATAATTAAATATATATTAATTATTCAAATTGAAAAGGTAAAACACCCATTTATATGTGTCATCTTTTTATATTGCAACGTATACGCATGATATAAGTAAAAATTATTGATTCATTTTTATCATATTTTAATTTTACAATAGAAAATATTGTTGTTGGTTGTATATTCATTCATTTTTTATGTTTCATGAAAAATACTATAGAATTAAAAAGATATTGCAAAATTTGTATGAGAGTTTTGAAAATAACGCAATTTTTTTTAAATGATAATATAAAATCATATAAACTAGTCGTTTATTTATGCGTTACACGACTGTTATTATTATTTCGATTATAAAATAAAATCTATAAATATAATTTAATAATTTTTTAATATTTAAAGATTTATAATATTTTAAAAAATAATAACAAACTATGCAAATATGGAGAGATCTTATTCAATATTTATCGTTTTCTTTCAATTCTTTTCTCTCTCAGAAGTATGGACAGAACTAAGCAAACTGAATAGTTTTCTCTGAATATCGTTTATTATGGCTGCAAAAATTAAGTTCTTCTATTACTGTTTTGATTGCCTGCTGACATTAGGTTTCTTCATTGTCGGTAGCTCCAGTTTTTCTTTTCTTTGTTTTTTTTTTTTTAATCAAGTCGTTCAGGATTAAGTAATTCGCCCGGCGGACTCTCCCAATTGGTGGCGGCTCAATAAAATCCCATCACTTGATTGGCCAATCATGTCATGGCCAGATTCAGAGGAACCAAGGAAGACTATTTCATATAAACAAGAATAATTGAGGCACATGTAATATAAAATGGTGAAGCAATGCAAGAGAATGATGTGGTTTTTGAGCTGTTGTAAGTCACTTCTCGAGAAGATAAAATCACTTGCTCTCATCTTAGTACAAAATCTCCACCTTTGTCTTTACACTTCAATTTCTAGTACAAAATCACTTCAAATTTGATTGCATTTCCAGAAAAATCTTTGAGACCATTTTAAATTGAAAGCCCATGAAAAATGACGATCTGTGTATTAAATTATATAATTGATCGAGAAAGAAAATTATTAGTTAAAAAATACCGACATTTTTAATAAAATAATATATTTTTAATATATCATGTATTGACATAGGATAAGATACTATATCGATACGACACTCTATTATATTTTAATTTTTTTTAGAATAATCATACGAGTTTGTTCATACTCTTAAATTACGAGGGATGTGAGAAATAAACTCAATGAAGTCAATATTCAAATACAAATACAAAATAATGTTATATTGACTAGTTCTAGTAGATAACGAGATTATAAAACTGGTCATATTGATTTTATTAATAATGTAGCAGCCACTGGCCATTTTATGGACTCTTCTAGACATTACAGGAGCAGACAAAAAAGAAAAAAGAAGGGGAAAAGCTTACCATATTGCATCAATCCCTGAGTCCCTACCATGCTCACAAGGTTGTAAGAGGATATTACAAGCTCAACGACGATGGTTTTTTTGATGAACCAACGAGCAGCACAGTTTACTCCTAACAGTGTCCTTTGTCCCCTAACAAGCCAAACCAACCGCAAACACCCTACTGCCAGGGATTATCCTGGCATGAAATGAAAAGCAAGAAGACGACTGCTAAATCAAAACCCATATGCATCAACTCAAAAGAGACAAATATCAAGACAAGTTAACTTAATTAAAACACTTGGTTAAGTCCAGCGGAGCTTCAGCTTGAATAGGGTCTCTGCCTACTAGTACACTAGCATGAAACCAACAATTAATTCTTATTTTCTTATATCGAAAAATATATGAGTTATTCCACGTCCGATAAATAAGAGAATATAAAAAAGTTTATAATGTAAAAAGGTAAAATCTATTAACTTAATTTAAGTCATGCTAATAGTTAGATTCAATTAAAATTAATTTATTTACGATCCATTCATACTCAGTAGTTTGGAGACTGTCGCATTTGATTGCTTATCTTTTAAGAAAAATCATAATAAAATTAATTATAAAAATTAATATTATACTCAAAACTTATATATTAATTAAGTCAGATTTTTTATATAATTATGTAACTTTATTTTATAAGTAGATAAAATTTTAAAATTAACATAATTGTTAACTCGGTTGCATTTTCTTTTAAATAGTAAAATTAATTAATAAAAATTAATAATAATACTAAAGAATTATAAATTAATTAAGTCAGCTATTATATAATTATGTAGGTTCATTTTATAAGTAAATAAAATTTTAAAAATTAACATAATTGTTAATATATTTTTTAAAAATTTTCAATTAGTCATATTCCAAAATAATTAAAAATTGATGTACTTTCGATAAATGATAAAATAAATTATTTATTAAAATTAATATATTATAATGTTTAGGAAGTCTTCATATGCTAAAGAAATTCTATTATTAGTGAATGAATTAATTTTTATATATTTAAAAAAATTTACAATTTCGATAATTCCATAACTAAAAGAATTACTTTTTTTTATGATGGACATTAGTCTTTATTATTTAGAGACAAAAAATTCATTGTTATTGTAATGATGTCCATTTTTTATTCTGGCAATTTTTAGATGTTTATCATTTATAATTTGCATATTCATTAATTTATTCTTATTAATTCAGTAGTTATAACCTTATATATATTCCTCATATCACTATGAAAATTTATTTTCAGATGAAATAATATTGATTTTTTATGAAAGTATTTTTCATGAATATTGAAATGATTTTATAAATGACATAAGCATTCATCATTCATACGCATAAAGTTTATTAATTTATTAATGAATATTCATCATTAATAAATATCAAATTCATTAATTGATATAATAAATATAATACGAATTGTCCTTACAGGCACAATGCATATTTAGACACCTAAAATTTAATTATTTAATTATTTTAACATTTTAACTTTCAATTTAACTTAATTAACACCCAAATTTTATTTTTATAATCTATTAAACACTTCTAGTTTTTATTTTAACCTAACAGACACCCGAACTTTATTTAATGATAATATTAAAATACTTATGCATAATACACGTGTACATGTTAAATAAAGCTATATGTCAGAAAGTGCTTAAACATTATGAAAATTACGAGTTGAAGTGTTCATTAGGTTAAATTGAAAGTTAAGGTGTTAAAGTGATTAAATGGTCAAAGTTCAAGTATCCAAATATGCATTTGGCCAAAAAAAAAAAACACCAGCTAAAGTTATATTACAAATATATTTTCAACAAAATAAAACTTAATGAATATTTAACGTTTAAATAATAAACATTTAGTGCATATTTAGTGAACATACAAACTTAGTGAACATAAATTATTTATAAGAAAAACGTGGGTCAGTGTTTCTGACGCACGTGTGGTACCTGGGCCGGACAACAATACACTGTGGTCCAGGACCAGGATATAAGCGCCCGTAAATGATACAACAGCAGAAACTTGTAGATGCGCAACTTGGCTCATCACCAATACATGTTGTCATGCATCGAAAGGAAGAGAGGAACTAACATAGAAAGTGGAAAGGGTGGCTACAGCTGGTGCAATGTCCTTTGGCTCTCAGCACTTCAAGAACTCAGAAGATAAAGCTTCCCCCAAAGCCGAGCTCCGCGTCTCGGAGGAAAGTAACCACTCCTAACCATGACTTGGGAAGAAACCATTCACAGACATCCCTCCATCAACACAAATAATCTGGCCAGTGATGTAAGATGATGCAGGTAAGCAAAGGAATGCCACCACAGATGAAACCTCTTTTGGATCTCCAAGGCGTCGAAGAGGTGTTCTAGAATATACCTCTTCTAAATATGCTTCATTGCTGAGGACCTGGAGTGAAGATGAGATATAGTGAGATTACCAAAAAGCAATGGTCATTCTAACTGAATATTTCTATTTCATATATAAATTCATACACATTCAATATTTATATGACAAAAGTACATTATGCACGCAGCATATTAGGATGAAAGCAAAACAGTAACATTCTAACTGTCTAAATTGAACATAGTCCATAGTCTGAAAACAATCTGCAGAAAATCTATCTAATAAAGTACCATAATAGCTAGAGAAGTGATAAGAGAATTACTCGTTCCACCATAGAGGTTTTGATGTACCAAGGTGCAACAGCATTACTTCTTATGTTGTCTTTTGCCCACTCACAGGCCAAATTTTTTGTTAGTTGGTTAATTGCGCCTAGGGAAGAAACACAAAAAGAAAAAAAGCATTCAACCAAAACCTAAACTCTTGCAAGTTACACCCATATATACACAGCAAAACTAATCACCATGTAGGAAATGTGGCCCTTACCTTTTGTGGCTCCATGAACAGACATAGATTTGAGTGAGACAAAACCAGAGATAGAGGATGTGAATACAAGACATCCCTCTCCAGACAATTTCAAGAGTGGATAAGCAAGTTGACTTAAATGGAAAGCAGACTCGAAATTGGTCGCCATGAGAGTAGAAAATTCTTCAGCCGTGAACTCTATCATCGGCTTTCTAATGTTTGTTCCAACATTGTTAACCTACAAGCATCAAAAAAGGAAAAAAGAAAAGGTACAGCTTTTAGTTTTAACATGTCAGAAAATGATGATGAGATTATATTATCAGTGAAACAGATACCAGTTACTACAAGTTGCTGACTAGCTTCTAACAAAGATATTGATCAACAATAATGCAAGAACTAAGTTTGGGTCAAATCAAGGAATGAAATAACATTCTTCAAATGCATCAGAAATAATCACCAATTCGTAAAGATCATTTAAGTCTTTCAGGTGGATTTATTCAATTCTTTAAGTCTAGCTTCCAGGATTGTAGTGGCATTGTTTTATTGGCCATTATTTAGATAGATTATTTATAAGTGAATAGTGCAAAAGATAGAATATTTTATTAACCAACTGGTTTCAAGACACAAACTTTTTATTCTTGCCGCAAAGTAAATAGTGTTAAACTAAAATCCAACAGTGCAAGAATGCAGCCACAACAAGCTCATTTCTCTACTGGGCTAATGAACAAACATAATTTTACAAAATGGATAATTTGTATGCACTAAGAATATAGACAATAAGTAAGAAAAATAGCAACTTACTAGAATGTTGAGCTTGCCATCAAACACAGAAGACACAGTTTCCATAAGTTGCTCTCTTTGAGCTGAAACTGATACATCACAAACTGACCCACTAATCTCAAACCCCAATCCATCCCATTCCTCTAAGCACTTGTTAAGCTCATTTTCATTCCTACAACATGTGTGCATTCTAGCCCCAAAACCCATCAATTCCTCCACAATTGCACGCCTAAAAGGAAAAAAAAAAAAAAACGAAGCAAGAAAATTAAACCAAATGTACACAATTTTTATTACCGAAGGAAAATGAAAAATAAACTGGAATAGAAGATATACATGTATATCTACCCGATTCCTCGAGTGCCACCAGTAACAAGGGCTGTTTTCCCATGAAGGGTCCATCTGTTACCATTATTTCTTGTGCTAGTGCTACTCATACTGTGTGATATGTTCTGTATTGAAAGGGGTGCTGTAGTATATTGTAGAGAAGATTTGTTTGAGAGATTTGTATAAGTGGGTGTTGATTTATGAGGCTTGACCAAGAAGGTGAAATGGGAAATGGCATAGGATTTTGCAGAGGAAGAGGAAGAAGAAGAAGACAAAGAATGCAAGTGCAGAGGTGATCTGAGAGAGTGATACATTTTTACAGAGGTTTTGGTGGGATGCTGAAAATTAAGATTGCAGCGACTCCAATGTATCTGGTTTATGGTTTGGGCTTTGCAGCATAATAATATGAGTCTCCAATAGACCCAATTGAGAGGTCCTTTTATAAAGCTCAGGTCTTGTTGATTGAATTTTTATTAGTATCTTCTTAGTAGAAATTGATTTTTCTTTTATAATTACTCTCCACTATGGCTCGTCATACCAAAACATGCTAGGTCTATATAAAATGACAGCTACACCAAGTATTATGATTATTTTGTCAATTGCCATCAATTCTAATTTCAAACACTGCATAAAATATAAGAGAGGCTTAATGCCCAAAGAGTCTTAAATTTTGCACTTGTTATTGAATCTAACACGTAGTTTTTAAACTTTTAATTTTAGCATTATATTTTAATATTAATTTCAGTTTTAGTATTTAATAAAATTATCTGTCAAATCTACTAGTTTGACGTAAATTTCAATAAAAAAAAAAAAGAACCGAATCAATATTAGAGTTGTTAATTCATTTTTTATTACTAAAATATTATCATTTAAGTATGCAAAGTTGCCAATAGTCAAAATGTTTTATTATATATTTGCCATGAACTGCCTGCAGGTAGAGTGAATTCTTAAACAAGGATCAAAACCTAATAAAAGCTCTGGAACATAATGGCAAAAGGAAAAGGCTAAAAATCTATGTGCATAATCTTGTAGCAAACATAAGTAATGCAAGTTGAATCCTTTCAATTTTCTAAGATAGTTAGTTGTTATTGTTATTTAATTTGTTTCAATTATTTTATAAATGAAAGTGACTTAATCTTAATAATACAATATATTTTGCAATAGATAATGTAATCATAAAACCGTCCAAATAATTTATTTATTTTTTATTTTTTTTAAAAAGACACCTTCAAACACCCCACTTTCTAGTAGTGTTGGCATTGAGTTGTTTTATTTATTTATTGTTATTATTTTAAATACATTTGCTATGCACATAAATATTAATAGTTGAACACATTATTGTTCATATAATAAATTAAAATAATTATTAAATTTTAAAAAGATAAACACTTTTAAATTTTATTTAATGTGTTTACAATTTAAATCCAATGATACTTAATTCTAATTTTAATTTGGTTTTTTTAATTAAATTGACTTAATTTAATTAGAAACATAAGATAAATATTTATATATATGAAACTGATGAATGGTGCTTGCTAATACTTTTTTCTTAATTTTTAATAATAATTTTAAGTGATTAATATAAATACAAACAAGTAAAGTGGTAATTATTTTTATATGAATAATTTTAAATAAAATTGTGATTAATCCAAGCATACATAATAAATAAAATATAAATATATAAATTTTATTTTTTTATTAAACTTATATTAATAAATTTTTGATATAATTTTTAATAAATTAAATTAATAAATAACTAAGACAATCTAATTAATTAAAAATTAGTAAAGTTTTATCATTAAATTAATCTATCTTCCCCTTCGTACTTTAATACGAGTTATAATATGATATAATGCTAAATATAAATAAAAATATATGCACTTTATAAGAGATAATAATAATAATAATATAATAGACAAATTTAATATATATGCACTTTATAAGAGATAATAATGATAATAATAATACTAATAATAATAATATAATTACAGATAGCCTGTGTATATTAATGATAGATCGGATATGCTAAGCCTAAGCTGTCATGGATTTTTCACATTTATTCAATTTTTATAATTTATACTTTTCGTGTTAAAAATTCTATGGGATATTGGGATTAATTTAAGAAAATTGATTTAGATGATAAATTTTATGATCATTTTTGGTATCTTTCTTATATATTTTTTTTAGTATTCACAAGTACACGAATCGTTCCTATAGTAAGGGTAAGTTCACCACGAGGTCGATCTCTCAAGGGACTATGAGGCCATTTATTGTAAAAACTAATTATCAACACAAAACAATAAAAGTAAATCTAAACACTCTGAATCAGTATTTTGAGAGGGTAATATTCATAAAGTAAAATAACTAAATAATAAATAAATATGCAACGCAAATGCAAATACTTATAATCTAAAATTATATGTTAAAATAATATTTAGTCTAGCCATTTACTTAGTGATCTCTTTATTTTACTTTAAACTTAGATCTAATGAATGAGACAGTGATATACCTTTTTTTCCTAAATCACTCAAGCTAATGATGTAGCTAGGTTTCTTATACCAATATAGATTAAAGTAAAGATAATGTTTCTAATACTGTTAACCTAAAGATTTTTATAACAAATATTACTACTAAATTGATATGATAGTCAACCAATAATAATAGAGGAAACTAATAAATATATGAAGGTAAAGAAATAATACATTAAATAAATAAATAACAAGGTTCATACATAAGTAAAAAGACTAAATTAAACACTTATGAAAATTAGTCTAACATATTTAACTCAATAATCATTGATATTAAATAAAAATATAAAAAAATGATAAAGTAAAAAGCTCCCTCTAGATCTACAAGTAGAAAAAAGATTGCTCATCAGTCTCCACTTCTTAAAAAGCTTCTTAGATCTTAAAAGAATAATAAAAACTAAAACTAAATGTTTATAAAGAATTATAGAGAATTATGGAGTGAATAATGGTGGCAGGTGTAGAAAGCAGATAAGAGAAAACTCCCCTCCTCTAGAATTATGTTTTGCAGAGATTTATATAGAGAAGAGTCATATTCTCTATAAATCTCCCTAGAGTCTTACCTTAGATAAGACTTTAAATATCTTTATCTCCACCAAATACTATCCCATAAATAATTCTTAATATAAATACCAATAATTATACAAAATGACTACAATGTTCATTGGATCTTGTAATTAGCAGGCCATGCGTCTTAATCTTGGGCCTTGATACGAACATGTTCAATTAAGCTTCTTTTTTAGTTCTATATTTTCCTATTTTTACTAATATTCTTGAAAATAGACAATTAAGCTTAAGTGAGACAAAAACACATATTTTCACCATTTTATATATAAAAATATATTATTTTAAATATCTATATATAATTTACACCGATCACTTTTTTAACATTATATTTAATTTAAGATTCCTATTTGTTCAGCTTAATAAAATGCAAAAGCTATTGAATAAATTACATTTATAATGAATACTTAAGCTAAATAAATAAATTTTCATTTTTTATTTATTTTGAGTTTGCTATCTGTATTTTCTTAGCGATTAATTTTTTTTTTTTTTGAAATGGTCAGTTAATTTTGTACGTCTTGTAGTTTTTCAAAATGGTGGGTTGAATTCCAAATATAAAATATTTAATGGACATAAAATTTAATTTCTTTTTGAAACATTAAATATAGTTCTAAGTATCTTTATATATTAAAACCCTTATGAAATTTCAAAGACATTTAATTTGTACTAATTTTAATTTATTTTTATAATAAATGACTGACTTAATCTTGAAATGATATTAACATTACCTTGCTTTGGAGTGATCCCATTAATTGAAATGTGACATGAAATGCATTTGTTTGGAGATTCATGCTTACCCCTGCAAGTTGCAAGTTCTTTGAAGGTTCCAAACATTTTATTTAATTCTAAGACGACAAAGCAATGTTTTGATTAAGTATAAACAGAATGTAACAAAATAATATTACTTTATAATATATATTTGATTAAAAATATTTGTCTTCATTTAATTAAAATTTTGATTTATTTATCAAATCCCAAAATGATTAATTTGTATTTTTACTTACAAGAATTTTAAAAAGAATTTGTTTAATTTTTCTTTTATCATTTTATAGATGGGAATTTATCACTTTTATAATAAAAGAAATAATATAAATTCATTGTTTTTATAGTAAAGAAGAATTATCCATATTAAATAATGGACATAGACCTTCAATCGACAAAAGAAAATAACTTAAATGTGTTTAGAATTGTAGTTGGGTGTTCAAAAAGCAGATTTGAATATTTTTTTATTTGATATTATTAATTTTTTAACATTTTTATGAAGTGTTTTTTTTTTTTTCAAATTTGTTTTTAGAAAAAATATTTTTTCACATGTTTTTAAAAAAAGTAATTTTCAGAACTTAAAGAATTATTCAAAATAAAAATTAAGGTTGAAAAAAACTGCTTTTTCAAACTTAATGTCAACCTTGAATTAATATGAACATTGCTTTCAATGGATCAGATCAGTAGGAGTTGAATTTAATTTGTAATTTGAAAAAGAGAAATCTTACAGCTTCAATTATAGCTTTTCATTTCATAGAGGATCAATGATGTATGAGTCTTGCCAAACCCAACTCAAGAAATCAAAATCAACACCTAGAAATTTACACTCAAGAGTACACGAAATTACAAATATACAAAAATAATATACTGCATGGAGTAAATGGTAATCTACAAAAAGAAAAAAGACAGAAAGAAAATGGTGACCTTGAAAGACAATTACATGAATTTTAACAGATTAATCTGACAGTAATTGGCAAAGACATATCATGTACAGCTAGCTTAACTGTGTGTTTTATCTCATTCAGCCATGAAGAATTGTTGATTCACCTGCCGCATGTCAGGATTGAATCTGTGCTAGACCAGGAATTAGCAGAATTAAAAGTGTCATGATTATTGACTGTGATTGATCCAGCAGGACCACCATACTGTGATATCTCAGGCAATGAAACATTATGATCCAAATAATTGACCACCTGCCTCATGTCAGGCCTTGCTGCTGGTGTAGAATGTGCACAAAGCAGACCTAGCTTCAACACCAACTCCATTTCCTGCACTACATAATTTCCTTCCAACCTTGGGTCGCTGCTACTAAGAATGTCTCCTCTTTTCCAGCACTCAAGCACCCAGTCTGCTAAAATCGTCTCTTCAGGCAGACATTTGGGCTCGAAAGGTTTCCTTCCGCAAGCAATTTCTAGCATAAAATTGCCAAAAGCAAAAACATCGCTACTGGTAGTAGGCTTTCCAGTTTTAATAAGCTCCGGTGCAAGATATCCTACAGTTCCAACCACACATGTTGTTTGAGGATTTGTTCCGTGATCATAAAACTTGGCAAGCCCGAAATCACCTAACCGAGCATTGAAATTTGCATCCAAAAGAACATTACTAGCTTTCACATCTCTATGTAAAACAACTTGTTCCCAGTCATGGTGAAGGTAAAGAAGGCCAGATGCTACTCCTCTGATGATCCGATGTCGTTGATCCCAATTGAGCTTAGCTTCTTTCTTGCTAAATAAGAACTTGTCAAGACTTCCATTAGGCATATATTCATAGACCAAGAGGAGCTCTCCCTTTCGCCGGCAATAGCCTAGAAGTTGAACCAAATTCCTGTGCCTCAGCCTTCCCATGCTAGCAATTTCAGCTATGAATTCCTTCATTCCCTGTGCAGAATTGTGCGAGATTTTCTTGACGGCAACTTGTGTATTGCAAGAAGATAAAACTCCTCTATAGACCTTTCCAAAACCTCCAGCTCCTAACAGGTCTTTATCTCTGAAACCTCTAGTTGCTTTATACAGGACTTCATAAGAAAATCTTTGAGGACCATATGCCTTTTCCCAATCTTCACGTATTTCTTCATATCTCTTCCTTCTTATAAACATAGTTCCCAGGACTGCCATGACAATGATAGTCACCGTTAAAGTTACTGCAAGCAAAATTATTAGACGCTGGTTAAGTTTCCTCGACTTCGCAAGAGAGGGCAGTGAAGGAAGCTTTGAAGGATCAAGGGTTTGTGACTCTCCACTTTTGTTGAAGCTCCACCCAAGAATATAATGACGACTTGACACTGAACCAGTGGCTGCAGAAAACCCCACATACATGGATTCTAAAAGAACCTGAGAAAGGTTTAAACTCTTTGACAAGAGAGGCCGGCTCGGTTTTGAGACGCCTATTGGAGCTACTGTTACATTGAGTAGCTTCTCCTCTTCCTTGTAGTCAATCCAGACCTGCATTGGGTCCCCACTATTTAGCTCCAGGGTCTGATTTCTTCCTTCTTTATCAAGATAGTAAGTTACTGGAGCGGATTCATTTGATTTCAGGCTGTTTATATCAATTCCAACATGGTTAGCATTCATATCTTCCAAGTCTGGACTCTTAGCAGAATCTAGCTCAACCGCAAACAAATGATTTGAAGATAACCCATCGGTTGTTGAATTCAAGAGGCCAAGATACTGGGTTGCCATGGATCCTACACATAGTTTAGATGGCGAGATAGCGAAAGCAATGCCGTGGCCGCCATGAGTTGGCAACTCAGGAACCATGGCGAAGACGAAATTGGTAGAGAATGAGAGAGCTGATTGAAAATTGTTGGATGAAGATGTATTGAACCTGAAAGGTAATGGGAAGAAAGCACGACCAATCATTTGGTATGAAGTGTTTGTTAGCTCCAATAAACCATTGGGGTGGATTGTGGCAATTCCACTTAGACTCAGATTAGCCCCTTGGAAGCCATTGTATATGAACTGGTTTATCTCTTGAGCTGAGGCCAACAATTTCAAGGAAACAAAAAGAGTTAATAGAATATGTAGTGCACCCATGAGAAGAAGTGGAAGAAGTTCAAATCTGCCTTTCAATTTCACCTGAATCTTCTCCTATATACACTTCCATTTTCATTTGTTCCATTCTGTTATTCAAGTTCTTACACAAAATCTCTTAATACTATATATATAATATGATTAGGGACTTGAAATATATATATATATATATATTTTTTGTCTAATATCATATTGAGATGCTCTTTGTATATAAATCTAAACTTGTAGGTCCCACTTCAAAAGTAACTTATATTTTTATTTATGAAAATTAAGTAGCTTTTGAGTTTGAATTCATATCATAGTTTATAATAATTGTATTTACATTGTGCAGTAGTTATATACCAATTAATATTATAATTTATCCCGTACTAAATAGTAACACATATAATCATATTATTACATAATTCATAATCTTACATGTTAAATTAAATATATCTAAAAATCTCTCAAATTTAGTGAGATTTTATCGGCTTTTACAGTGAAAAATCAGAAAAATAGCAACCCTTATTATGCAGCTCCCTGTATATTAAATCTTTAATAAATGAAAGTAAAAAAAAAAAAAAAAAAAAACCTGCAAGTCAATATGTATATAAAAGAGAAAATAGAATCCCAAGGTGACATGCATAGTCCAAGATAGGGAAATAAAAATAATTAAAAAAAAAAAAAAAAGAAAGAACCTTGTAAACAACTACAGGAAAATGTTAAATATAAACCTTTTTTCTTAAAATTATATATCAGATTGCCCTGTTGGTGCAAACTTTCAGGGGTTAGGGGACAAAACTGACACATACATTCAAAGGTTTATATGAAAGCAAATGGCAACTGTATATATATATATATATATATATATTTCTCGAAAGACCCATCAGGTGATATGTATATATTTGTCCTGGACCATCTCTCCTCCACGCGGTTATAATTATATCCCATTGCGATAATACTGTTTAACATTTTTATAATGACACCATTGTCTGATATAATCAGTTTGTTTCAAGAATCTAGGTTAAATTGCATAACTGTCCTATAGTCTATTTTTATGATTTTGATATTTCGTGAATATAAATGTTAGTAAATAATAGTTAAATTGCATAATACCATTAAAAAATACTGATTTGGCAATTGGAAAAATAGTGATTATTCCATACTACGTCACAATCTTAACGGTATTGCAATTTAGTCATTATTTGTATTAAACCATACAGTAGTTTACTAGAATTTTCCTTATAAATTACATTTTCCAAGTTTGAATCTATGGCTATACTCTTCATGTTGGCATATTGTCAAATTAATTTCGCTTTGGATTTTATTGATTTTATAATAGAGTCAATTATGCCCTATTATTATTTTAGCTTAATGGAATTCTCAACTATTCATGTTGGTTCAACCAAGTTCTCCGACTGACTTAAAAATTAAATAACTAGAATAATAAAATAATATAGTCTAATTTTAGAAATCTAATTTTTAAGATTTTTAAATATTTTAAATTAATTAAACCATCTTTTTATATGTTGTCAATGAATTAACAGTCTGTTCCTATTAACTATTCGGGCACCAATCTAGAAAGAATCAATTTCAGAAATCAAATTAAATTTATAATTTTAGGGAAACTAAAAGAAATTATTATGTGAATAACTATGTGCTTAATGGACCGACAGTTATTATTTGAAGCCATATAAATGCAAGGTTATTAAAAAATAAATAAATATGTTAATTTTTAATTTTTTTTAATTTTACTCTATTGTCAGAAAATTAATATGTTAATTTAATTGCGTACCATTTAGAATTTAAGTAAATTGTAAAACAAATAAAAATAAGAAGAGTCGAAGAATCTATAATTTTTTTGGCTAAAGAAGTTTTAAAAAAACAGTTGAGATACCTATAAGGCAGTTTCCCCGTCAAATTCTTACCTCGGGCAAAAAAAAAAATAGAGATAAATAATATATATTAATAAAAAAGAAATACTGAATAGCGTAAAAATGAGATAGTAAAAAATTTTTCTAATTTAATAAAAGTTTTGAGTTCTTGTTCTAAATATGTAGCTATATTAGAAATTCTTAAAGAAATATTCAACCATCCGTAAAAGTCATACCTAACAAGTTATACATTAACTTTAGATATATACAATATCAAAAAAAAAAAAAAAAAAATACATATTATGCAAGGCCATGGGCCAATATATTACAATGACGAGGCATGAAGTTGCCGAGGTTTGAGTAGTGATTGGCTCGTGCCATTTAGCTACCATCCAAAACAATCTGCTTTCAAGCCAAGTCGAGTGCCCAGACCATACCGTTACGCAAACCCATGCTCTCCAAGATTAAGTAGTTGTTAATGCCAATATACCGCTAATCATTTGAGTTGACAACCTCACCATTGGAATTATGAGCAACATGGCCAATCGCTGTTAAAATTTATATGGTATATTGTCTGTGGTACTCACAAAATTTGGATAAATTGCATTAATAATTCTCAAATTTGGACCTTATATTATATTACGATAATCTATAAAATAAAATTTCAGTCTGAATCACTAAACCTTTTAAATTTTAATTAAAATATCATTAATCTCTTTATCATCCATTTCTGTTAAATTAATAAATAAAAAACTCACGCTGATACGTGTATAATAATAATAATAATAATAATCCAACTCAAATTAAATTTTATACCTCGTCCACTTCCAAATCATCCAACTCAAAGTAAATTTTACACCTCAGCCACTCCCAAAAATCCTAAGTCACCAGCAGAACTAATAGCACCACAGCCACTGCCACTGCCACCGCCAAAAGACCGCCTCTAAAATGGGCGAGCAGAGCACAGACCCACCCGATGTCCACCAAAACGTCACCACC
The DNA here is from genome assembly GCF_019578655.1 of Ricinus communis. NCBI lineage: Eukaryota > Viridiplantae > Streptophyta > Magnoliopsida > Malpighiales > Euphorbiaceae > Ricinus > Ricinus communis. Next base: position 35,759,627 of record NC_063256.1, on the reverse strand, counting down.
ACCACATTGCTTCTGTCGACAACACCCAAAATGAACGACTGTCTCTAAAAACGGCGAGCACAGACCCAAAATCAATGGGAATCCAACCATCAGTACTAACTTTATATCAATTGGGTTAGCAAGATTGTACCTTCAGCAACCAGTTTCTTTAATACCTTTTTAAATGCACCCTGACACATTTTCCTTCCAGCAATCCTCGCACCATGTATTTTAGTGCTCATTGGCAAGGGATTCACTGATACATTGCTGGTGCAACAAGCTGACTGTCATCCATCAAACCCCAATGATAACACTGTTGAGGAGTTCCAGTACATGAGAAAACTGGAATAGGAATACCAAAATATCCATATTAATACAACCCCATAAAATATTCAGTCACAAGAATATTTTGATACCCATTTTAATTCATGACAATTCTCTTTCTTGTGAGTTTGTTTTCTAATTTCTTGTGAGTTTAGAATTTTCAATCGCTAACAAAAGAGGGAAAGGTATCCTTTGTAAAGAGCACCAAATCCTCCTTTGACAAAATTAATTTTTTTCACACCCATTTTCAATTCCTAATCCATCTCCATAAAAGTTCAAATGCAAGAACTCCTATAGCTATCAAAACACATCCAATTGAAGCTGATAGACCAATTACTAGTTGTACCTTGTCGGAAGTTTCATCGTTTGTGATTAATTCTCTTTGTTTCTTTTAATCTCTTTAAAACCTAAAAGTGAAAAGAAAAAGAGCTTATTTCCTTATTTTCTTTTTTCTGCAATTTCATATTCTTTTGGTTTTGTTTTTTGCAATTTCATGTCATGCCATCGTCGTTGCTGCTGCTGAATGTCGTCGCCGTTGAATGCCGCCACCACTGTCGGATGTCGTTGTCGTTCATCTGCTGGGCCTGTTCACCCACTCACAGACAACCAGGAAGGCATCGACTCCACTCACGCCTGCGAAGATTAACAAGGAAGGCATCAACAATGTTATAAAATATGAATATTATTAGATTTGTAAGTTGTTTCTTTTTTATGAATAAAATACTCCATGAGGATGAACTCCAAATATTCAGGCCCATAGGTTGTTCCATGCAAGTTTTTGAGATCTGCCGAATCATGCAGCTAGATGGTGTAGGGATCCAATCGATGATGTTTTTGCAGGAACGTGTGTTATCTTACACACGTGCTATTTGAAATTATTGGTTACCGTTGATTTTGAATCTAATTTTTATTTCTTTCCTTTTACTTGATTTTGGCCTTTAAATTTTTTTTATTCTTATAACCTTTTTTTATTTGTATCTTGATTTTATTAATTGAACAATTATTAAAATAAGTTAAAAAAACTTCTAAATTAGTTTTTAAATTATTTAAAATTAACCTACTTAGATTGAATTAATTAATTTTTCTATTTTTTTGAGATTGTTAGGTAATTAAAGAAGTTGATAAATATAAAATAAATCAAAATTAAAAAAATCTATGATGATTTCTTTTAGAATAAGATAGGTTAAGAGTTTTATATTTAATTTTTTATTTTATTTATTTAAATAAAATTAAGAGTGGATATATTTTTAAAATTTTATAATTATATAAATTAAGTTATAAAACTTCTTCAGATATATATATATATATATATATATATATTGTCCATTATTAATTAGCATGTTTCATTATAGTTTTATATTCATCACTTGTAGTCATTTATCTATATGTTATACGATTGTCGTAATTATTTTTTATTGTAAATAATAATATAAATTAATTTATATAAAAATTAAATAATATTTTATAATTATTTTTAATATTTTTAAAAATAATGATAAATTAAATATCTTTTAATGTCTTTTTATTTTTTTACTTTTTAATATTTAAGATTTTATTAGTACAATAATATAAAAATTATCAACAAATTAATTAAAACAACTATAAAATTATATGTAAATTTGAATTTTATGTGTCAATAATAAATACATATGTCCAAAATGAAAGTTCTATGTGTCAAAGTACATTAACACATGTCAAAAAAAAAATTTATTGGACTAGATACTTATCAATATTTTTTGTTCATTTACATATACTAAAATGTTCATTTTCTATATGTATAATGTTCATTAGATTCAATATCCTATAATAATTAATATTTTATATTTAAACATTCATTATCTTAAACTTAATATTCATTGCAGTTAATGTTCACGTTCATTTTGTTTATGTATTATTCATCAGTATTAATCGTAATATTCATTATTTATTACTATAATGTTCAATGTCTATATATATTTATATATATAATATTTATCAATATTTTCAAATTACTATAATGTTCAATGTCTATATATATATAATATTCATCAATATTTTTAAATGAAATATTGATTATTTATGAAAAAATTTATTATTTTTGTCATACATATTGAAACATTCTTGTGATTGATATAAGCATTCATCATTCATAAGCATTATATTTATTAGTTTATTAATTGATATTTATCATTAATTTATCCAAACATATATATATATAACATAAGCATAATTTAAATCGTCCAAACAGTTTGTAAATAAATAAAAAAACATCAAGTTAAAGTTATACTATAAATATTTATATTATGGTACACATATTTCTTAACAAAATTAAGTTAACTAACAATGAATATTTAACGTTTAAACAATAGACATTCAACACATGTTTAATAAACATAAGTTAATGAACATTTATTATAAATTTAATGAGAATAAATTATTTACAAAAGAAAAGAACGCTTAAGCATCTAACACATGTGTGTACCTAGATTGTACCATGTAATATTTATTACAAATTTAATGAATATAAATTATTTAAAAAAAGGATAATTACATTTTTAGTGTCTGAACTTGTCAAGAACGACAATCGAGTGGTTAAATTTTTAAAACTAACAATTAAGTATGTCAACCTATAAGAAAATAATAAAATAGTATTTTTAGCAAGTGATTTTTACAGTTTTTTTTTTTTAATTTCTTATAGATATAGATGAGAGAGCAAAATTATTGAACAAGTCAAAAACTAAGGTGGATTCATTTATGATATAGCCTTAAGGTAAATTTTATATTATATAACTTTCTTTCTCTAACCTCTGTTAATCCTCAATTTAGCAGCCATAATTCTTAATTTCCAATTCATGAATCATGATATTTATTACATTATAAAACTCTAATAACTTTATAAAAATATATTTGCATATGATGGAAAAATTTATCATTTTTTTATTATTTTTACAACACTTTTACCATATGTCTCTTACTTTTTATCTCATTTAACATAAAAAGAATTTATATCAGTATTTATAATGAGTTGTCTGATAATAAATTTTATTATTATTTTACAAATTATCATATTTAATTATTAGTTTTAAGAATTCAACGACTCAATTATTATTTTGATAGAATGAAAAGTAAAAACGGCACCGTTTCTAATTCATCACATCTAATACAGGGAGTAGTCTCGCCTAACCGGTTGAATAAGGCTGAGCCCACAAGTAGAGCATCAAATTCCTTATTAAGGATACCTATTTCTTCTCCTTATATATACTAGTTTTCTACCTATCTATTATCCGAACTATTATTATTATTATTATTATTATTATTATTATTATTTTAATAATACATATTTTTAATTTTGAAAAAATAAATTTATACTTAGTCTCCTTTAAAAGTATTAATTATATATATATATATATATATATATATATATATATATATATATATATATATTAACTAATAACAAATTAAATATATGTAATAAAAATTTAACAAATAGCATCTTGTTTTTACTACGTAGATGCTAAAGAAAAAAAAAATCATGAGAGCCACTTGGGAGCATGGTGTTTAGTTTATTTTCAAAATTAGTTCAGTTTATTCAATAGACATGGTTCGATTCGATTTTAAACCGAACCGACCGAATGCCTACCTCTACAAATATTTTATATTTTTGTATTGAATGATTGATATATAACCTATTATTTAAAATTAATAAATATGGATCGATTATCTACAGTGAGAACATATACCGGGACTAGACAAGAATTCTCTATTTTTTTTACACTCATTATAAAAGTGATAACATAGTAGAGTAGAAACAGCTTAAATCGTATGTTGGTGTCAATAGCAAAGCAATTCAAACTTAGAATATTTATTTGAATTGGTCATTACACATTTATGGTATTAGTTAAGAAGAAATGGAAAATGAAATGTCCTGTATTGATTATTGACTAATTTTGACGTGAAGTTGAGGGAAAGACTTTGATGAGGTATAATATTCATTCACCCTGGAAGGAAGACCAAGCTAAGAAATTCCTAGCAGGCTCACTGAACAGACAAAAGGATACTTCTAAATTTAGGAATCCAAACGTATACTCTATATTATGATACTATTGTTTAATATAAATCAAATATTATAGTAATATTTCCACTTCTTTAGTTGACTAGATTTTAACTAATAACAAAATATTTAAAAAATTTATCACTATATATATATATATACTTATCATAATTTAGATCCGTGATATTTTTATAGACTCTAATTTGATCTTAATATGTCTGATCTATTAATTTGGATCAGATTAATATTTTTATTCGAGAATTATAGCGTTATCGATTAATATTTTTATAAATAAAATTAAATAAATTTTAAACTAGAATTTTTCATCGTAATTGTCTATAAATATTAATTAAAATTTATCGCTTTTATTATAAGAGTCAAAATCAATTCGGGTTCCCTACAGAGAAACCGAAACCATGAGAGATTAATGATTGATTAACTTTTACAATTAATCATTATGATGATAAATATACGAAAATTAAAGTTTCTTCCATTCTCGATCTCCGGAATTGATTAAAACCCACTTAGTTAAGCTTTTTTCTTTTCCTTTTTCTTTTTCTCCTTCTTTTCTTCGGCTACGTAAATGATATTAGAGATAATATTATAAATATTTATAATTTTAATTTAATCCTAAAATTTTAATTTATTTGATTTTAATTTTATTTATAATTGATCATCTTACCAATTAAAATTTGATATATCATATTTTTTAATTATTTTTTTATTGATTATTTTTATTACGTATCCATCTTTTATTTATGAAATAACTAAATTTAAATTAAGTGAACAAATAAAATATATTTAAATTATATATATAAAATTTAGTGGAACATTTTTAATATTAGCTCGCTATAATATTTCAAACTAGTGTGAGAACCAACATGGGAAGTCAAAAATTGCTCAAGACTGACCCCACAGCATAGAAATTTCTCAAGAAGACCGAAAGCTGAATTGTTGACTGACTTGGAAGCTGATTACTGAAAATTATAGTGATTATTAGTAATACCCTTTACAAATAATGAAAAGCTGATAGACTATATATAGTTCAAATTTCCTACAAGTTTCATAAGATCAAGAAAGGATCAATCGCCTCAAACTTTGCGTAAAACCCTTTCATATTGTTCCTTTACAGGGCACACAAGTACGTAGAAATATAGTAATACAACAACAAAATTGCACAAAGTGAGGTGCTTTAACTTCCTTGATTCTTTACTGAATTATACAAAAGTTCTTACAGGGTAGAAGAAGATATACATACAGCACAAGCTTCTAATAGTGAGAAATGGAGCGAGCGAGATGCTGCGAAGAAGATGCATTTGCAGAAGATGCAGCAGGAGCTTTTGGTGCCTTCGTGTGGCCTCCAAGATCATATATTTGCAATTTCTGTGGCAGAGAATTCGGGTCAGCTCAGGCTTTAGGTGGTCACATGAACGTTCACAGGAGAGATAGAGCAAGGTTAAAGCAGTCTCCTGGTATCGAAAACGACTATCTTCATCACCATAAGCAGCAGCCGCAGCAGCATCAACGTCAAAATCTGCATAACATTCTGGTTTATGATCCTGACAGTATTGCTAAATTTTCAACTCCTTTAACTGAAGAGAATAGTCAAAAACCTGAAGTTGCAGAAAGTGATGGCAAGAAGGAGAATGTTAGTAGAAAGAGATGGAGATGTGATGAATTACCATTGCCTTTATTCCCTTTCTTTACTAAAATATCAAAACCAAATTCCATGAAGAAAGTTCATCTTCAAGAAGAGGTCAAGGGGCTGTGCCTAGGTGCAACCCAAGACTTAGATCTTGAGCTAAGACTTGGCTTTTCCCTTTTTTAGTCTATATATATAATTTTTTTTTCCCATACAAATTTCCCATTCTGTATTCTATTTTATATCCTTAATCAAGATATTAAGGCCAGGCTTCCTCTGCATCATCATCTCTTCTCTCCTGGATTGATTAATATTCCTTCCAAGTTTTATGAGCTATCATATTAAACAATGAAATTGCAAAAATTATTTAGATAGGCCAATATACATAATAAAGTGATTTTTTCTTTTCAATACTATTTTCTTTGAACAACAATAAAACAATTGTTAAACACAAAAGGTTTTAGCAAATCCTTTACATTTTACAGTGTGAGATGTGTACCCAGATCACTACTCATCCTGTACTCCATTCATTTTCTATACATCAATGATGGAAAGCTTAATCTTGTCTCTAGCAAACATGATAACAGATATAAGCTCTGAGGTTATTTTCTAATTTGGTTTTCAGTTTAATTTTAAAAATTAAAAACCCAAATAAATCCCATTGGTTTTGATTGAAAACTTTCAATTTAAGTTTAACTGAACTCAGCGGATTTAATATTTAATATAAGTATTTTTATAGAAAAATGTATGTATTTGAGAGTATTAATTTAAAGGATATTTAGTTCAGAAGTTTTATACAGTTGGTAGTTGTTTCTCACTAAATAACTATAAATTAAATTATTTAATAAGACTTAAAAATCAGTAGATGATGGATGATTTAGTCTTAATCAATTAATGATTATGTTAGCTCTATTTTAAAATCATTTTTATCAGTTGATAGCTAATTTGATCTTTGTATTTATTTGGATAATATTATCCTTATTAAAACTTATTAATAATTACTTATTTTGAATTGATTTGATACAGTTAAATTAATTATTATTTTAAAAATTAAATAATTATAATATTTATAATCACAGCATTTGAAATCAAGAAATTCTTATTAGTGGAAATTTAATCCATTCTTTTGATATAAGTTTTATAAATATTATAATAATAGATTCAATTGAGTAAAATAAAATTAACTATAATATTATTGTTAATTATTACAAGCTATTTTTATTAATTTATACTATTTAAATAATATAATAAAATAAATTACAGCTTGAATTGTTGTTCAATATACTAACATTAATAAAAATTTATTAAATTTTTTAATTTATCAGTTACTAGTCTATTAGCTATAAGCTGTATTTTAATACATTAAAATAGATATATCTTTTAATAACTAAATAAATAGATATTTAACTCACGGTGTAAAACTTCAACTTTCGTCGCCATAATAATAATAATAATAATAATAATAATAATAATAATAATAAAACCAAGATTGTGATCTAAAAACATTCCAACATTGGTTTTCTTTTTCATATTTTGAGTCATTATCATAATATGATTCAAATTGATAAGAACCAAGAGACATGAATGAATATGCTTTATAGTCTCTTCCCTAATGATTTAATTTTTCCTGAAGGAAACGTCCAAAAATGGGCCAACACCTTTGTTGTATCCTTTCATTTTCTCCTTTCATTATGGGTATATATATATATATATATATATATATATATATATATATATAAATAAATGTTGTGGCTTTTGTTTGCTGCTTGATACCTAGAATTAGTGCAAGATATTAGGCGATAATTATGTGTTGCTTTGCTCTATTTTCTTTACCAAAACAGAAATGAAGGAACCATGTTATTTCCCCCGGAAAACGAGATTCTCACAAGTGGCAATGGCTCTTGTTAGAACACAATGTATTTCTCTTTTGTCTTCTTACCACTATGCTTCCTTATACCTTTTCTCTCCATTTCTGATATTTGGTAAAATAACATTCAGTATTATATCTGCAGCAGCTACTCGATTATGTCTCGAGTCCTTCTGTAACCTAATTGAGTCTTTTCTTTATTCATGTTAGCTCCTGAATTAGCCTCTTGGCTTGTTTCTAGCCATTATTTTCTTGAGCTGCAGGATCTTCCTTAAGGCCTGCTAAGGTTTTCCTACGGCTCTTATGGTCTAGCCAATTCTTCATCCGTTGGCTTGATTTTTCACTTCTCCTGGTCACCTTTTAATGGTTCGTTTTCATAACCATTCACTCGACTTATTACGCCATTAGGGTTGTGGGATTTTAAAAGAAAAAAAAAATTAACACTTATAAAAGTAATATTAAGAATAAAATAATTATGTGTAAAATTTATATTTAATTTGTAGAAATAATAGTTCATTCGTTAAGATACACGTTGGGCGGAGCAAACCTAAATTTGACTTTGAGAAAGAATAGCCTTATATTCTAATATTAGTAAAGGCACATATTTTGACATCTCTTCGTCTACAGAGAATTCTCGACCTATAAATGGACATATTCATTAGGCCCTTGAGTGGTGTCTTGGAGGTCCCATATGGTAGGTTTTTTGGTGGTAAGGTAGGACTATGGCTCATGAACTTGGCTGCCAATTCATATATTTTATATATAAAGCATGTGCAAGTTGAATGTTAAATATAAAGCTTGTTTTCATGATCACAAAATAATTAAAAAAAAAAATAAAAAGAGCTGATTAATCACATCCATAAGATATGTTAATTACCAATTCTTTCTATTTTATTTTGGTTCTGAAATTTGTTGTAAGAAAAGAAGCCATTTTACAGTAGTATACATACTTGTTTTTAAATCCACATATCATTTTCACCATTTTCTTTCTATAAGATTATTTAACTTTCTGAATCTAAATTCTTAAAACAGCCAAAGAAAAGGTTAAGTTTCAAGTCCAACCTTAGTGGAAAATTAAACTAAATTCCAAATTAGGTAACTTTGTTGCCAATTATACCCCTACAAAAGGAAAATAAAATATACATCTTAGAGTTGCCTTGTCATTAACTATACCAGCAGGAATTATTAGATGTAATTCAATTTTTAAAATTTAATCCTTCACTTTTGTTTAATTTCTTTTTAAGATCAATTAAGAAGATAATATCAAGTTAAATGTATTTTGTTACAAATCATTTATTGTATTAATCATTGATAATAATCACTTAATGAATAAAATATGTAATATATAATAATAATTTAATTCACAACTGAGGATGAAATAAATATACATGCAATCTAATTTTGATATATTTAATTTTTTTATAAAAATTACTAAAATAAAATAAAAAGTGCAGAAGAGAAATTTTATATTTAAAACATAAATTATTATTAAATTATGTAACTGTTTGACTGGGTGACATCTTATATGGGTTTTCTGGAGTTTCCACATGGCAGGTCTCAGAGAGCCATTGGTGTTAGCTGGCACATAGCGAAAGATTAACCTTGGAGAAGGACCCTCCATTAACCTTAGCTAAGGTTTGGCTGTCCATTGGTGTATGTATGGACTGGCTCTGGCTTGGCTAAATTAGAATTTGGTTGGGACGGCCAAATTTACGTTGGAAATAACTAGATTAAATATACTAATGCTGACTTAATTTAGACTAAGTTTCATTTTTATTATATAATTATTATTTATTTTATTATAATCATTTAATTTTAAATTGAATAATAGATAGATCATTTGTCTAAAATCTTATAGTTTATTCATTGAAAAAAAAATCTATAAATCTCTTAAATTTACAAAACAACATTAAATTTTAATAATATAAAATGAATCTTTAATTTTGAAGTTTTGAATCAAAGTATTGAATTTCAATTCTCAAAAATCGATTTCAACAGACTGGTATTATAGACGACTAAGAGAAAATTTACTCATATACTGTAAGTTTTACATATTTATTATTTTGTATTTAGCATTCATATTTAATTAATTTGGTGGTTAGGCACTCGTTTAATATTGAAGTTCTTGCACCAAATAGGAACTGATCACACATCCTCAAATAAATATATGGACATGTAAGAAATATAAAAAAAATAATAGCTTAAATATAAACAAATGTAAAAATATTACTAATTTGGTTGTTGGACACTCTTATCTTTTTTATTTTTCACTCTTTCTTTTTTGTTTATTGTTATTATTATTATATTTTTTACTTTAAAAATAATATTGTGATAAAAATAAGTAAAACAAGTAATGTATATGGATTAATTAAGCTAAAAAAAGAAAACGTTATTATAACAATAAATAAAAAAATAGAAGATGAGAGGAAAAGAAAAAAAGCAATACCCAAGCTTTATTATAAAAACCTAAAGAATTTTTTAAGCTTAAGATAGAGTTTGATTTGGATTAAGTTAATAGTTTGGTTAAATGGTTTGATGACTAGAATAGTGACTTGTTAATTTTTTAAAACACGTATTAATCTAATATTGAATATTTTAGATATTAATATTCTAGCGAATTAAACCACTGAATAAGTAAAGTAACTATTAATATAATGATCCTGAAAGAACTTAAGGCTAAATTAACTTATGTGTTAGAATTTGATTACGAGGACATTAAGAATATTATGAATGTTTTTCTATTAGTTGGGTAAAATTTAAAAACTTACAGTTCTAGAAATGATTTCAGTACTAATTAATATAATTTAATTGATACATTATGAATATCTTGCTTATATAACAAAATTGATAATATAATTTAAGCTGAGAATGTGATTTCATGAATTTGGAAAATATATAAGATAATTATATTAATGGTCACTTAGCTTATACTAAATTTCATTTTAGTTACATAATCTTTTTTTATTTTGTTACAGCCATTTAACTTTAAGTTAGGTAACATATTGGTCATTTATTTAAAATCTGGTTGTTTATTTATTTAAAAATTTCATCATTTACAATATAGAATTTCTAATGCTACAAAATGAAATCCCTAATTCTGAAGTTTTAAAGTGAAGCATTGAATTCCAATTCTTAAAAATTAATTTCAATAGACTAGGGTCATAGACAACTAGAAAAAATGCATTAATACTGTAAGTTCTACATACTCGTTATTTTACAATTAACATTTAGATTTAATTAATTTAGTGGTTAGACACTCATTTGATATTGAATTCTTGTACCAATCTAATTACTTAAATAGAAAAAATAAAATAAACAAGTGCAAAAATAGATATACAGACATGTAAGAAACGGAAAAGAAATGGTAGCTTAAACATAAACAAGTGCAAAAATATTATTAATTTGGTGGTCGGACACTCTTACCTTTTTCTATTTTTCACTTTCTTTCTTTCAGTAAAAATAAAATCTTGATAAAAATAATTAGAAAAAAGATAATTAATATAAATTAATTAAGCTGAAAGAAAAAATATTAATGTAACAATAAATAAAAAATAAATAGAAGATGAGAACTAATATTTATTATCAAAGCCTAGAAGATTTATGAACTCTAAAATTAGGTTTGATTTTGGGTTAAGTTAATAATCTGGTCAAATGGTTTGATGACTAGGACAGTGACTTGTCAATTTTTCAAACACGTGTTAGTATAATATTGAATCATTTAGATATATTATTATTCTAGCGAATTAAATTACTAGATTTTAAATAAATGACTAATTTACTATCAAACTTTAAGTTAAATAATTGTAATAAAATAAAATAAAAATATATGACCAAAATAAAAGTTAATATTAAGTGACCGTTGCTGTAATTATTCCGAAAATATATATTCAAAAGATTGAAGCCGGAAACATGAAGACTTCTCAAACTCCTCTTCTTTGATATTTTATCTATTTGTTGAGCTAATTAATAATAAAACATTAGTAATAATGAAAAACAAAATTGACCAAGCATAGTCAAAGGTTTTTTAATGTCTTTATCTTCCTCAATAATTCTCACAATCAACAAAAATATACCAAGTCAATAACATTACATTATTTTGAAGGATTTTCAAAAAAGAATGTTCAAAAATGTCCAAAAATATCAAAAAGTGGAGATGCATTATTCTTTTGTAATCTTTGCTGATCATAAAAGCCGCATATGTACCAATCCCATTGGATCAAAATTCTTCCTAACTAAGATGCTCAAACCACTGTTGTAAACTGTGATTAAAGGTAAGAGAATCATCGAGTGGAGCTGATTCCAGAGGAACTTAAATCGATTAATATATATATATATATATATATATATATATATATATATATACTATAAGTAGTGTGGAATTAGAAAAAATTCTGAATTTTGAGTAATATGGTGCCTTCTAAATTATTTATTTTTATAAAAGAAAAAAAAATAAAGAATCAAGTCTTTTTAAATGGCAGTCCACATATATGCCAATATGTATTTGTAAAATTATATATTTTGAATTCTTGGTTTGGATGTTCAATTCATCAAATGCGCAATGATTGCACATCTTGTCATGAAAAGAGAAACAGTAAACATACAAATGGCAAGCATTAGTGTGATAAAACTGTGAGACACGGTTTCAGACATTCTAGCAGATTCAAAAACATGCATATTGGAATTCACAACCTGACAGCCATACATTTGCCCATATCATATATTTCTTCAAGACCTAAGCACCACCTTCCAGAATATGCATCAAAATTTCAGACAATTAATATATCTGAAAATAAATAAAATAAAATAAATTTTCCATAAGAAAAATCATCAGCAAACTTTCCATATCCTTTCTTTGTCATTTTGGAGGACTATACAAGATCGTTCAATTTTCATGGCCTTATAATCCACGTCAACATGTATAATGCATCCACTGGCTAGAAGCAAGTTGACCTGTCTCCTTCTCTCTCTCTCTCTCTCTCTCTCTCTCTTCTCTTCTTCTTCGGAAAGGTTGCTTAGTAATGGAGACTGATCAATCCAACCAAGAGAATTCAGACCAAGATCAAGAACGAGGTGGTAGTTGTCAAGTTAGATCATATGAGTGCACCTTCTGCAGGAGAGGATTCTCTAATGCACAAGCCCTAGGTGGCCATATGAATATTCACCGTAAAGACAAAGCCAAGCTCAAGCACTCCACCTCAAATGAACCCCGTCAACATCTACAATCTGTTGATATGATCTCAAACAATATAATTTCTCACTCTTTTTCTCCTATTCCTACAGCTCCATCATCACATCCAGTAATGGAGGTTAAGTCTGGTCAAGATAGATCAAGCCCAATGATCAACTGGGCTTGGATTCTTGATAAAGAAAGTGATACCTGTAAGAAGAATAAAACACATGTTGGAGAAATTCAGCAGCTGTGTTTCTTTGTAGATAATCCATCCAGTACTAAAGATCAAGATCATCATCATCAGCAAGAAGAACAACAGCCAGGAAACCTTCATGGCAGCACCGAAAAGGGTCTTTCGCCAAGCCATGGATTGTCAAGTTCAGAGCTAGACCTTGAACTTAGACTGGGGCCTGAGCCTCATGACTCATCGCCGGCAACGGGTACAAAAAGGTTCTTTTAAATTTGCTTAGTATGTAATTATATTGTTCACCAACTTCATTACTAATTTTCTTAATCTTGAAAGTATTTTGTGTAACATATGTTGATTCACCTCCTAAAAGAAAAAATCTTCTATAGTTTCTTTACCATCATTTTCTTGTTCAAACATGGAATTTGATTCTTGATTGGTTTAGTTGAGTTTTAGAACAATACAGCATTGTTTAGGCCACGGTTGGTTTTTTTGTAGGTTTGTGCCGAATTATGTGCTCTCTATGGAAAAAGCCATCCAATAATGTATCATGCAAGGATAGCTAGCTCAGAAACCCTAATTAATCAGCAATTAAAAAAGAAATCAAATATTCTATGAATTTTTTTGATCATATACCATAAAACTAAAGAGCAATGAAATGCGTAAGTGTTCTTTAATATCTTTTATGAAAAAAGCCTGCGATCATAATTCAGCGGGCGCACCCTCAACATACAAACTGTAAGTAAGTGTTATAACAAAGCCTGGTTTTGTTGTTCAAAACTAGGGTTTTCATAATTGATTTATGCTTAAAGCACCTAGCAAGTTACTTACCACTGTAGTACAAACCCTAGATTGTTTTATGTTTTGCTTTTCTTTTCTGTTTTTCTTTCTTTCTTTTAACAAGAAAAAAACCAGTTTCTCTTGATCAAGCCAGTGGACAAGAGATATACAAACGAGAAAGTCGTACATTAATGCACCTTTCTTCTCTTTTATTGTTCTTGTAGTTTGCTCTGTCGGGAATATCAAATTGTACTGAGCATAATGTATAATGCACAAAAAAGAATTCACTTATCATATATACAAGAAGACACAGCATCCTTGATTATGAGCTACCAAAATTCACTCCATGTTTCCTTCTGTTATACAACATCCTTGGTTAAAAGTATAGAAAAGAAGAAGGGATCTGAAGCTAAGTCTTTATTTCAACTGAGAGAATTAAGAACTGCATATCTTATAAAACTAAACTTGTGAATGTTTTTGTTTTTCTTTAAATGAATTATTTTGATGAGAAAATAACTTGCATTGATGGTGCTTCTGCGGCAAAGGTGGGAAACGACATATATTTTCATTATTTTGAGAAAAGATTCTTAGTAAATTCCGTTCACAACATAGAATTATAAAACATTGAATAAAACTATAATATGTATCACTATTTATTAAGCGTCTGATTGGCCAACCCTGACTAATTAAAAATCATCCGATTAATATAAATGCAACATGGTATAAGTAAAATATATGTGGAAGTATAATTAGACAATCCATAGTCCTAGTATAAGAATTTCTTATATTTTGGCACTTGGAATCATACCTTATTATTAAAGTTGCACTTGGAGTTAGGATCTGTTAAAGATCATTATCTTCAAAATCTTGGACCACTTTCCTTATCTTATAACATTTCATGATAGCTTATTTGTTTAGTAATAACTACAGTTCTACTAGTAGTGAATCCTTACCAGTGGATTGAATGCAAAGCTAGCTAGGTTCAAGTACCTGAAAAGGTACTTGAGTTTCATGTCCTTAATTGGGACATAAGTCCCTGCTTTTTGGACATTGATCAGCGTTCGTCTTCGTATATTGCCGACCCATCAAATGAAATTGGCTGTGAAGTTGTCAATTCCAATATCAGGTGATTATAAGACAAATAAAAGAAATAAATGACAAGAACCCTTGTTCGAGAAGATACAGATGATCATTGTCTCAGCTAGCAATATGGACTGCCATTAAAAGCAACTGCAACTTCAAAATTGATACTTAGATCATTTAAAGTCAGTCACATGTAATATCCTCTTTCAGCTCCATTAATCTGAGAATACAAAGTTAGAAGACATAGTCTAGAATTGTCAATACAAGGCAGTCGGATACATAATCATCATCATGTATGCTTTTATATATATATATATATTGCATATTATAATTAAATAAGGCTAGCATAGTTCAACAATTAACACAAAAATAAATTTTGATTAGATCTTGCCATATAAAAACAAGGTTGTTTTGGACTCAGATCACTCGGATTTCGGATCACTTCGGTCTCGGTTGTTTCGGGTTTTAATTTTTTCTAGTTCGGATGGATTCGGCTTCGGGTTATTTTAAATTCGTATATTTAATTTTGTATTAAAATGATCAGATTTCAGGTGATCCGGATCTGATTTCGGGTTTGGATAAGACTCTGTGATCTCTACTATAGGTACTACGAGTCCCATAGTTCCAATTGGATTCTCTGCTCATGTCAATCCGATTCTTTTTTCAAGTCTCATCTGTTTTTCATCATATAAATAGAGGAATTATCTATTATAACCTATGAGGCAATATCTAGGAAAATACTTGGTGTTGGTTTCTACAATATGGAAAGACCAATTCCAAGAGTCCTTAAACCTATATGAGAAAAAAGTAGTATAAATATGGAGCTGTCTTGGGGGAGAATTTAATTAATTGATAGTTTCTTTTCTTCTTGTTTTTTTTATCTCCTTGATTTGCTAGTTAATTAGTCGTTGCTTTTTGTCGTTATTTGATCGTTTTTTCTGTTGTTGTCGTTGTTATCTTTATTGTCATTGTCGTCTTCTTTCTCTTTCAAGTTGACCTTCCATGTAAAATGTTTATTGATTGCTACTCCTATGTAATGTAATGACAATACATTTGCTGCCTATTTGTCCGAGTAACATAGACAAAAGGAACGTTCCTGTCTACTCCAGGTTACTACGCACGTTAGACGAATGATACATATAAAGTAATTATAAATTATTTATGAATTAGGTTTACACCTCGAGTCTATTAATTTATGATATAAAAAAGAAGATAAATAATATTATATTTATATGTATACAGATACCTAATAAGTCTCCAAGTTCATTGCTGCAAATATGAAGTGCTAATGAGAGAGCAAGTAGTGGTTGAGACTTTTGACAGCTGAAGAAACTTTATTTATCTAAACAAGGGAAATAATTAGCAAGCAGTACAGATTTTAAGCTTAGACTCATATTCAACAATCATTATAAACTTTTAAATGACATCTGAATTAGAGGAGCTCAATAGAACAGGTGTTGGTTATTACAAAAACAAAACATCGCCTCAATCATCATCCACATATATAGTTTCTTGCTGAAACAGGCCACCGAACATCTTCTTCACTTCAGCTTTTGACTCTGTCTCTTTGGCCTTTGGCTTCGGCTTTGCCTTTGTCTCCTCTTTCTGTTTCAAGGAAGGGAATCTTGGAGTAGGTCGTTTGACAACAGCTTTCTGTCCAGGCAGGGAACGAGCTTTGGCTTGCCCTCTGACCGTAGCAATCTGCGTACCGCTTGTCGTTTGAACTGCAGTTGCAAACTGGGAACTAAGTTTATCCCAAGTCAATCCTGAACTAATATCCTTGGCTTTACTGAATAGGTTCTCCATTGATGTCCCTGCAGCCTCTGCCTTTTCTTGCGCTTCTTCGGCCAGACTAGCTGCTTTAGCTTCTTGCTCTGAAAGCTTTTTCACTTCTTCTTCAAGCTTCTTTGCTGCGTCAGCTGCTTCACGAGCTTTTTCTGCAGCTATCTTTGCTTCTTCCTCAGCTTTTGCCTTTGCAATTGTTTCTGCATAAACTTTTCTTCTTCCGTCTTCAGGAATGGCACTACAATGCATTTATTGTTTACGAGATTAGCATTATTATTATTTTGGGCAATGCTAGAACTTTCAATATACAGGTAAGAAGATATGGGAACTGCAATTCACCTGAAAAGCTCGTCCACAGACTTCGAGGGTGCTGATGGATCAGTAAAAATTTCCACCACCTAGTTTAAGATATCAGTATAAACCAGCCACAATCATTTATTACTTTAGCAAAAGGCGAATTCTGTTTTGTACTTCACAGAAATCAAGATGCTCTCTGTAAAATAGATACAATCATGATCAAGTATACCTTATTTTCTGCCACAGCTGTATTTGAGAAGACATTAGCCACTACCGATGCTATCTGAGACTTTGCTACCTAATAATGACAATATAAAAATATAGAGAAGAATAAGGACCACACTGAAACAGAAATTATGCACCAAGAAAAATATCAAGTTAAATGAAACAGAAATAATTGCATACATTACATTACTTTGTAGTCTGAACCGGTGCTTCCTTCTGCTGAAACCACTAGATTATAAGAACTCTCTGGCGAAAAATCTTCTGTCAAACTTGTTTTGATGAAAGTATAGCTAACATCTGTCTCAATTACTTTTTGCAGAAACTCAGGTATGCTCAATGGCTGATATTGTGAGAATAAGTTGTTAAAGAATGATGTGAGGCCATCTAGCACATTGTAAGTTGATCCGCTTGCAATATTTGAATCATAGATTATTGCAACATGGCCAACTCCTGCTAATTGAGCAGCCTGTATTACTTGCAAGGCATCAGCTGAGGACACCTCAGAGGTAGGTCCATTTTCTGCAGGGCCGATTGTGACCACAACTTTGCTTGCATTGCCAATTGCTTTGGCAATAGACTCTGCATCTTTAAAAGTAGATTGAACAGCATTGAGGCGCCTCGATTCTTCCTTTGATATGATCTGTGGTATGGAGGTAAGCACAGGAATTGTAAATATCACATACAAGCCTCTTCAGTTCTTTATTCACAGAGAAATGACTGCCATACACACTACTATGGACCATAAACGATCATTGTGATACTAAAATCTATAACGTTTTCATCCCATGTCATATCTTGCACCAGTCTTGCCAGATCTTTTTTATCATATTTCCAAATTCGGCAAGAACGATTTAAGACAGTAAATAATAGCAATGTCAAGGAAATGATTCAGACCAAAAGTAAATGAGCCTTACGGAATTCAAGCTAGGGAACCTCAGTTAACAATGATACAACTTTATGAGGTTCTTTTTTGTTTTTTCCCTTTTGTTAGTAAAGATTTAATCGTTGAATAGAATGATCTTTCTTGCATATTGCGTTACCCCTTTCCCCCTTTCCCCAATTCAATTTATTAGATACAGTAAATGGCAGTAACAAAAATGACTGAACATACCAATATGCTACTAGTAATCAGGCATTCCAAGTAATGACCAAAGATTAGTGAATGTTAGATATATATATATATATATATGCACACAGGGGTCATTCCATTGGCATAAAACAGATTCATTTTTGCTTAGTCATATTTCAGAGACGACGATAATGTAACTAATTTGATCGACAACTAACCTTGTATTCCGCAGCAAAACGAGCCAAATCCTGAGCAGCTTCAAGTTCAGAAACTCCAGCTCTAACACTAAAGCCTTCACGCAGCAATGTTTGTGCAATCCTAATACCTGCCAGCCCAGTAGCACCAGCTACAAACACTGTGCTAGGATCCTTCCTCCGAAATGACACCCCTGAAGCTGGCTTACTAACAATAGGTATCAGAGACTTCATATCAGGGACCTTGCCAAAGTTGAAACTAAAAGGACTGGAATTGCCTGAAGCACCAGCTTCTGATGATTCACTATCATCTTTGGATTTGCCAAGCTGAAATGGGGAGAAGGGTCCAGCTCTTTTAGCAAAGACTCCAAGCCTTTGGATCTTGAGACTCTGCCTCGAATGGGGAGTAGTGGCTAGCCGAAATGAATTGGAGGTCAGAGTTGGAGCCATGAGAAGTTTCCAAACAATGATTCTCTTCCTCCAAGTTCTATATTGTTTTGATATTTTGTGAACATCTCACTATATCCATGTGAAGTACAAATTTCTGCCTGTGGCAATTGCAGCAATTTTGGTTTGGATATTATCTAGATGTGGAGGAATGGAACTGCTAGCAAATGGGTTAGAGCCACGTAGCCACATGTTATCTACTTGAGAGTTTCGGACACCAGACGTTTTAGTTACACAATTTAGTGAAGTTGAACCACTAGACAACGACAGTCCTAGATTTGCCCCACAAAAGACGGAAGGGTCCAAGCCAAAATTTAAAGAACCCTACGGTTGGGATAATCAAATATAAATGTAGGCAAGTAATTTTGGATAATCCTCTTAAAGCATGAAATTAATAAGCCCCAACGAGTCACGATAGCTTATTGTTGATTTCTGTTAAACCACATTAATGGCAATCAAATTTTAAGTCTCTTGGCCTCGTTACTGAAGACGATTGCCTGGCTGAAAGTGTCATGATTTAACAACCCTGGACCAGAACCAACCATCAGAAGACTACCAATCTTAAGAAAATGCTGGTAGCACTGTAACGATCAATTCAGATGCTGGTCGATTTGAAATATGATTATACAGATCAATTCAGCCACAACTTAAATCTTGCGAATATTATCATTGGCAGCAAGTTCAATGGAAAAAACAAAGCTTCCATGGTCCAAAGCTTAGAGCTAGAGATTTCCAGAAGCAACCACATCAAATCAGCAATAAAAGAAAGATATGTTCATACAGAAATATCATAGAACACAACCCAGCCACGCACAATCAATCGCAAACTCTAGCTGCATTACTATTCCAACATATTGTGATCAATTTGCAGAAGACGAAACCAGAATAGGTAGTTATTATTGTGATCAATTCACTTCCCACTTTCTTGAAATTCTTACAAGTCAAAGTGGGATCCTGAGACCAATACAAACATGCCTGAAGATGACCAACATAATTCAGTAAACACAGAAGAACACTATACACTAGGATGCACATAACCAAATGGAAACCATAACGGGACATGACAGTGCCTTATCATTCAAATTGTAGCCTTCTCGCGTCATTTAAGTTCCTCAACCCACTCAACTTGAAACCCTTTTAACCCCCTCCACTTGAAACCATAAAGAGATGTTAAAATATAGACAAAGGATGAAAAAGCTTGCTTGAGCATAAGCTAACAGCCTACCAGACCCAGAAGGGACAGGCAGGTGAATGCCAAAGTGTAGCTGTTAGAATAACACTTCCATGGACTTTGAATCTAATTGTAGATTTAATTAACTGAGCACAAATACTATAATCTAGTTCTAAAATAAATATAACATAAAAGAGGTACAATTTTTTGTTTACTTTTTTTCTACAATAAGATAAACAGGGATAGAAATATTGGAATTTAAGGACCTCAATTAACTTAGGACGCTCTTGAACCAAGTTCCCATGCTTTGAATATAGCCCATCAAAATATGCGCCAACAACCAGCAACTTGAAATAAGGCACCCTATTGTTATTAAGAAAATACCAAACAGAAGTCAAACCCAAAATTCTCTGGTTGGCAACCGACCATTCATGAATCTAGGGAAAGATAACTACAAACAGAAAAATCATCATTTTTCTAAAGACTAAATACCATTCTAAAGCCACTGGAAAAGAGCCAGCAATACCATTCAATAAAAAAGCACACGAATAAATTCTAATTATTAAGAAAACTGCACTAGTGCATTTTATCTCTACCATATTTCCAGGAGAAACATATTATTGTCAAGCAGTATATATCTGCTTGAAAACAATAATCAGGGTATTGATGCTATCCTTCCAAGAATAGGGTAGCACAATAAATTACATAATTTATACCTATCGCAATAGCTAGTTCAGACATCTCATCTCATCTCCATGGTTAGCAGGAAAAGAATCCAATGCCAAGTCACGCTCAGAGAGCTAACTCAAGAGGTGCTACCAAATCTCACCACCTTCTTTTGACCTATAACCAAAATATTGTGAAAAGGAACTGTGTAATAGAAAGGATGTGACGGTAAATTAGCCAATTTCTCATATTTACAGAAATGATCAAAACCAACAGGCATCCAAAAGTACATGCAATCAACAGTCAAGACCTTCAAAATGCATAGAATTATAGTCATCCATTCTCATCAAGATCCAACTATTGCAACATACATAAATGAGAATGGCATCAAAAATACTGGCAGTAATTTAACACCAGGATGAGATGAGCACGAGAATAATGGCGCCGTAGAGAATGTTAGAAAACAATGTCACAACTCTCAAGCTGCCAACCATCCATAAGTTAGATCAAAAGATAGTGAGCAAAAAAATAAATAACTATTGGTACCAATAAATGATGAGTTGCTGTAGAAAGAATATGAAGAATGAAAATGCTTCACCTGATTTGATGTTCGAAATGAAGAGCTGCAGAGTCTGCTCAAGCAAGTCATCTAGTCGACAATAATTTCATCTATTAGTTGGACCAAAAAGCCAATATAAACTCAACATCGTATAACTCAAACTGAATAGACCTGTAGGTTCAATATTTGTATCAAAAGAAAGCCAAATTAATCTTACGACCTGATTGGCTGATTCTCACACTACTAAAACACACATGCAGCTTCATAGAAACTAACAGGACAATGTTTAATGCCAAATTATATAAGAGACATGAATTACAAAAAGCAAGCAACGCCAAGGCAATGCGACACTTCAATATCCATATCCCTGTTGATAGTTGTTTCTAAAAGATAAAACACATATATATAACAATGATAAGATTCCCAACCAAGGGAAAACAATTATTACCAGTAAATCTAGCAGCAAGATCTGCATAAAGTTGCACTCATGAGAATAGCTCAGGAAATCCTCATTTATCCATTTCAGCTGCCAGCAGTAAAGACGGACTACATTAAATTGTTACCAAACTCAAAACAAAAGCTCCTAGCAAGTATCTAAAGAACTTAACAAAAATAAAATGATAATGTTCAACACAACAATAATTTAGTGATTAATGCCCTTTTTTGCTTTAAGTGATTCAAGAGCCTTCTTCCTCAACTCAATTTCAAGTTTCTTCTGCTCTGACTGTGTATCTTCACCATCACTTGGATAAGAGTCTCTCCTCCCTGCATGTTCATCCTCAGAAGAATTAGCATCCTTTAGATTCTTCGATTTCAGCTTCTCTGCACGTCTTTCTTCCCTTCTGCGACGTCGCTCCTCACGCCGTCGGCGTTTTTCCTCCTTCCGCAGTTTTTTTTCTTCCTTCCTCCTCCTCTTAGCCTCTTTCTTATCTTCAATTTCAGAATCAGAGCTGTAACCATCATCTGATGCAACTTCTTCCCTATGTGATCTTTTATGCTTTCGCTTTTCCTTATTCTCAATTCTGCGCTTGCCACTTTCGTCAGACCCAGAATCAAATCCACCACCATTTCTGCGATCTATTTTTTCAACCAATATTTTCTTAGTTTCTGATCTGCGTGATCTATCATCCTTAATATTGTTTGAATGTGAACGATCCCTCTCATCGGACGTTTGAACTTTTCCAGTATAAGTTACTTGTTGCCTCTCCCCTGGTGACTTTGGAGACGTGTTCCCATCAGGAGTTCCAGAGTAAACCCTCTTCTGAGAACCCTTCTCACTGTCAGGTAATTGTTAAATCACAAAAAACTGTCAATTCATGCAAATGTACAATTGATTACAGAAAGTAAGAAAGAAATGACCTAGAAAGAAAACACCACCTCTTTGTCTCCTGGTCTCTCTTCCTTGATTCCATGTTATCAATACGACTGCGAGAATCAGTAGTCTGATGGCCTGCCACTCTTTCAGTAGGGTGATCATCCTGGTGTTGGACCTTCACAGGAGAATCTTTCTGCTTACTGAGTATAGATGAATGCATAGATTGTTTATGTGAAGATCTGGATTTATAATCCCTGCTATTCCATCAAAGGAAAAATATAATAACGAAAAAAGGACCAGTCAGGGAGGTAAAAACCAATCAAAGCAATCAACTTACTATCAAGAACCAAAAGAATCAAAGAATCATCAGACACTTTTAAGACTAAATCTAACCGAGCATGATCAGTATCTTCATCCTGTTTGCCAGATTCTGGAGTTTCATGACGAGGCTTCTGCTCTCTTGACTTCTGTTGAGGGCTTAAGCTGTCGTCATGTGCAATCTTCCCCCTGCTTTGCCTCACAGGGCTCCCAGATGAACCAGAAGATCTAAAGTTCCAAACAAAGGAGTTCAGTTACATGCATGGTATATATGTGTGTTGTGTGTGCGTATTGAGAATGATAACAAGATCATACCTATTTCTTCTACCTCTTCTTTGCCTCAGAGGACTCTCATATGGACTAGCCGACCTTCAAAAACCACCAAACATGAGTAAACATATATTTCCAATATCCAAAAAGTAATTAAAGGCACCTTACAAAAGCTTACAAAAGCTACAAAAGCTAAGCTATTTTCTGAAATTAAAGGCACCTTCTCTCCACGCTAGAATCCTTAGCTCTTATGAGTGGAGGAGATTTTGACTGAACATGAGATCGCTCTGGCGAAGGCGACAAGGATGAGAATTTACCACGCAAATTCTTCCAATCCTTTGCATCTCTTTGTGGAGACCTCAAAGAACTAGAGGATTGGTGCAGCATCTTTTTCTGCATACTGTAACAAATATTTGCAAAATGATGCCAATGTAACAGATCAGAAAGGCAAATAAAATGATAAAGGACTGACCATATAGATTATAAACATACCTAACCCTTTCCTCGGGAGAGTGCACAGTCGACTTTCTATATTCCTTCAAAGATCTCCTTATAGGAGAAGGACTCTTATGAAAGTCAAGAGAAGGGGAACTTGATCCATAAGGTGAAGGAGACCTCCTAAAGGAAGAAACTGGTGATCTCATGCGAGCAGGAGCTGGAGACCTACGTCTTGGAGATAGAAAGGAACGGTGGGGAGTTGATGGAGATCTTTCATACCTCCGACGTAAAGGGGAGGGTGATCTACGATGTGGAGGGGGTGATCTGCGCCGAACAGGAGAGGGAGATCTACGTCGCACCGGTGAGGGAGATCTACGCCGCTGCACGGGATTGGGAGATCTACGCTGCACTGGAGAAGGAGATCTTCTTCGAATAGTAGAGGGAGATCTATGTTGTACAGGAGAGGGAGATCTCCTTCGTACAAGCAAGGGAGATCTACGCCGGACAGGTGAGGGTGACCTGCGTTGGAGGGGTGAAGGTGATCTTCGGCGTCGAGACGTTGAAGGAGATCTACGCCGCCGAATTGGAGGGGACCTACGGTGCCAAATGGGTGATGGGGACCTACGACGCCGAACAGGTGAAGGCGACCTACGACGCTGAATTGGTGAAGGCGACCTACGACGCCGAACTGGTGAAGGCGATCTACGACGAATTGGTGAAGGTGATCTGCGTCGATATGGAGATCGCATTCTGTGGCGCACTGGAGATGGTGATCTTCGACGTGAAGATGATCTAGACCTTTGTCTAGAATACAATGATATCCTCCTTGCAGGAGAACGAGAGCCCCTCAATGGGTACCTCCGACGAGGTGAAATAGACCTTTTCCTCGGCGAGCGGTACACCCTTTCAGAAGAAATTGATTCTCGTCGTGCTTCTGGTGATCTGTCATAGATATGTGCATAAACTCTGTAAGATGCTACAATTATAAAAGAGAAATAAATGATAAAGTCGCCAAGCTATTCCCGCAGCCCCTCAATGAATGTGATGTCTAAAATTCAATGCACTCATAGACATTCAAACAGAATGATAAAGATTAAGTAAATAAAACTGCAAGTTCAAAAGAAATAAATGATAAAAATCAGTTGTGTATATGACGCACCCCGAGTAACTTCTAGAATTTGAAAATGACCGACTGTTCCGAGGTGAGCCTCTACAGAAGACACCAAAAATACAGTTAATTAGCATGTCTAGAGAGAAGCCAAAAATACAAATGAACTGCATTACAGAGAGGAACATTACCGAGGGGATGAAGAAGAACGATCAACTGACTGGGGAGATCTAGAAGACCTGCATTAGTACAAATCATCAGTGACTGCTCTTCCATGATATTGTTTTGGAGAAACGTTGAATGCAAGTACCAGGAAAAGAGATGACTCAAAATAAAAATATATGATAATGATATACATCAAGAAATGTAATATCTATGAAGCAGCAACACTCATAAGGAGTTGCCATATGCCTGTCGGACACAGGAACTCCGGAAATGTGTCCTTTGCTTTTTCTTAACAGGTGCAGGGACACCAGAATAACAAACTGCACAAAACCTTAGGGCTTTTTATTGAACACGAGGCTCTTTTTAAAATAACTTAGAAGTTAATGGATCAAATTATAAAAACATAAAACATAAGTCTTTTGAGAAAACACTAGCCACACTTAGTCTCTATACACCTCACACTTATTTCAAAAAAAAAAAAAAAAAACCCTCTCTACCTTGCTCTCTCGTCAATTTATTCCCTACTTTCTCTCCACTTCAAAATCTTTTCTACCACTTGTTTCTTTCTCAAATATTGTTGTTTGTAGATGAAGATGAAGAGACTGAAAATATGTTAGACTTCTAGTCTAATTTTATAAATCTTTTTAATCTAAATTTGTATAATAATTATCGTTTTCTATATACACACACACATATACATATGCATATATATATATATATATATATATGCATATGTTAAATTTGTTGTTGTCCCTGCCACTTTTTTAGAAAATCATATCCATATCCGTGTTTGTGTCCGTGCTTCATAGAGGAATACTAACATACAAGAAACTTCAAAAAGCATATATGAGATCTCACTTTGTTTCTTGAAACAATTGGTAACAGCTAGCATGGGTGTCGTGTTCGAGGTAAAGTACTTTGATTTGATTGACAAAAGTTTTGGCTCTATTTATCTAATTTTAAGTTATACAGATGAAAACCATAAGCAGCAATACCATAGATCAAGAATTCCTTGGAATGATTTATCATTGCCATGCAGATAAAATATTTTTATTTTCTGAACAGAATCAGATTAGTCTTATTCATTTAGGGATATCATTCAATGAGGTGGTCCAAGGAGTGCAGTACGACGTAGAAGTATCAACTACCCTGAAGTGCAAATGGAGCAATATTAGTGCATGAAACAGTCAACTAAATAGTTAAATGCTAAAATGAACCTAATAGATCCAAGCTCATACATAGCTCAAATTTTAACTACAAAGGAGAAAAGACGGCTGCTCACAGATGGAAGAACATCCTTATCAATTGCTCCAGAAAACACCAAAATTGTCCCATGACTCGTGATAATACCTGTGCTCATAAATCTCTCATTCCTAACCAAAAAGCATATACCAAATTCCATGTAAAGATAGATGCATTTCATGCTTGTGCTCTGCTTACACTGCTCCTAACTGTGAATTCAAAGTAGTGTGGTATCCAATATATAGATGCAAAGCAACAAAGGACATTCAATAGGGTACAAGTCATAGTACGCCATTTGTGCAGCGATAGATTTAGAACATATATATTCCATATATTCTTATTTATGAAATATTTTTTCCAGCTGAACTTTCATTGAATAGCATCATGACATATTAACATGTTGCCAGACCACCTTATAATCACACAGAAATCAGTCTACAAAACCTATTAATGGAGCATTTTCTTTTCCGATTTAGGAAAGAGAGAAAATGTAGCAATGGCAAAACAAATCCAAAATGTGAACACCTAACCTGTTCCTTCCTCTCATGCCATTCCCATTGTTAGTTTCTTTCTCATCCTTAGGATCATCCCTTGAAGCCTTCAGCAAATTCCTTGAGTCTGGTTCCACAGCAGCAATACTAGCCTTTGTTTCGCCGTCCTACAGTAGTTTGAGGTAAAGGACATGAACCCAAATAATTGCAGAAGCTAGCTGAATGCAATGAAAACACAAACTAAGTTAAACCCGAGAACCCAACTCTAGGGAATCTAACTCCGGCATGAAAAGTTAGCATTACCATCTTCTTCAATTTCTCCCACTCAAGTTCTTTACTCTCTTTCTCTTTCTTCTTCTGAATTTCACTGGTTATCCTATCCACCTCTGCCTGGAAATTGGTCATTGTTAGAAATGAATTTTTCCAAAATTCTAATAATTCTAAAGAGCTTAAGCATGAATTCAAAATTATTTACAAACCTGCTTCTTGCGGGTTTCCTCTTCTTTGGCATCCAAGAACTGCTGAGGAACACCACTTTCATTCTTCTGAGCACTGAGAAGAAGTGCCCAAAGCTCTTTCATAAACTTTACAGTGTTTTTCTCCATAAATCCTGTAAGTTGTATTTGGACCTCCTTCCCATTCACTTCCTGCATCGAACTCAGAAACATATGATACAGAAACAACTAAACCCTATGTGAGCTAAAAGAAAGTGCAAATACTCGAACAAAAATTCTTGAAAATAGACCAGGAGAATAGAGCATAAATCCTTAGCTTAGTTGAAACCTGGGGAGTTATGGTATTTGTTTGCTATGCCAATCAAGTCTAAGTCTCTAAAGAGAAGTATGTGCACCAGAACAAAGAGGGTCTCACATTTAAAACAAATAAAAGCAACATACATCATATCCTACAAAAGAGAAAAAAAAAAAAAAAAAGAAGAAGAAGAAGAAGACTAGAGAATTCAAATTTTCAATACCTTAGCTTCAAGGAGACCATAAATAAAGTTGATAAGAACTTCGTCTTCAAACCCAAGAAGCTCAGTCACCCGATTATCAATCCATGGTCTAATAACATCCATCTTGACTTTCCTCATATCCACCTAACAAGATACAGGCACCCACACTAATAAATAAGAAACCTGAAATAAATTGTACTCAAGTATTAACGCAACCTAAAATAGCTCAATTTCCAAACAAATTCATCGAATACACCTAATGCAACTCATTTAAGCTATTCAAAGAAAAAACACGAACCAGATGTTCCAATTCAGGAGCAAACTTCTGCGATTTCAAAAGCCTAGCTTGCTTGTTGGAGAACCGAGTGTCCTGATCAGCAGAAGTACCCTAAAACACACGGAAAATAAATAGATAATAAAAAAAAAAAAAGCAATTAACCATCGAGTCGATTTCGAGATCTATAACTTACAAATTTCAATTTAGATCTAAGACTTACCCTGAAAAACCCACCCGACATATTTAGGGTTTTTGAAGAAGAAGTTGCTGATGATGATAATTACTGAAACCGATTAAAGGTAGAGTCCGCGAGTTGAGTATGTGCGCTTACGTATAGATTCTGAAAGG
Organism: Ricinus communis; assembly: GCF_019578655.1. Classification (NCBI taxonomy): domain Eukaryota; kingdom Viridiplantae; phylum Streptophyta; class Magnoliopsida; order Malpighiales; family Euphorbiaceae; genus Ricinus; species Ricinus communis. Next base: position 35,731,228 of record NC_063256.1, on the reverse strand, counting down.
TGCTTGGTTGAAGATTAAGGCATAATGGCAATTTTATGGCTATGGTTTCTCTATACTCTTCTCTCTCGACTCTCTGGTCGCGCTGCTGCTGCTGCACTAGTAGTGAGGTTGCCCTTTTTCCCTTAATGACTGTTTTGCCCTATAAAACTGGAACTCTGAAACCAGGAAAATGACAAATGAAAAATTAGATAGCTAGATATTTTCAACAATTTTAATATGTATTATTTATTCTTTTAGTAGACGAGTAATTATTGGATTTTGAATAATAAAATTACTATTTTTTATTAAATTATTATTTGATTTAATTAATCCTAAAAATAAAATATTAATTAATAAATTTTTTATTAAATAAAAATTTATACTCCTTGATTTAGTTTATTAAAAATGGGATATGATATATTGTTAATTGTTCTTATCATTAAATTATTATTATATATATTTAAGAAAATATTAATCAAATCTCATATACATTTGAATTAAAGTCTATCAAATTGTAAATTGATTACAATTAAAATAATTAACAATCACACAATTAGCGAATAGACATTAGATTACATAAAAGGTATTAAACTAAAACTCTCATGGTATGTGAAATATGTATATAGTCAATTTATTAACATGTAATATTTTAATAAATTATTATAAAGATTGACCTTTATTTATATATAAAATAAAATTATTATTTTTATAAATAGTCTAAAAAGATAGTTGTATATTAAAAATAAACTTTTTATAATTTTATGTAGAATAGTCTACTTTATTCAAAAAAATCGAAAAATATATCTAAATCAATTGTTTTTGTACTTTCATAAAATAATGTCTTAATATTAATTATATATTAAAAACATAAGTGTTACTCTTACTTGAAAAAATATCATATTTTTATTTAGCAATAATTCAAACATATTAAAAATTAACAACTTAAAAATAATGATATGTAAACTTCAAATTTAAAAGAGGTTGATCATGCAACCTTAATTACAAAATATTTGGATGATGCTTTCTAAATTGAAAGTATTTTTATCATAGATTTTTGTCTATAGAGTTTTATCTCCTAGACCGTAAAGTTATCCTCTTTTATTTCTCTTTGGTTGGTTCACCCACCTACATCATTTATTTCTTTTAGTCTTTAAATTTTTCTTGCATTCCAACCATTTCATAGTCTCATAAAAGATGGGAAGAGGTAGAAAAAGGTGGGGAGGTTGAAGAACAACAAGGAAAAGGTAGCCACCTAACCAACGGTAGGATTCTACAAAAACACAAGAACTAAGATAATGTCGAAACTTCTCAGACCTTAATCACATCAGTTGGCAGAGAGACAGCTAAAAGTAATCCAAATTTTCACCAATTCGATGAACACCTATCCAAACTAGAAAAACTAACACCTACATTATTACTTTAAAAAAGAACACCTACAACTAAGCCAAAAAACACAAATCTTGAAACCTAAACTCTATTTAGAAACCAAATTGGTCAAAGCTTTTAAAAAACTTTCAAAGCTCTTACAAAGTTCGTTTAGATGATAGAGGAAAGAGAAAAGTCAATGGAGCTAGATCCCTTAAATGGAGCCCTTTCCCCCTTGAGTGTCAATAATACCTCCATCAAACATAATCCAAGTATCATGTGTGAAATTAAACCTTAGACCAAAGAATAAACAAATATAGAAAAACTGCAAGTCCAAATCCTAGACCAAACCCAAAACCAAAATAAATACAAACCTCTAAAAGAAAATAAAGTGAGAATGCCCATGAGAATAAAAAGAAAAAACCTAAAATAAGCGCAAACGAAGTAGAATATATGAAAGGCCTTCTAATTTCAGCCTGCAACCGCTTAGGAAACGTAAAACATAAGTTCAGTCCAACTACAAACCAATATCTTTGTCCATAATGAGACAATGTCTCAAATACATCAGATTGAATTCAGGTCTATGAGAGTAACAATTAATCAATGGGATAACAGTATCATTATTCATCTCTCGAGGAATAAATGAAAAACGGAGGCAAGAAGGTAGAGAGGTATGAGGATAAAGGAAGTTGGAAAGTAAGAAGTTGTTGAAAAGGGTCACTTTCTTAATGTTGAAGAGCAATGCTTATAGAATGTATCGATTACAGGTCGTAAGCCACCGATGCAATAATAATAGATCTTTTAGTTTAGAATTGCAAAGGCCTTGGACAAGCCTTAATAGTCCAAGCTATAAAAAAGCTAAATATAAGGTATTATCCACCCATCATGTTTCTAATTATGTCAAAACATCACAAAATCATGTGAAAAGATTAAGAAGGAATATGAGATTTCAAAAATCGGTATACCACAATCCAGAGGGATCTTCAAGAGGTTTTATTTTATGGTGGAAGGAGTTTTAGATTTGAAAGTCAAATTTATAAGCAAAAATTTAATTTATGTGTATTCATTGGGTGAGCAATTTATATGACATTTTTATATGGTGATTGCTGAAAAGAAAAAAGAGAGGCAAAATGGAAATGTATCTCGAATTTAAATCCAAAGTTTGATCACTCATGGATTTGCATTAATTATTTTAATATTATGGCTAGTATAGAGGAAAAAGTGGGCAAAAGAGGGCTCCATAAAAGGCAAATGGATGATGTTTAATGACTTTATAAATTAGAATGAGCTCTTGGACCTAGGGTTCAAGAGAAGTTGATTCTCCTAGATAATCAAATAAACAAGTAGAGATTGTGTTAAGAAAAAAATTTACAGGGGGTTAGTGAACCTAAGTTGGAGGCGACTTTTTTCCCAAGCGCAGATTATCCATGCGAATTTAATGGGGTGCAACCATAGGTCCTTTATTCTAGTTGATAAGAGAAAAGGAGATAGAAAAGTAAGGCTTTTCCAGTCTTGATAAGAAATAAAAATTTAATGAAGAATATAGGGAAGTGATCAAGAAGTGTTGGATAAGCAAAAATGGTGAAGTTGATAATAGAAGTTGCATCACAAAGCTTAATAGATGTAGAAGAGAGCTTCAAAAATAGATTAGGGCAGTAAAAGGAAACAACAAAGCAAAGATCAAAGCTCTAAATGAAAAAAAATTGGAGATTATTAACAATGGATTACCTAGTTCGAAGCAAAGAAGTGACGAAAAAGCTTTAGTGGAGGAAATCAATAGTTTATGGAAAAAAGAAAAAGATTTACTGGCATTAAAAGGCAAGAATAAACTGGCTTATTGGTGGTGGTTGAAACACTCGATTTTTTGACTCTATAAGAGTCCAAAGAATAGCAAAAGCCATTGTTAAAAATCAAGAATAAAGATAAGCACTAGGTAGAGGGTGAAGAAAACATTATCAGGGTGGTAATGCGTCATTTTGGTAGAGTTTTCTCAGAGGAAAGAGTTCATAGGCTAGATAGGGTGCTCAAAAGTGTTAAACCAATGGTAAATGAAGTTATGAACAGAGAGCTAGAGGCTCCTATTCAGGTGGAGAAAATCAAGCACTAGTGTTTAGAATGGAAGCTCTAAAATCGCCAAGTCCCAACAGTTATCATGTTACATTTTACTTAACTTTTTAGGACTTGGTTGGTATTGACGTGTGCTCTATTATGAAAGAATTTTATGAAACAGCGAACCTACCTAATAATTTGAGTAAGACTTTTATTGCTCTAATACCAAGAACCCCAAATCGAAAAGCAAAAGCAATGAACCATTTTCTTCCTATTTTGATATGCAAATTTCTCTACAAAGTTATCTCTAAAACCCTTGCAAATAGACTAAGATTGCTTTTAAACTCTATCATAGCAAGTACCCAATCTGCCATTTATGCATAATAGGGTGATATAAGATAATATTATGATAGTCCATGAAGCTTTTCATTCGCTCAAAATAATAAACAAGAAAATGAAAGAAGTAATGGTGATTAAGCTTGATATAGAAAAAGCTTAAGACTGCGTGAATTGGGAATGTTTAAAAAGAATTATGAATATAATGGGATCTGGCAGTTGGTGGATTAACAAAATAATAAATTGCATAGAGTTAATATCATTTTCGCTGCTCATAAATGGTGCACCTTTAAGATAGTTTTCTCCTAGGCGTGGATTAAGTCAGGGAGACCCTTTGTTTCCTTACCTATACTTATTAATAGCAAATGTCCTGCCAAGGCTTATGCAAGAAGTGGTGGAAATATAGTAGCAATCAATAGTTTCAAGCTAATGTTGAGATGTCTAACAATATCAAACTTGATTTTTGCAGATGACACAGTTTTTTTTGGAGTGGCAATATAACATGAAGCTAGCAGGATCAAAAGGCTACTGAAAATATATAATAAAGCTACGAGGCAAAAGGTTAACTTTGGTAAATTAAGTCTTTATTTTAGTAGGGGTTTACCTATTGAGAATAACATCAGATTAACAAAATATTTGGCATGAAACTAGTGGAGAATATAGTAGCTATAGCAAATGGAAAAGGTCAAAAGTGGAAGCGTTGTCTTTCGTGGAGGGAAAGATTAGAAGGAAAATCCAAGCATGAAAACAAAAGCTACTAACTCAAGCAAGGCATTAGGTTTTCATTAAATCAATCTAATAGCGGTCCCATCTTATGTTATGGCCTACTTTAGGTTCCTAAAAACTTTATATGAAAACTTGAATAGCTTGTTAGTAAGATTTTAGTAGGGTAAAAGAGTAGATAGCGGGGGTGTTCATTGGGAGTAATAGAGAAACCTAGCTAAATCTAAGTTCGTGGGGGGAGGGGGGAGGGTTGTGACTTCAAGGAATTCAAGGTCTTTAATCAAATTATGTTAGCGAAGTAGGTTTAGAGGGTGCTGAAAAACCTAAATGTGTTATGGATAAGGATTTTAAGAGATAAATACTTTCCTCATTCAGATGTCCTCGAAGCAAGAAGGGGATCAAACGCGTCTTAGGCATGGTCAAGCTTCCTTTATGGCATAGAATTAATTCAGGAAGGCGTGCTTTGGAATATTAGAAGCGACGGTTATACTCTTGTTTGGAATACGTTGTGGATTCTGATAATGCCATCGTTCTAAATCTGCAACCCTAATTTTGAGATTAAGGAGATTTACCTAGTAGCCAATCTAATGATTGATAACACAAGAAGTTGGAACCAAAGTCTCATATATACTTTATTCCCTGAGAACATAAGCTTTGCCATATTGCAAGTCCTAATTGAGGGGAAAAGGGATAAGTTGGTATGACACTGTAAAAAAAGAAAAGTATTATATTAGATATGGATGCAAGCTAATGTATACAACAAAAAGAGTTATGACAATTGCCAAGCCTCGGTATCGTGTAGGCTAGAACCAAGCCATTAGAAAGCGGTGTGGAATGCTAAGGCAACTTCGAAAATTAAGAATTTCATTTGGCGCATGTTGTCTAACAATTAGGGTTAATGGAAGTTTATTTAGGAAAGGAATCATCAAATCTCCTTTCTATAGTTTATGCAATGGGGTCAGGTGAGCATGCATTGTTCTTTTGCAATGATACAACTAAAGTGTGGTTTTCAGTAGTTTGGCGCAGAAACTTTCTCGTATCGATTTTACTTCGATATCATATTGGTAGTGGGGAATGTGTAATATGTTCAACTTTGTAGAGCAAGGTAATATCATTGCTCATGTTATGTGTATCTGTTAGGATGTATGAATAATATGAAATTCAATCATCTTCAATCATGATAACCAAATTCTAAGGAAATTACAGATGGTACCTGTAGAGGCTATATGGAATTCAAGAAAGCCTCTCCCTTATTCCCTTATGTTAAAATCTTTTTGTGACAGCCTGGTTTAGAGAGTGGTCCGACGAGGGCGAAAAGTGGATGCTGGGGAAAAGATAAGATGTCTGAGCGATGAGCGACTTCTGGCATGCTTCTAGGATGGCATCACTCTAATGTATGAGAGTACATGAATGAATCGAATTACACATCAAAATGGGGTGGGGAATGTTTGATAACATATATGTAAAGAGTTAGAACTAATCACATGAGGTATTTTTTGGTTGTTTGGCTCTAGAGTTGGAGGAACTTCAAAGTTAAACGTGTTTGGTTCAGAGAAATTCCAGGATGGGGGACCTCCTGCGAAGTTTTCGAAACTGCCAAAGAGATAAAACCGTGAGGCCAGTGAGGGCCAAAACGGACAATATCTCATGTGATCTGATTCCGGATTGTTACACTTTTGCATTGTGTCTAGTTCTGATGATGGTAATGAGAATTGGAAGAAACCTCATGTTAGGACTTTGTGCTTTAATATTAATGCAACTTTCTGTAATAAAGAAGGTTATTTAGGATTGGCTATGCTGGTGCGTAATTATCATAGAGATTTGATCATTGAAGTTGCCCAAAGGATGATGATTAACTATGCTCTTATTGGTAAAGCTTTAGCTCTTAGAGAGGTTATGAATTAGGCTGACAATATAGGCCTTACTTGAGCATTTTTATTTTGATGTATTGGGAGTAGTCTAAGCTATTAACAGTGTTGGCGAAGTGATGCCTTGGGAAATAAAGGCTGTCATATTGGACATAGCATCGAGGTGTAAGGGTTACTTGTCCTTTTCTTTTAGTCATAGCATGAAAACAATAAACTCTTTTGCTGATTGTATGGCTAATCCCTCTCAACGAATGTGGAATATGCTATTATTTGATGCTTAAAATGGCATCATTTCTTATCAATAAAAATAAATATTTTGAAAAAGAAATTTAACTTTAAAATATAAGTTTAGGATGATGATTAACTAAAATTTATTGGTAAAGCTTTAGCTCTTAGAGAGGTTATAAATTAGGCTGACAATATGGGCCTTACTTCAGCATTTTTGTTTTGATGTATTGGGAGTAGTCCAAGCTGTTAACAATGTCAGCAAAGTGATGCCTTGGGAAATAGAGGCTGTCATATTGGACATAACATTGAGGTGTAAGGGTTACTTGTCCTTTTCTTTTAGTCATAGCATGAAAACAATAAACTCTTTTGCTGATTGTATGGCTAATCCCTCTCAACGAATGTGAAATATGATGTTATTTGATGCTTAAAATGGCATCATTTCTTATCAATAAAAATAAATATTTTGAAAAAAAATTTCAACTTTAAAATATAAGTTTAGGATGATGATTAACTATGCTCTTATTAGTAAAGCTTTAGCTCTTAGAGAGGTTATGAATTAGGCTGACAATATAGGCCTTACTTCAGTATTTTTGTTTTGATGTATTGGGAGTAGTCCAAGCTGTTAATAATGTCGGCGAAGTGATGCTTTGAGAAATAGAGGCTGTCATATTGGACATAGCATCGAGGTGTAAGGATTACTTGTCCTTTTCTTTTAGTTATAGCATGAAAACAATAAACTTTTTTGTTGATTGTATGGCTAATTCCTCTCAACGAATGTGGAATATGCTGTTATTTGATGCTTAAAATGGCATCATTTCTTATCAACAAAAATAAATATTTTAAAAAATAATTTCAACTTTAAAATATAAGTTTAGGTTTATGAGAAAATTAGGAGGGTGTATTTAATTAAGACTTTTAAAGAATTTTTTTAAATAAAATACTTTTCAAGAGTTCTCGAATTTTTAATGACCTTTACAGAGTTTATGATTTAATGAAAGACTTTTACAGACTTTACTGATGTTTAATATTTTTGATAAAATTAAATTCAATGAGTACAATTTAAAGAAAAAATCAATTTGTATCATTAATTTTAATTCTAATTGTATATAAAATATTTTAAATAGAAAAATACAGCCCTGATTAAATCAAAATAATTAAATTATTATAATAATAGTGTATCATAATGAGAATCAAAGATAATATTTTATATATATTTTTATTCGAAAGAAAAAGAAAAAGAAAAAGAAAGGTAAAAGATATAAAAATACCCTTGAACTTATTAGAAAAGTCCAATTAAGTTTCTATTTTTTTGACTTAATTAAATCCATTAACTTTTATAAAAGGTCCAATTAAGTTCCTATTCTATTTTTTGGTTCAGTTAAGCCTATTAACTTATAAAAGATATAATTAACCTATAATGCTAACAATGTCCAAGATACTGTTAAGTGCAAGGGTCTCATTATTTTGAAAGGGCGAATAATAACTGCTCTGAATGTTTTAAAGTCACGCCTATATCATGTGAGGGAGAGAAAGCTATTTCTTCTTTTTTATTTTTATATAATTAGTATCTATAAACCCTAATTTACACAGAAAAATAGTGATTTATTTCCTCACTACGCTCAATTGTAAGTAGAGGGTGAGTGCAAGTTATTAAGTTAGATTACATTCCACTACCTCCGATAATATTTTTACAATAAAACCACAAAGATGTATATTTTATAGAGGGAGACTAATCTTGGAAAGAGGTTCTATGGTTATAGGAGCCATATATAAGTTAAATAAAGAAGAAAAATAGTTCTCTTTCCCTCATTTAATATAGGTATGACTTTAAAATATTTAGAGCGGTTATTATTCACGCTCTCAAAATAATGGAACTCTTATATTTAATAATGGTTTGGACGCTGACGCTGATAGCATTAGGAATTAATTAGATTTTTTATAAAAGTTAATGGGCTTAATTGGTTAAAAAAAAATTTAATTGGACTTTCTATAGAAATTAATGGATTTAATTGAGGTAAAAAGAAGAATGAGAGCTTAATTGGACTTTCTTTTCTAATAAATTTAAGACAATTTTTATAACTTTTGCCAAAACGAAAAATGAAAAAACTGAAGAGGGAGTAGCTGAAAGATCTAGACCGTCAAAACACGCCGGACCCACAAAAGGAAAAATAAATTGGCGGTGACAAATAAGTAAAAGAAGTAGTGAGTGACACACACAAAACATACAAACAGACAGTCTCCTTAAAGCAGATTTTGACACGTGGATCCACTCCATATAATCGGATGCAAACCTATTTATATTCCACTCTTTATTTTCTTTTCTGGTCCGCCTCTCTTTCTCTCTCAGTTCTCTCTCTTTCTCTGTGCACAAAATTTACATCCCCAAACCCAAACCCTAGGCTTCTCTAAATTTAGTTCCATTTCTTTTTTTTTTTTTTAAATTCAAGAAGGAAAATTAAAAAAATAACAAGATTTTGTAGATTTGAATTATCATTTTTGTTTGCTGTTGCTGTCGGAGAGAGAGTTGAGGAGATGGCTGCGACATCAACGACGACGAGCACGGTGTATATCCACGTAATCGAAGACGTGGTTAACAAGGTCCGCGATGAGTTTATCAATAACGGTCCTGGTGAGACTGTCCTCAATGAACTCCAAGCAGTAAGTAACTTTCTCTTGTTTCATGTTAGGTTTTCTTTTTCTTTGTGATTTACGGATTTTGGGGTGTTGCTTTGGATCTGTAATTTAGTGTTTTGGGGTTTTTAGATTTTGAATTGTATCTCATTTTCCATTGATTTGTTTGTTAGATTTGGGAATTGAAGATGATGCAAGCGGGAGTGATATGCGGTCCTATAGAGAGGTCGTCAGGTGCTAAGACTGTACCTGGTGGTGTAATTACTCCGGTACACGATCTTAATGTACCATATGAAGGAACTGAGGAGTATGAGACTCCTACTGCTGAGATACTCTTCCCTCCTGTAACCATTTCGCCACTTTTAAAAAAAAAAAAAATTTAATTGCAATATGTACCGTAAATTAAGATGCTCATGAATTTTCTATGCAAATTATTGGACTTCATAATTACCCGAGAACTCTTTCATAATTGGATATAGTTATTTTTCTAGAACTGAATAATAACTTTCAATTATTGTTGATTCTGTTATTATTTGGGTTTTTGGAATTGTAGACACCACTGCAAACCCCGCTTCAGACACCACTGCCAGGAAGTGCACAGACACCTTTGCCTGGAACTGCACAGACACCTTTACCTGGAAGTGTGGACAATTCTTCTATGTATAACATTCCTACTGGACCTACTAGTGAGTATCCCACCCCTGTAAGTGATACTGGAGGTAGTACTGAAGCTAAAGCTGGGAGGCCTAGTCCTTACATGGTAAGCGCCAAAATTTCATCCCCATTTCAGTTATGATAGCTAGATATCTTTTTCTTAACCATTCAATTCTTTCTCCAGCGTGGGGTTTTGTTTCACTAAATTAATCGCCAGAAGCTTTCTTCACTTATTGTATTGTGAGTTAGTTATGGACATGATTAGTGACTTTTCCTCCTGTTGTCTTGTGACAGCAACCTCCTTCTCCTTGGATAAATCAAAGGCCACCTCTTGATGTTAACATTGGTAAGCATGATGGTCGCTTGCAAGTTGTTCTTTTTTAATGGTTCTTTGCTAATGAATGTGATGTTACGTTAGCTTATGTGGAAGGGAGGGAGGAGGCTGATAGAGGAACCTCTAATCAACCCCTGACACAGGTAACTTGTGTTGCATATGTGTATTGAACATGCAGAACAATGTATCGTTTGAGTTCTTTTATATCTTGGAACTATGGGGGGATTGCATATTCTTATGGTTTGAGATAATTTCACATTCAAAAATTACTAGAAGTTAAAAATTTTAGATGTGATCTGAACTGCTTTGTTATTTTTCTCTTAAAAAAGAGAAAGACAATATAATGTTTTACATTAGCTGGTTATTAGTTCTAATATTGGACAAAATCCCAGGACTTCTTTACTGGGGCTTCTGGAAAGCGCAAGCGTGAAGATTTTACTGCACAATATAACAATGGTGGATTTATACCCCAGCAGGATGGAGCTGGTGACACGCCCTTTGAGGTTTTACAGGTTGAGTTGCATGTTTGTTCTCATTTGTTTTTGGCATATGCTGTCATGTATTTATTAAGAACCTCTGTCACTTCCTCATATCTCTACTTTGGAAGCGTTTACCTTTTGATATTCAGTTCTGTTGTATTTAAAATGTTTTATACAATGTTAGGCTTTAGGGTGTTTGTGCATGAGGCTTTTAAAGTTGAGGGCATCTTCTCTCTAATTTATTTGGGGTACATGCTGCCTTCACTCCATTCAGGATTTCAGAATGAGTATTCCGTGATTACTAACTATTTCCATGGGACATCAGCTGAATTCTGCTTTTGAGATGCCAGTTATGTAGTGGTAGCTATAAAGCTTGAAAATTGTGCGAGCCGGTAATGGAAAATAACTAACACTCTCTTTGTGATGTCTTGAGTTTACTAACAAATGACTTATGCGCTATTTAATGTTTTTTAGCTTGGGGCTTTCATATGTCACATTCACTTTGGGAGTCTTGGAATCATTTATTAATCTTCTTATGTGATGGTGGGGGAGCTTGTGTGAACGATTTGAATGTAAGACGATGAGAGCACTTCATTCATTTAAGACGCATAAGACTTTATTCAGTGGTTTATGAGCTTTATGTCCTTCCGTTTCTTTGTTGGTTGCTATCTATCCGAGCTTTATTTTCTTTTTCCTGTTAGAATTTAGGAGGTTCCATAAATATAATATTATAGGAAATATAATTGGGTTTCCTTTTTGTTTAACATGGCAAGTCAAAGAATGCCTGTATTAGGCTGAGTTTCTAATCAGTCTGAAAATGTTTTTCTCATTACTTAGTTCTTGTTGTTTTCCTATTTTATGACATGTTCTTGCTTCTCTTCTTAATTCGTGTGTTGATTCGTAGAATATGGAATTACTTGCTTTCCAACATGCTATTGCTTTTGTCAAGGTCTATTTCCTTTTTCTTTTATGGGACTTTTAAAAAATAAATTCATGTTATATCTATGCAAGAAATTTATTAGTGGTATATGCAGAATTGGGTAATGATCCAAGTATTTATTGGTGGTTTGTATCGGTAATGTATAACTATGAACAAGTAAATCTATGTGCTTGTTTTATGATCTGGTATTTTAAACTCCAATTAGTTTCTTTCTTTCTTTCTTTTTTTTTTTTTTTTTTTTTTTTAAATAAGTATGAGTGGATTGTAAGGTGAGAATGCTAGGGTGTAAAAAAGCAAGAAAAATTAGAAGGGTTGAAGCCTTAAGAAAATGAATATTAACCAAAAAGCAAATTTCATTTAGACCATCATATGCCATGATGGCTCATTTTAAATTTCATTCCTCAAAATTCAACGTATTCCTCCATTTACACAAACTGTTATAGTAACTGTTCCAAATGTGTCTTCCACTGTGTACAGACAATTATTCGTCTTTAAGCTTGGACCATATCTATGAGGTGAAAATTTGTTGGTTGCTGATTATTTTAAGAATGTAGCTTGAGTTATCTGTATGCTCTTTTGTGATAGTTGGAACTGTATTCATCTGTCTTCGATACAAGATGTTGACACTTTCCTGTGTGCATGAGCTTAATTGTTTGATAACTATAGAGGAGGTGGTTTCATGTATTTGTTCATCTGTATATAATATAACTGCTATATGTTCTGTGTTGTTGGAGGTTAAACAGGTATTTCATGGAGCCACCATTCTTGAGGGAAGGTGGATAGTTATGTAGGCATGCTATTGACTTTAAATCCATTGTATAGGAATTGAATAAGCTAGTTTTAGCTCTGGAGCTGATACTCTATTGAATTGTTTGGATTTATGCAAAAGTTATTTTATTTTTGCAGGACATATGTATTGTATTCACAGACTATTTGAAACATAAAGATGTATTCCTTTTAAATTGTTTCTAGACCTGCTAGTGTGACTCAGCACTGTACATCAGTTTTTATCTCCCTATCTATATGATGATCTCCACTGTGTAGCAACGAGAACATGTCAGTTAGCTTCTGTGTTACTCTCATGAATAAGTGCTGTGGGTTGAAATGAGCTGAAACACTGTTAAAAATCCAGTTCAGTTGATCATTGTGCAATGGAGTACTTCTTTGCCAGTATTTGAACTTTGAAATTTGAGTCAGTAGAATAGTTATGAGATTGAGATTAATTAAATTAGCTAAATTGTCTTCTCTAGTTGGTTGTAATGTAAATGAAGCAAGAGACATTTGATGATTATGCATCTGGCCAAAAGTTGTGGTAGCATGGGAAAAAATGAGCCATGTATTCGTATTAATTATTCTCTATGGCCTTTGGGCCCTGGAAAGATGGAAGTAAGTAGAATGAATTATTCTCTCCTTTTCTTTAGGCTGCATTACTGTTACTTGATGTCTATCCGTGCATGTCTCAGTGTATGCAGGGGATTGTTGATCATGCTTGATCTGCGAAGCTCTTTATACTGACCTTCATTAAGTTGATGACTGGTGTTCATCTAACAATAATTGGTTTGAGTTGGGGAAATTGGCAAATTCTGGCTGGCTAGTGATTGGTTTCACTGAATTCATGATTGGTCAATCTTGATCTGATGTTAGGGGATAAAATTTGTACTTCTTTCCCTTTTTAAGGATGTGAAAATTTTGAAGAACAAAGTTTGAAAACCTAGAGCTAGAACTCAATATGGTGTTAACTTGTTAACATGAGTAAAATGAAACTGTAATATGGAATTGTAAGTAATTCCCTGTTCTCATGGTTGTTATAACAAACTGATTGGAGCAATCACAGTTAAGAGCTGAATATTATAAGTGGTTTTGGCATAATTAGTCGGAATTTTTCTGAGCTGAAAAAGTGGGGGATACTAGTTTGTGCGCCTTGCTATTTGTGGAAATGAAGGATAGTGTTTGTTGAGTAGTTTTAACAGATATTTTGACTGGTCCGTTGCTATTCTGCTTTTTGTAACATGGGTGTTGCCTTTGGATCATGCATGAGTGTTTCTAGCAAAATTATGCATCTGTTGTATAGCTGCAAATTAGCGAAATAATTATGTTGATGTGTTGTTAGGAATGATTTGAGAGTTTATTGAAATTGAGGGTCATTGCTTTATTAGATGGCATGAATTTACTCTAGATGAGAAGTATATGGATAATACTTCTAGTGATGTTGTCATGAAACCTTTGTGATGTATTGAACACACAAAAGGTAATGTTTGTGTGCTTGAACCATATCTTGCCTGTTTATGTATAAGCCACACAAACATAAATTGCAGCCATCATGTATGTTTCTGTATATTGTGAGAGCCTCTTTCTCTCTCTCTCTCTCTCTCTCTCTCTCTCTCTCTCTCTCTTTTTCTCTCTTAGTTTTGGAGTTCATTTAAACTGTTCATCCTTTCTAAAACACCTCTTAATTTAAGATACTTGCTTATCAATTTGGACTATTTAATGACAAATATCAGGGAAGCCAAGGGAATGATGTCCATGACAGAAGGGATACAGTCATAAGTGCAGATATTGAGATCCTATCGAGCGTGACAAGGCGAGGCTTGAAAATTCCTCAATTGGATGGGCCCATTCCTGATCCTTATGATGATGTGCTTTCAACTCCCAATGTAAGAGATTCTTTGCTGAAGTTTGATTGAAATACAACGCTGCATCCTAATGCATACTTGTTTCTAAGAATAAAAGCTCTAACTGAAGTGTTGCAATGCATCCTTGCTCATACCTGTTTGTCTCATCATGTTTTCTGCTCATAGAAGAAGAGACACATGATTAATGAATCCACTTATCTGAACCAACTCTACCGTCGCTACTTGCATTGTAGTTGCTTACATAATATACAGATGCACACTCTTGCGGTGCCATTATGAGTTGCTATGACAAAATTGGGTTGAAATGAATCCAATAAAATGTGGTTAGTCAGAAAGGCAGCAGGTGACACTTGAAGGATGATGTGAAAATTAATATATGTGCTGCTCATCATCGTAATTGCACAAGTTTTAGAAGTTTTGCAACTGGCCTTGTCACTCGGGCTCAATTTAGTCCTTTTCCAAATTTGTGGAATTTTCCAAACCTTTGTATATCTGGCTCAAATTAATCCTATTTTAGAAAAAAATAATCATTCTCCTGAAATGAAAAATTAAAAAATTATAATAATATTTAAAAAACTATTTTATAATTTCTTTTCAATTAATATAATTAAACAATAAACAATTATTACCACTATTATTCTCACTGAAACCGCTCTTCACCTCTACTACCATCGGTACAACCATTATTGTAACTGTCTTCTTCACTTTCATTATTAAGAGAAAAAAAGTAAGAATATTGAAAAATAGCAATACTTATTTTTTATTGTGTTTTGCTTAAATATCAATATATATTTTTTGATTTAAAATAATTTAATTTAATATAAAAAATTAATGTTTTCTATTTTTTATTGTATCCACTTTCTTTCTACTGAGTGTGCAGTTTACTCTTATTTTTGTAAAAAAAAAGGGCTAATTTGAGATAAATATGTAAAGGCTTTGGCTAAAATGTCCATAAATTTAAAAAAGGCTAATTGAACCCGAGCAATAAGGCTAGTGACCAAATTGGACTTTATTCCCACTCTTGTGGTGCCATTATCAGTCGCTATGACATAACTGGGTTGAAATGAATCCAATAAAATGTGGTTAGTTAGAAAGGCAGCAGGTGACACTTGAAGGATGATGTGAGAACTAATATATGTGCTGCACACCATCGCAATTGCATAAGTTATAGAAGTTTGGCAACAAGATCCATATAAGTGTAAAAATTCCTTGCAGATATACAATTATCAAGGAGTTGCGAATGAAGATTACAACATTGCAAATACACCAGCTCCAAATGGTAAGTTGTTGAATTATGTGCTGAAGGTTCCATTCCTTTTCAAGTGGTGAATTTGGTCTTGGTTTTTGTGTATCCGTGTATTTGTGTATCTTTGTTCGAGTGTGAAAGATACTGAGTTGTAAATTTTTTTTTTTTGGTTTTGCAATATCTCCTCCAAACCTAGATCTTCAGGCAAGCACTCCTGCTATTGTCCCTCAAAATGATGTGGTAGATGATGATGATGATGAGCCACTGAATGAAGATGATGACGATGATGACGATTTGGATGATGTGGACCAAGGGGAGGATATGAACACACAGCATTTGGTTTTGGCTCAATTTGATAAGGTGACATGACACCTTTTCCTTAAAAGGTGTATGTGTGGGTGGTTCTTATGGTTGGATGTGTCTATTTCCATAGCCCTAGTATTTTAATGTTGTGATTTGCATGGATAGGTGACTCGTACCAAGAGCAGGTGGAAGTGCACTCTCAAGGATGGCATCATGCACATAAACAACAAGGACATTCTCTTTAATAAGGTGAGTTATTTTAGCAAGTAAACAAAACTTTTCTCCAGTTCTGTGATGCAATTCTGTCTGATATTCATGAACTCCGGAAGTTTTATTCGACCATCTTCGACCATTTTCTTTCTACAGGCAACAGGAGAATTTGACTTCTGATTTTGTTAGAGAAATATATCTCTTTGCCATCAACTATAGAATTTGGCACTAAACTAGCAAATTATGAGGTGTCAATGGGTGTTCCATTAATTTCTTTAATCGCTGTTAAGTGAGCTCGGGGAAGTGAGTGAGATGCTTTTGATTTAATGTCTGCTGGACTGGGTTAAACGGTTGGCCTATTGTATATAAAGGAAGAGCTTTTTCCAGCTTTATAATGGATGGCAACTTCAGGAGTCTCTTTTTAAGTTTACCATTCCTTTCAATGAAATTTGTAATTCTATCTTCATACTATACACTTGGACATAATTTAGGAATGAAATTGTTTTTTTGATGCTTATATGCTGTATTTTATAGTGCTTGTTCCCCACCCACTACTTGCATGGCTAGCATATGTTTAATTTTAAATGCTTCTGAAATACATGGGGAAGTCGAACAATTTGACAGTGATCATTGTTCCAACTTGTATTTTACGAGCTACTATTTGATGTTCCTCCACAAATTCTGTTTACCATTATGTACCTATATAATATAGTGCATAGAAATGTAAGAGTATTTATGATATTTCTAATATTGCATGTTAACTTCAATGTCACAGAAAAGATGCAACCATTTTCAATCATAGAAGAAAAGAAAATTGATTGCCAAGATCAATTGATTATTTACCATTAATTCAATATCATGGGATTGAAAATTATTATTCAATAAAAAATTACTTATTTTTAGGACTAGGTTAAAGGCTGGTCGAGTGGCTATGCTCTTACCGTTTTTGCTTTACTGTTGCGATTTGATGGATTTTTCTCACAGAACTTGAAAGATATTCGAAACTTAGTTTTAGATTATAAATCTAAAATTTTTAATAAAAATTTCAATAAATCTGATTTCAAATTAGAAGTATAAATTAAAAATATGATCTATTATAATGCTAGATAGTTATATAATGAATAAAACTATTCTAAATAGTTTTTAATACTTTTTGTATCAATTTCTAAATAAGAGAACTATTAATTTATTTCTATAAAGAAATTATATTTAATATTAAAGAATTAATTTAGAAAGGTTGGATTATATTACCAATTCTCGTTAGCTATCTAATTAAGCTACACTATTGATATTTTATTAGCCAATAATTTTAAGCCACCATTATTATTTGATTATTTACCGATGTCATATTATTGTATTTAGTTATTTGATAAAAAGAAATTCTTAAATTAACCTTATACGTATATCTCTTTTGCTTTGGCCTTAATTTAGCAATATTATAATGGATGGCTATGTTGTAAACTTTTAATAACTAATTAATTATTATCAATTGTTTTTATGAAATATCTTTTAATGTTAAATTTGATTGAAATTTATAAAATTTATTTAAAAATTTAAATTTTATTATCAGATATTTCAATTAATACTCGTGATAGAAATATAAGAAATAGAGTGTTTGGGAGATGAGAAAGAGGAGGAAAAAATGAGGGAAAATCAGAAGGAATAAGAAGAACAAATTAGAAAGAGAGAGATACAAAGGATGAGAGTAAAGTTTTGTATGGATTGTAGTTTCTTGATGATTACAAACAGAAATTGCTCTACTAGATATAACAAGTGTTGTTAAAAGAATCTTTCTTGAACAATGCCTAATCCACAATGATAGCTGCCATATTGACTACAAGACAAAACTTGCTATTCATTGTTCGAGATGCACAAGAACATTCTCTGCAATTCCAGTTGCCACCTCATCATTCCTCAAAGCTGATATAGAATTGATTCAACAACTAAATTATCTTCCAGCCAGCCAGCCTTCTTCATCCCTTCCATTTTCGAATGCCTTGTTCCTGACATTTTCCTCTTTTATTTACTGGTCTAATGTGAGGTGCATGACATTACCCTTTGCTTTAATACTTTCCTTATCCTCAAGGAGCCTTCATTTGGACCATTGGACTGAAATTTGTTGAATGAAGGCACATTCCCTTTATATTTATTTTAATTTTATTTTTTATATGTTTTTTAAATAAAATAAATTTTTTAATAAATTTTATTGTACATATATATTTTAAGTTTATTAATAATTTATAAATAATAAATATGTAAGACTAACTTAGCTACCTATTCTAATATGTAATGTCATTAACCAATATACACATATTTTTTTAAAGTGGATGTGCTATAATTTATTTTTCTATTTATTGATAGATTAATGATAAAATGGGTGGTATTAATTTAGAGAGATCAGAATGGACATCTATCCATTTTCTACTGCACTTGGTACAAAATTCTCAGTAAATGATCCCTTTTGTAGTTACAAAAAGGCACATCAAAACATGGTTCCACCAGAAAGCATCCAATTCCAAGTTGGAAAAATGAAGGAGTATAAAGTACACGGACACCACAAACAAATATCTCTTTACATTAAAAAGATAATGAAGAGCGGGAACACATTAAATCTGATTCTTGATCATCATTTTCTGCCATGGCTGCCACTTCCTTAGCTTTGCCTTCCTTGAATATATTACAATTTCACTCACCCAATTGCAGAACACGTGGTATCTTCTTTAATGAAAGAAACCCAAAAACAGTCTCTTGTTCTTATTTCAAGAACAAATTTCCCATGTCTTCAAAACAGCCTTTCATTTCTAGTCCCAGGCCCAGGCTTGGATTGAGTGTAAGAATGAGTACAGGATATGTGTTTAGAATGTATTAATTTGATTTATTTATTTATTTTAGTTTTTGGATTTGTTGGGCAGGTTGAGTATTCTGCTGGAGAGGAAGCTGAGTCTGTTGTTCCTGATTCATCCCCGCAGGAGGCTTTTTCTTGGTCTTCTGTGATTTTGCCGTGAGTTTTTGTAATTGTTGCTTTGATTATGTGCTTGTAATATGTTTAACTATTATAATTGGGTACTTGAACTACTATTTTATTAACGGATGCTTGATTACATTGTAACGATACAACCTCTGATCATATATGGAATATGTTGGTATACTTTGACTTTAATAAATGGAAATGATCTCCAATCGGGAATTTGTTAAAGTAGGAAGCATCCTGCTTTTCAAAATGTTGGAGATGAAATTTTTATTTATGTTTGTTGTAATGTATATACAAATTGTTGGTTATGCTTATGAAGTTTCATGGAATAGTGGTTTACGTCTTTCATGATATAATTGTCTGAAAGAAATTTTTTTAATGGGATATTAGGTTTCTCTTCCCGGCTTTGGGAGGACTGCTATTTGGATATGACATTGGTGCCACTTCTGGTGCTACCATATCATTGCAGGTGCTTCCATGGTCTAGTGGTTCTTGTTCATAATTTTGCAGATTATTTCATTTGAGTACATAGTATTATTGACTTGCTGTTTATACACTATTATTGTTAAATCTATTTTTGTTTCTTTGATCTATGAATTTATCAGTCACCTGAGCTCAGTGGGACAACATGGTTCAACCTTTCAGCTATTCAGCTTGGTCTTGTGGTATGATAGATGTGTATTAATATCGTCCTTTTGACTTATTTCTTTTCTTAATGCATGAGTCTTTTATGATACTAGATTTCCTCGACTGTAGGTTAGCGGTTCTCTTTACGGAGCTTTGCTTGGTTCCCTCCTTGTCTACCCAATTGCAGATTTTCTAGGTACACGATCAGTTTGCTTTTGGATTTATCATAAATTTCTGGAAGTTCTAATGGAATGTTATTAGTTCTTACCCAATTTGTTGGATTCATGCATAAAGGAAGACGTCGGGAACTTATTATAGCAGCTGTGCTATATATGCTTGGTGGTCTGATCACTGCTTATGCTCCAAGCCTTGGCATTCTTTTAGGGGGACGTCTTCTCTATGGTCTTGGCATTGGCTTGGTTAGCTCTTTAAGCCTAACATCATTGCTTTTGGTAGACTTTTTTGACATTACGATGTCTATTACCTGTTGTAGTAATGTCAACTTTCATTGACAGGCTATGCATGGTGCTCCTCTCTATATTGCAGAAACTTGCCCATCACAGATTCGTGGAACTCTAATATCTCTAAAGGAACTCTTCATAGTTCTTGGAATATTGGTATGTTAAATTTAATTTTTTGTTTTATCAACTTGGCTTTCTTTTAAAAGAATAGCTTAGTTAATAAACTTTTGTGCAGATGGGATATTTTGTGGGAAGCTTTGAAATTAGTGCAGTTGGGGGTTGGCGTTACATGTATGGACTTGGTGCCCCAATTGCTTTGATTATGGGACTAGGCATGTTGAGTCTCCCACCCTCTCCACGCTGGTTACTTCTGAGGGCTGTTCAAGGTAGAGCATCTTTACAAGAGTATAAAGAGAAGGCCATTTTGGCCTTGAGTAAACTAAGGGGCCGGCCTCTTGGTGACAAAGAGTCTGAAAAGCAAATAGAAGATACTCTTGTCTCGCTGAAGTCTGCCTATTCCGAGGAGGAATCTGAGGGTAGTATCTTAGAGGTGTTTCAAGGACCAAGTTTGAAAGCCTTCATTATTGGTGGAGGTTTGGTGCTTTTCCAGCAGGTGCTTCGTCCTCTCTTCTGTTTATTAGCTGCTTTAAGTAGAGAGATTTGGAGTATCATGTTTTTAGCTGACTTTGGCTTGATTGTGCTAGATAACTGGGCAACCAAGTGTTCTATATTATGCAGGTCCAATTCTTCAGGTACGTGATGATTAAATTCAAACCTTTCTGTTTGTGCAATGGATGGCATGCTTCTAACTCATCTTATCCCATTGTGTAATATATCTAATTATGTTACTCAAGAGTGCTGGATTCTCAGCGGCTGCTGATGCCACCCGAGTTTCTGTCATTATTGGCCTTTTTAAGGTACTTATTCTCTTGGAAAGTTTTTGAATTGGAGACAAAGATTACTTGTTTCCTCGTCTCCAGGTTTTTGATTTGATTGCTAAGAGCAATAATGGTTTGGCATCTATTAATTTATTGCAGTTGGTGATGACATGGATAGCTGTCCTAAAAGTTGATGATCTTGGCAGAAGACCATTGCTGATCGGAGGTGTTGGTGGGATTGTATGCAAACTGTCACACTTTTGAAACATATTATTTTACCTCTTTCTTCTTTTTTTTTTTTTTTTTTAAATTTTAATTCTTTCATTTATTTATTGTTATTATTATTATCTTTCTTTCCCTTCTTAACGAGTGTTAAGGTATAGTGTGCTTTGTATGCTTATTTTTCAGGCTCTTTCCTTATTTTTGCTTTCTGCTTATTACAAAGTTCTTGGAGGGTTTCCTGTTGTTGCTGTTGCAGCTCTGCTTCTCTATGTTGGTAGTTACCAGGCAAGTGTATTGTGTTCCGCCTGCTGGCAATTTCTTCTTTTTCCTTGGCTTACCCAGTCCTACAATAGCATGCAATAACATGGGAAAATACCTTTACAGATCAATCTCTAGGCATAAATAAGATGGAACTCAGAGAAAAAGGGGGAAAAGGGAATAGAAATGGAAATAATTGTATAATCTAATAATCTTTCATCTACTTGTTTTCCTTCTTCCATGAAGTTTAATAGACTTTGGGATAGAATATCTCCACACTGAAAATCTCTTGTCCACTAGATTAAGGGTGTAGGTGGATTCTTAAAGTGCTGCTTACATGCCGTTACAGATATCATTTGGGCCTATCAGTTGGCTAATGGTGTCAGAGATCTTCCCACTTCGTACTAGAGGAAAGGGAATAAGTCTTGCAGTTCTTACTAACTTTGGTTCCAATGCCATTGTAACCTTTGCATTCTCACCATTAAAGGTATTAGTTTTAATCCTATTTTTTCTTTCAAACTGTTCTTTCCCTCCTAGTTGCCCAACAATAGATCTTTTCTCTGCATTGCTAAAGGAGTGATATGCATCTGTTCATTCTGCAGGAGTTGCTGGGCGCTGAAAATCTATTCCTTCTTTTTGGGGCCATTGCTTTGTTGGCACTCTTATTCGCCATAGTCTATGTTCCAGAAACTAAAGGTTTGAGCTTGGAGGAAATTGAATCTAAAATCTTGAAATGAAAGCTCAAAACTATTGGAACCTTTTTCTATAACCTTCTGGTCCACAAAAAACAATGGTTAGTTTGTCAAACTATCTTGATATGGTACTAGAAGGTGATTGATTTGCAACCTCAACAATGTATTTCAAAATGGTATGAAGAAATTATGTATCTTCGGAGCTGATTGTGGATTATACATTTTCCAATTGCATGGCTATCATGAGTCATCTTAAGTCAATTCTAATTGGTGAATCAGAATATGTTTGGCCTTTCCCTCTCTCCTTCCTTTCATGAAAATTATAATATTATGCAGCTGTAACACTTTTTTGAGCATGGCTAGACGGAGATGTGCCCCCTCTATGGTTCCTTGTCCAAGGGATGTAGTATTCACTCCCTCAAACGGTAGTGTTTAACTTGGAGTTTTCCCACCTCAAATGCTCCTCCAAATTCTGGTATCAACAGAGTTAACTGGTTACAAATTGCCAAAGAAAATACTAATCAATGGCTTTTCAGCTAAGAGAAACATCAGTTGGTGGAAAGATTTCTGGATACGTTAGGCTACATTGAAAAGGAAACCATATTAACTATCATTAGAATGAACTTCAGACTGGTTATGATTGCAGCATTTTCCTTTCTTCTTTTCACCTTACTAATACTACTATATAATCAAGATTTTATGAAAGTTATTCAAGTATTTGGATACTCTTGGTAAGCAAAATATGAATGAACTCAGTTTAGTTTTGCAAATCCAGAATGGAAGAACTAAGCGATAGCGATATGAACTGAGTATTGCGGAAGATTAAGGTACTCTTATTGCCTCATTTATATACAGTTATAGAGCTGATTGCTGTTGCTGTTAACAAATGCTACAATTTGAGTACAGTACCAAATCTGTTGGGAAGCAGGAGATTTTAAAGAGAGTCCAATTGGAAGACAAGATACTTCAACTCACCAGCTCTGGGAGGAAGCCATTAGCGAAGGAGCTTACTTTGGTTAGCCTGCAGTGCATGTACGATAGCATAATTTTAAATAAAACTATGTAGTTTTAAGTAAAATTGCATAGTTTTGATATATACCAAAGTAAAAAAGCCATACCACAAACTAAACCCTAATTCTATTCCCATCTCATCTCAAACTCACAGCAACTCTCTCAAAGCATCCACCAGCCTCACAAACCTTCGTCTCATCGCCAACCTTGCTGCCGTTCCCGTTGCTGCTATTGCGGTCCCCGTTGCTGCAACCGTCGCCCTTGCTGCAGCCGTCGTCGCCCTAGCTGCAGTCGCCTCCACCCTTGCTGCCGTCGTTGTCAAGCCGCTGCCGTCTTCTCAGGTATTGTTGTTGTTATAATACACTTCTATGGTGTTTTAGCAGAATAATAGACCCTGGCTTCTATGGTAATTTTCATTTGATTTTCTGGGCATTATGTCCACTTGATGCTAATTAACCCTGTCGTTTAGAATCTATTGGTTTGCATGATTATCATTTATTAATGAAATTGCAGCACTTTGAACATGCAATTTTTTTAGCATTCCCATTCGTATTTAGAACGGATTTGAAAGTGTGCTGTTTAAGCGGGTTTGGATTCGGATATTGGTGGACGGGTACCTTACCCGTTGCCATCCCTACATATTATCATTTCTTACACTTAATATTTTCTTTTTTCTCTTTTTTCTTTTATATTTCTTTTAACTTGTTCTTTTTTATTTTTATTTTTTTTAATTTATGTAACTTTTTGTGTATTCAAACAAGTCTTTACTTGTTATTATTAAGTTTGTTGTTCTTACTGTGGAGTTATCATTTTTTGGCAAAATATGACCATTTTATTGTTGATTTTTACTATTTTTAATGCATACTAAGTGCTACTTTCGTACATTATTTAATGAGTAAATGTTAAATATAAAAAAAGTCGATAAGGTCAAAGTACCTATTTCAATTATATTATTATATTTTATTCTCTCACTTTTCTTGTATTTTCTGTTTATAGCATATTTTCTCATTGTAATTTATCTAAATTATAACATTATTTCATTTAAAGTAAAATTAAAATTGTTATTTAAGAGACTATATATAGCAATTTAATTGAACATTTAATTAAAATAAATTTTTATTATATATTTCTGTTAAATATATAATATTCATAAATAATAACTGTTTTTATTTACTCACTAGATGCATATTGCAATTTACATAAGAATTCAAATTTAAATTTTATTTTTTATTTAAAAATAATAATAATTTGAGTACTAAAAATAGTAAATATACCAAAAAAATAAAAGATAATTATCAGTCATATACTTTTATTTTGACATAAATAATAAATTAAAACTCTTAAGTTTGTCTTTTTGCATTTTTATTCCTATGTGTTTAGAAACAACACCTTTTTAATCCTGATATATTTTTAATGCTCTATTAAATGATAAAAATGACATAGCAACCATATGATTTTATTATATTATATAGTAAATTGGTCTTTATTATTTCGTACAGTAAAACATTTTTATCCTTAATTAAATGGACTCTTTGACTAATATTAATTTATTAATAGAAGATCTGTTTTGCTGAACGATTTTATAAATATAAAAATGAAGAGTGCTGAAAATATGTACAATAGGTAAGTTCAGAGGGATATTAAGTAGCCCTATTTTTGTTTTCTTTTTTCGTTGAACTAATACTGTAGTTTTAATAATTTTTTAAACAACCTTTCTACTTACCGAGGTAGCCATTTCTAATTCGTTCATTAATTGTGACCGCCATAAACAAGATCTTCTTTGCAAATGTCCCAATCTAACAATTATATTAAAACGTTCTCATCTTCAATTAGTTTTCTTTCAAGGTATTAATTCATTTTTAATTGTTTCTGTTTCTTTCTGTAAAATCTATTTTGATAAATTGTAGATTTTTTTTCTAAAAGAATTTGTATATGGTTGTTGTTTTAACGGTCTGCTGCTTTGGGTTTTCCAGTATTTTTAAGTTGGTTGTTTATGAATAGTAGATTAGAGATTAGGTGAAATGATAGCGGGAGGTGCAAGAGTCGGGCTAAACAGATGGCAACAGGCAGCAGTTGCAGTGGGTTCAGCACTGGGTGCATTGC
Source organism: Ricinus communis (assembly GCF_019578655.1). Classification (NCBI taxonomy): domain Eukaryota; kingdom Viridiplantae; phylum Streptophyta; class Magnoliopsida; order Malpighiales; family Euphorbiaceae; genus Ricinus; species Ricinus communis. Next base: position 35,706,027 of record NC_063256.1, on the reverse strand, counting down.
TAGACCCAAGAAGAGCAGATTTGATAGCAGCTCTTGGAGAAACAACTGGGAAACCTGCTTTTGAGAGGGTTCTTCAGAGAATGAAAAGTTCCCCTGAAGGCAGAGTCAGTTTCTTTCTTTCTTTCTTTAGATTTCTTACTGTTTCTTATATCTAAGTAATGTTCTTGATTTGTTTATGTTCTTAGATAAATTTTCTGTTATAAGAATGATGTTACATTTGGTATTATGGCTGTCTTGACAGAATTAGGAATTTAAATGACTTCTGAACAAAAAAAAAACCCTTTCAAAAACTCTTGTATAGCTATCAAGTCTTTTGCTCGTTGTCCATATATTGAGATTCTTGAAACATACATCTGTATTTTATAACTCAAGAAATCTACCTGGATATTGTAATTAGACATGTAATTGGCAGTGGAATGTTAGCAGTATATACATCTCTTATCTCTTGCAGAGTTTTAGTTAAAAAGCTTCAAATGATAAACTGCTAGTTAATTAACATCACTTCTAGTTATTGAAGAAGTAGTATTGCGTCAAAATTTTCGAATGAACGTTATTATTTTGCTTTAATTCTCTGGTAGTTATCAAGGTCTGTATGCATGTATATGTCCCCCTTTTCTCCTCCTCCAAATTGCTATGTTCTAATGTTTCTCTTTTTTAATAGGCAATTGCTCATCCTTTTTTAGACCATTGTTGTTTTCTGTGATCAATAAACAATAGATTTCCAATGGGTAATTGGAATTTGAGTGAGTACTGGCAGGTCTAATAGATTAAATGTATGTTATACATCATTGTAGAGTTTTCCATGTGAATTTCTTGGAAAAATTGAATTGATGAAGCACCTAGAAGTCTAGATTAGTTGTATAGATACTTATATTAATACCAGAGTTTTTGACTGCTTAATTAAGTATTTAGATGTTCTGCAAGATATTTGATGGGTTTATATCGAAGAGGAGCTTTTTTGTGCTAAACCTTTTAGAAACTTAGAAACCAATTTCTTCCGATAAATGAAATTAGCATGAACACTATGTTTCTGCAGATCTATGAAAGCAAATCATATACACTTCAATCAGCAAAACCACTAAATTTATTCTTTTGACAGGCAGTACTTTTGGACAGACCACGTGTTGTATCTGCAAATATAGGATATGCATGGGATTTACCAGCTAACACATTTGGTGCTGCCTACGCTAGATTCATGGGATCCAGGAACTTTTCCCCGGATGACCGTCCACCAGTGCGCTTCATGGACACAGATGAATTGGCATATGTAGCCATGCGGGCTCGTGAAGTGCATGATTTCTGGCATACCTTATTCGACCTCCCCACCAACCTAGTTGGTGAGTCAGCACTGAAGGTGATAGAGTTTGAGCAAATGTACCTTCCTATGTGTATAATGTCTGTGGTAGGAGGCACAACAAGATTCAACGAGAAGCAGAGAAAATTGTTCTTACAGCATTATTTCCCATGGGCAGTTCGAGCTGGAATGCAGTGCACAGATCTTATGTGTGTATATTATGAGAAGCACTTTCATGAGGATTTAGATGATGTCCGAAGGAAATTGGGCATTATTCCTGCTCCAGCTGTTCCTAAACAAAATGCAGCTTGATTGGCAGTAGTTGCTATTGGCTGGCTGAAGGGAGGCTGTGCCTCATTTTGAGGATTTACCTTACTATGTTATCCTGTTTGAAATATGTACAGACAGTTCTATTTGCAAATACCAAACAGTATCTTCATTTGGCATATCCCATATTATTATTCTCATATACATAACTACATAATGTAAATGGTTGGAACCTGGGTGTCATTAGTTTCTCAATCTGATAAGAACCCTACTCGCTACATGCAGAAGAAACTTTGCTTTCTGTAATTTAACCTTTCATTTGGTTAGCATTCTCATCTCATCTCAAACTCACATCAACCCTCTCAAAGCATCAACCACCCTCACAAACCCTCGTCTCATTGCCAACCTTGCTGCCAATCCCGTTGCTGCCATTGCCATAGCCCTTGCTGCGGTCGCCATCGCCCTAGCTGCAGTCCCCTTCACCCTTGCTGCTGTCTTTGTCAGCTGCTGCTCCAGTCTTCTCAGCCGTTGCTGCCAGGTATTGTTGTTGTTTTAATACACTTCTATGGTGTTTTAGCAGAATAACAGACCTTGGTTTCTATGGTAGTTTTATTTGATTTTTTTGGCAATATGTCCACTTGATGCCAATTAACCCTGTTGATTAGAATCTATGGGTTTGCATGATTATCATTTATTAATGAGATTGCAGTACTTTGAACATTTTTTCAGCATATTTTGAACTAGTTGGCCTTGAAGGCTCTTGTGAATTTCCATTATGAATTTGTTTGTTCTAGTGAGATTAAGTTATGGAGAAAGAAATGAATATGATTGTTAAGAAAATACATAAAGGTTGGTTGGACTATACTTTGCATAAGAGTTTCTCAGTTAACGCCATTAATTCATGGATTTTGAGGTGATCCGTGACTGTTAAGTTCCACGTTTATTTTTTTCTTGTTGTTGAGGTGGTTATTAGGTTTCTTTCTTGATAATGCTTTGGGAGCTGTAGAAATAGGGTGGTGCGATCTCAGGAATGAGATTATCATGGTATGAGTGGAGATGGAATTTTTGTATAATTATTAAAAATGCACTAGGAAAATATAATGTGAAAGAAGCTTGTTTAGGAGTTAGGGTTATTTTTCTATTTGATATTACTATTTAAGATTTATTTAACTGTAATTTGTTGATGTACAAGTTATAATAAATATTGTATCTTATTTAGGGTATTATTTTAAATTTTATTAATTTTATACTTGGTTGTATTAATATATTGAATACATAATGTTGGATACTTAGATTTGACTAGTTTATATGTTATAATTTTTTTTCATTAACTTTTGTTAATATATTTTAAAATTAAATTATAGTAAACAAGTTTGGTAAATATGTACTCATTTAATTACCCAAATATTCATATAAACAGGTTTTAACGGGTAGGGTACCTGCTACTTGTTTATATATCCATAAAATTTATTTAATAGTCATTTAATTTTAATTTAAACGGGTTTTAATCGGGTTCGGATAGTATGTGGGTATTCCTATTCGGATCTGGGATGGGTTCGGGTAATAAAAATAATTTTTTAAATGGATTTGAGACGGATTTGGATAATATGTTATTTAAACGGGTTCGGGTTCGGATATTGATAAATGGGCGGGTACTTTATTCGTTGCCATTCCTACATATAATTATAGACTAAGAAGAGCTCTCCCCGTCCTCTGCGGTAGCTGATAACACAATAATATATGCATTTTATATGATATATATATACATTATTTTTCATATTATCTTTGCATATTTAATCTTTTAGAGCTATTATTCGTTGTTTTTGATATTTTTCTCATCGGGTTCGTTTTGTTTTGTTTTTGTAGAAATTGGCTCGAGTTGCTAGGCGTTGGCGAGGATGTTTGTAGATTCGTTCATGGTCAAGCACGATATCAAAGAGATACTCATGCCTAGGAGGATCTTATATCGCGAGACAAGTAATAGAAGCTATCCCGCAGCCACTACGCGACTTGGCTTTCAAGGCCAACGATAAAGCAAAGAAACAGTCCACTCCGCCCCCTGCTCACTGCCTGCCCGTGGCTGGATCTGCAAAATTGCATTTTGGACACCTGTCTAGTCGAATTTTTAGGGTGAAAATCTAGCCAAACTCATGGATATCCTATGATATAAATAGATGGTGAAAAGAACCTGAAAGGGGAGCCCCCCCCTTCTCCTTTTCTCCTTAGTTTTAGGCTGTGTTTTCTTTCTCTATTGTATGTTACTTTTTTTTGTGCTTTGAAGATTTATTAAAGACCTCATCATTCAATTATCAATCCAAGTATTTTCCTTTTCTTTTTTAAGTTGTTATTATGTTTTCTTTTATAATCTATTTTGTTTATTTAACTATCATCAGTGAGTAGTTTTCTAATCCAGGGTTAAGTGAATTCTAGCCATGATTGATGTATGATTTGTTCCTTTAATTCTCCAAATTAATTATTTAATTGCTCTTGCTTAATTGATTGTGCATATTCCAATACTAGATTATGGATAATTAGTATTGTTATGATTCTATTGCCTTTATCACAACGGGACAGATTTGAATATTTCAATTAAGGGCATGAAATTCTCTATGGGAGTAGGTAGAATGGATTGTTAGAAAATTAGAGTATTGAGTTTAATGTCTTTAATTTGCATGATTCCACGAGAGTAGATTTTGATTGCATATTAGGAAAGCCTTTAATACTCGGGAGAGATCTATGGTATTTTATAGGGTTTACTTTTCCTTATGAACATTTATTTAATTAGTTTGGGGTAGGAACTTATCTTTGCATTAATTATGCTAGTGGGGATACTTAACTCTAAGTATTTTTTATCCTTGAATTTATTCTCATTATTATTAATTGCATTAATTAGACTTAGATTAATTCTTCCTCAATGGTTGATTTGGTTACTTAGCATTAATTAAAGTCAAGATTAGCTAGTTCTTACTACTTCAGTCTCTAGGGATTCGACCCTTGCTTGCCCGACTACATAGTTAGGAGGTCTAGTTAAGTTATATTTAATAGGCACGCGACAGCCTTGTTAGTAGCCTAAGAGCTGCACTAAGTTCCTGTGCCTCAACCTTGCCATGCTGACAATCTCAGCTACAAATTCTTTCATCCCTTTTTTTGAATCATGTGAGACTTTCTTCACTGCAACTTGAACATTGGAAGAAGGGAGTACTCCTCTAGATACTTTTCCAAAGCTTCCAGCTCCAAAAAATTCATCGTCTTTGAAGCCTTTAGTTGCTTTGCATAGATTCTTGTAGGAGAACCTTTAAGGACCCTATTCCTTTTTGCAATCTTCATGTATTTCTTTATATTCTTCTTCCTTATAATGAAAATGCCAATAATAATTGTTATCAGAACTACCATTACTGCTGCGAGTAAAACTATAATTAATGCTGCTGGTTTTTTCTTTCTTTCCTGAATTAGGGAAGTGAAGGGCTTTGAAATGTCAAGGTTTTGTGCTCTTCCAGCTTTATTGAAGCTCCATCCAAGAATATAATGGCCACATGGAAGCATACCAATTGCTGTTATGCATGCAAATAGAGGGGCTAATGCCTTGTATGTTGGCTATATTCTAACCAATATCTCTTTTGCAATCATGAAGCTATCTTATCACCATCTCTTCTTTTAAATGTGTCAACTTGTTTGAAATGATGGCTGGAAGTGTATCATTTTTTTCCAAGTACACATACTTCAAAATGGCCTGGTAAAGTTTTCAATTCTACTTTTGGTGCATGCATCGCAAAAGGCAATATATTTTTTTATGAATATCAAATTTCTTAACTTCATACCTCTTTAAAGCCGATGGCAATAATTGCAAAGCCATAATTGCTTCTTCTACTTCAAGACTTAACTCCAGTTCATTCTCAATTTGCATCAAGCTTTGACTAAGCACCACTTTAAGCTCATCTTCTCCATTCAAATTAAAAGTATCCTACACCAACTAGACCTGTTCATGGACTTGGGTATCCGCCCAAGCTTGCCCAAGAATTTCTGGGCTTGGACACCTCTTTTTTTATGTTAAGCCCACCTAAGCCGGAACCGGGCAAAGCCTGCTTATTTTTTAGACAGGCTTGAAAATATCATTTCTTTAGAGCCCACCAACAAGCCTGACCTGACTCAAAAATCATAAAGAAAACTATAGTATATTTTTTATGATGGCCGAGCTTGGTTAAAAGTTTAGGCCCGCATAGCCAGGCTGGGCCGCGCTTGGACCTGGACTTGAAAACTTCAAGCCCGACCCGAGATTTAAATAGGTCTAGCGCCAACTGATCAATAACATCAATAAAGTAAATAGTTAGATCTTATGCAGGATATTTCATAGCATCAAAGATATTAAATTTAACAATCTCGCCATCAAATTCCATGGTGCGTATACCATGCTCCACATCAATTTTTGTTTTAGCTGTCTTGAGAAAGAATTGCTCTAATAAGATTGGTGTTGAACTAGATAAATCAATGTCTTCCATTCTTAAAGTATAAAAATCGATTGGGAAGACTAACTTTTTAACCTGCAAGGCTAAGGATTTATCTAAGGTAGGTGAAAGAAGTGCATGCTAAAGTTAGAAGGACATCGTGTGAGAAGAAGTAGAGAAAACGTCAAGATGTTATTGCTAGTTCTGTGATGTATTAGTGTCCATTAAGGCTATTGGTGACGTTGGTTGTGTTTTATTATTATTGTTGTTGATTTTTATTTTTATTGTTACTGTTGTTATTTTTTTATTTTGCTGCTATTGATTTATTTTTTCATTGATGTTGTTATTTGGTTCAATAAAGAGAAGAGTATGATGGTTCTTATAGAGATGATATTCGCAACGATGGCAGATAGAAAATAAAGAAGGTGGAGGAAGATGATGGTGGTTGGGGCGATGGCTGAAGAGCTGGCGGTGGAGCAGTGACGATTTTATTTGGGGCCAATGGGGGCTGTTGCCCTCCTCAATCCCAAAATTACAATACCTTTAGTTTTTTTTTTAAATTTAATTTTTATTTATTATCCTCACTAATATTTATAATTATTTTTATTTTTAAAATCTTCATAAGTTTATCTTTGATTTTTTTAATTTTTAATTTTTAATTTTTAGTTTCTATTAATTTTTCTTATTTTGTACAATATTGATAAAATTGTCTTTAATCTTTATTATTTTTTTATATTTTTTTTTAGTTTATGTTAGTTCTTTTTACTCCACTGATTAAATTTGCTAGAATCGCCACTGTGGTGGAGGAAGATGATAGTGGCTGTGGTGGTGGTGGTGGAGGAAGAGCTGGCAATGGCGATGGATTACGAGCTAGTAGCGACGATGAATGAAGAGCTAGCGACGACGATAGAGATGGAGATGGCGGTATTTGGGACGATGGTGCTCTCTTCTTTTTCAATTATTTTCTCTGATTCTGTAAAAAAAATCGAAAGAAATTATGTAATTATTTTATTGAATTCTTTTTATTTTTTTTATATATTTGTAATATCAATCAAATTATCTATGATTCGATTCTTTTTATACAAGTTTATATAGAAATGATTTTCATTATTTTAGAAAAAAATTCTCATCAAGAAATAAAAAAAATAAAAAAATTAAAAGTAGTATTATTTTATATTTTTTAATATAGCTTACTTTCCCACAAATGTGTGTAAAGACTACTCTCTTAAATTTGAAATAAACTGACCAATTTATCAAATGTGTGAAGTAATTAGGCCAAAAAACTGATTTTAGGGTGATTTAAACCTACCAAATAAATCCAGAGAGCAAATTGCTACTTAAACCTTGCTCGATATATATATATGGGGTTATGATTTGCCGTTTGAATAGGTAAAGGTTCCAACTTCCGGTTTTAAAGAGAATTTCCAAAAATATTAATATTTGGAGTAATTATGACTTCCCTACTAAATTTTTCATTATTGTATTCCTAATATTTCATCACTTTCTATTGTAATGTTGTTTGGGTAGCATATAATTCTTATATTCATTGTATTAATAAAATCTAAAATATTTAAAATTTTATTGAAAAAGACATTTAAAAGTATTTTAAATTATTATTATTTTATAAAACATGATAAATAATTTTAAAATATTAAAATACATATCAACTAATTTTATGTTATTATTTATGGTTAAAGTATAACAAACTCCTAACATTAGCAATAGATAACCCAAAACTAACATAATTTTTTTAATAGGTACAATCAGGAACCTAAGGATGCCCTTTTAGTACGTAATAAATTTTTACAGAAACATCTGAAATATTTACAGCATATTCCTCAAGGTTCAGCTTCGCCAATTTCACGGCATCAAATTGGTGGAACCAATTCCAAGCTTGCAACTGTAGGCCAAACATGAACAGTCCCTCCTTGGTTTAAGGAATGCTTACCTCCTATGTCGTGAAATTGTGCAGATTCAGCGACCAGTGCTGAGGACTGAGGCAGTGATAGACAAACTAGAGTACTCGTAAGATGCTACAGATGATAAAATGCAATCCTCAGCTTCATTCTGGTTAACTAGGACCAACCCTGTACGAGGACTATTCAGTGGTATATCTGGTAAGTCGGCCTTTCCATCTAGATATTGCATCACTTGCCTCATAGTAGGCCTGACTGCTGGCGCAGGGTGAGCACAAAGCAGGCCTAGCTTCAAAACAAATTCCATTTCCTCCGCCATATACTTACCTTGCAATTCAGGATCGCTTGTGTCAAGAATGACACCTTTTTTCCAACATTCAAGAACCCAGTCTACCAGAATCACTTCCCTGGGGGGTCTTTCTGGCTCTATAGTCTTCCTTCCACAAGCCACTTCCAGTATAAGTGTTCCAAAAGCAAAAACATCACTGCTGGTTGTGAACCTGCCAGTTCTTGAAATCTCTGGTGCAAGATATCCTATAGTTCCAACAACACGTGTTGTTTGTGGAAGTGATCCATGATCATAGAATTTAGCTAATCCAAAGTCTCCTAACCTTCCTTTAAGTTCAGCATCTAACATAACGTTGCTAGCTTTCACATCTCTGTGTAGAACAACTTGATCCCACTCTTCATGGAGGTAAAGAAGAGCAGATGCAACTCCTTTCAGGATCTGATGTCGTTGAACCCAATTCAGGTTTAGTGTATCATTCTGAAATAGGAATCTGTCAAGGCTCCCATTTGGCATATAATCATATACCAAGAGCAGCTCTCTCTTTCGCCTGCAATAGCCTAGAAGCTGAACCAGATTCCTATGTCGTAGCCTGCCCATGCTGGCAATTTCAGCTACAAATTCCTTCATTCCTTGTTGGGAACCATGGGAAAACTGCTTGACTGCAACTTGTGTATTGGAAGAAGGTAAAACTCCTTTATAAACCTTTCCAAAACCCCCAGATCCCAGAAGTTCTTTGTCTTGGAATCCTTTTGTTGCTCTGTAGAGATCTCTGTAAGAGAATCTTTGCGGGCCATATTCTTGTTCCCAATCTTCATGCAATTCTTCATATTTCTTCCTCTTTATATAGACAGCTCCAAAGATTGTGATTAGAACAATACTTGCTGTTATCAACGGGATCATAATTCTTAAATTTGGTTTTTTACCTGATTTTGGTTTCGGTGGAAGGGAAGGAAGCTTTGACATATCAAGACTTTGTGCGGGCCCACTTCTGTTGAAGCTCCAACCAAGAATATAATGATAGCTTGCCATAGATCCTGTAGATGAAGAAAAACCAACATACATAGAATCCAAGAGTACTATAGAAAGATCAATAGTTGTTGACAAGAGAGGCTTTTCTGGCTTCTTGCTTGTTATAGGCGCTAGTGTTACATTCAGTAACTTCTCCACAGCATCATAATCTATCCACACCTGCATTGGACTTCTACTTATGAGCTCTAAGCTCTTGTTTTGATTGTCTGAAAAGTATGTTGCTGAGGCTGATGCATTAGATATCAAGCCATTCACATCAATCCCAACATGGTTGTCATTGATGTCTCTAAAATCAGGAGTCCATATAGTGTCAAGCTCAACAGCAAAGACATGGTTTGAGTCCCGGCCATTGGTTGATGAATTAAAGAGTCCCAAGTATTGTATCCCCAGAGCCCCTATAAACTCCACAGTTGGAGATATAGTAAAAACAAGCCCATGGCCCCCAAGAGTAGGAATCTCAGGATCAATGGCAAAAACGAAACTGGTAGAAAATGAGAGAGACTCAGCATTTTTGGGTGAAGACTTATCGAACTTGAGAGGGAACGGAAAGAAAGCACGGCCAATTTGGTAGTATGAAATGTTTGTTAACTCCAATAGGCCATTGGGGTGAATTTTTGCAATCCCGTTGAGATTCAGGTTGGATTCGTTGAAGCCATGGTAGATGAACTGGTTTCTATCTTGAGCAAATCCTGAGTGTTTCAAGAAAACAGAATTGAGAAGTACAATAAGCAGCAACCTGAACACTGAAAACATGGGGGGAAGCAAAGGTAATCGGCTTGCTCAATTAATCAAAAACTTCTGTTGTGAGTTCAGATCATAGGCTGAAATACTTGTCAAAGCTGTGTCGAAGGTAATTATACATTTTCTTTAAGTTATTGCAGTTTAAGCAAGAAGTATTAACCAATTCATCCATTATTCATGCTGGATCCTAGTCAAGGGTCAAAAACTATGAATATAGAATGCCCACTTGAACAACAACTATATCTTAATAAGTAGCAGAAGTTGACTGCTATCATCTATCTTATTAAATTAATGATGGAATGATATTCTTATTTATTGGTGACTGAAATTTAAGATATCCCATGTTTGATTCCAAAATTTATTTTTTCTTATTCACTACCATCCAATTTCGTTAGCTGTAAGCTGTAGAAGCAATCAGGAGACTTTTGGGAATTCATTGACTTAACTAACTTCGTTATATGTTACTGATAGTATATAATAACAATGGTCAATATACTGATAATAACGTAAAGTAATAGTCAGTGGATAGCTGCACTGAATGAGCCTGTTAAAGTAAGTCAAAATCTTAATATGCTGCTACTCTGAATCCCCTGATTCTGTAAGAAATTTAGACCAGGAGTTAAAAGTTAAAACCAGAGTAATTTTGTTTAATTTCATCAGGAGACCTCCCATTACTACTTTCTTTCTCATAATTACATTTAGCTGCATACATTTGTTAAAACAGAACCATGCATGTGCATTTGCATTACAGCCTGCATAAGCTGCAGCATGGAAGTAAGATGGATGTTGCTCATATCCCATTGATCTTAGGATCCAATTCCATCTCCAATTCAAACCCTTTAAATATTCAAGTAGCCTATGACTTGTGCAATTACATTGGTGAACTACACTAAGATCTTCTAAACCTGCTTGAACATTCTGTTATTCATTTCTATTGTCCTGTACACCAACCTTTGGTTTGCTAGTCTGCTAGCAATTTATCAGAATCCCATATCAGCAAGCAAGAGAACTAAACAGGTATTGTATCCTGTATCTGATTCCAAAATATATTGTCTTATTTACTGTCATCTAATCTCATGAAATTAATGTGGAATAGACAGGAGGAAATTGGAGAATTCTTTTGGGAATCATTTGACTTGATTAACTTTAGAAAAGAAAGCACTGGTAACATATAATAATAGCTAGTTGGTAACTGCTCTGAATGAGCTGTTAGACTAGATAAAATTGTCAGTATGAGACCTTGATTCCACTGAATCAGTAATTAAGTTAGACCACCAAATTATATTTATTAAAACCTGCAATTAAACTTTCTAAACTTATATTATAATTATTTTAATAGTAAATTAATCACAATAAAATAAAAGTAGAAACTTTCTTTTTTTTTTTTAAAAAAAAAAAAGACAGTGAGAAAAAAAAGAATGTAACAAGGATGGATTTTTTAAAAGTCATAGTAAAAGGACTAAAAGAGCAGTAAATAGATATTAAAAAAGTTTAATGATATTTTCTTCTATATTAGTTGGCATGTTAGTTTAAATTTATTAATAATAAAATAAGAATGAGTTTTAAATTCAGAAATATTTCAAAATTTTTATCTGTATAATATATAAATTAAATCTATAATAAAATATAACAATAAAACTTATTTTTATATATGTATATTTTGATGTAATAATCAATCTAATAATAAAAAATTGAAAAATTAAAAAAATTCACTTTAAAGCAATTATTCTATTAATGAAATATTATAATAAAAAAATAATTATTATGAACACTTAAACTAATATATCAATAGAATAAAACTAAAATTATTTCATCGTTTCTTTTTTATCTTTTGTCTTTATTTTTTATTAAAATTTAGTATGAAACTATTCGGACTTATATATATATATATATATATATATATATATATATATATTGTAAAGTTATAATTCATGAGATACTTATATAATTAAGGACATATTAAATTAAATTAATTATGTATAAAATTACATAAATTAAAATTAAATTATTAATTTTAGATGTTTTAATTAGTCCAAAAATTTCTTAAAGTTAATTAATAATTAATCTATTTCCAACCTAATTCTATCATAATTGTATTAAGAGTTATCACTTGTACATTTTTCTTTTAAAATTTAAATAATTGACTAAAGAAATTGAAGCAATGAAATAGCCAAATTTAAAAAATGTAAATATTGATAGGATATATTAGGAATACTATTCTAAATAGAAAATTATAAAAGTCAAAATAATAGAAAAAGGAAATTATGGTGTAATAAGTATAAGGATTAGTATGTAATTGTTAATAATACTTAGAGGTCATGTTAAATTATTAATAGATGTTGTTATAAGATAGTAGGTAATTTAACAATGGTGTGAAAATGAGTATATTACTTGATTGAAACAGAATCTAGAAACCTTATAACAAAAAGGTCTCCAGAAATCATAATCAATCTATCCATTTCTGTGTAATTACTATTCTCCATTATCAATACCAGAAAACTCACAAGTGTAGATGATATGTCTACAAAGAAATTTAATGAAGTCTCAATCTGAAAGAACTTGTCAACTAAGGAACCCTTATGCTTGCAAATGGTAACAAAGACCCAAAACCTTGTATATTCATTGGCTGGTTCAATTGGTGTTTCTTTCTTTTTTTTTAAAAAAAAAAAAAGAAAACAAAATGAATTACAATAAACTGGTCCTATTGAGTTTTAAGAAATATATAAAAACATATAAAATAAATGCAAAAACACCCAATCAACTTTGAGTTTTCAAAAATATTGTTGATTTTTAAGATGATGCATTATATTATTGTTTTGAGTATATGAATTCTGATTTTACAGTTTGGTTGTTCTTGTTTATATATACAATGGTTGCAATGATAGCCTAATCTATATAACGGCTGCCTTGAGACCTATTTCTAACGTCTCATTCTGATTCAGGAAAAATTGAAGTGGCCTTTCCCTTTGGCATGGATGGTTGCTCCCTTTCCTGGAAGTCTGTGAGGAATAACCCTGCACGGGCTTTTCTGCTTGTGCAGTGTCTGAGACTTCCCTATGATCTTCTTCTTCTATCCTTTTCTTTCTATTGCATTCAACACTTAAACTAATATATCAATAGAATAAAACTAAAATTATTTCATTGTTTCTTTTTTATCTCTTGTCTTTATTTTTTATTAAAATTTAGTATGAAACTTTTCGGACTTATATATATATATATATATATATATATTGTAAAATTATAATTCATGAAATACTTATATAATTAAGGACATATTAAATTAAATTAATTATGTATAAAATTACATAAATTAAAATTAAATTATTAATTTTAGATGTTTTAATTAGTCCAAAAATTTCTTAAAGTTAATTAATAATTAATCTATTTCCAACCTAATTCTATCATAATTGTATTAAGAGTTATCACTTGTACATTTTTCTTTTAAAATTCAAATAATTGACTAAAGAAATTGAAGCAATAAAACAGCCAAATTTAAAAAATGTAAATATTGATAGGATATATTAGGAATACTATTCTAAATAGAAAATTATAAAAGTCATAATAATAGAAAAAGGAAATTATGGTGTAATAAGTATAAGGATTAGTATGTAATTGTTAATAATACTTAGAAGTCATGTTAAATTATTAATAGATGTTGTTATAAGATAATAGGTAATTTAACAATGGTGTGAAAATGAGTATATTACTTGATTGAAACAGAATCTAGAAACCTTATAACAAAAAGGTCTCCAGAAATCATAATCAATCTATCCATTTCTGTGTAATTACTATTCTCCATTATCAATACCAGAAAACTCACAAGTGTAGATGATATGTCTACAAAGAAATTTAATGAAGTCTCAATCTAAAAGAACTTGTCAACTAAGGAACCCTTATGCTTGCAAATGGTAACAAAGACCCAAAACCTTGTATATTCATTGACTGGTTCAATTAGTGTTTCTTTCTTTTTTTTTTTAAAAAAAAAAAAGAAAACAAAATGAATTACAATAAACTGGTCCTATTGAGTTGTAAGAATTATATAAAAATATATAAAATAAATGCAAAAACACCCAATCAACTTTGAGTTTTCAAAAATATTGTTGATTTTTAAGATGATACATTATATTATTGTTTTGAGTATATGAATTCTGATTTTACAGTTTGGTTGTTCTTGTTTATATATACAATGGTTACAATGATAGCCTAATCTATATAACGGCTCCCTTGAGACCTATTTCTAACGTCCCATTCTGATTCAGGAAAGGTTGAAGTGGCATTTCCCTTTGGCAGGGATGGTTGCTCCCTTTCTTGGAAGTCTGTAAGGAATAACCCTGCACAGGCTTTTCTGCTTGTGCAGTGTCTAAGACTTCCTTGTGATCTTCTTCTTCTATGCTTTTCTTTCTACTGCTTTCAACACTCCCCCTCAAGGTGGGTTCGTAGAGGTTGATGGAATCCATCTTGCTGAGAATGGCTTGATGATTGTTTTTGTTGAGAGCTTTCATAAATATGTCGGCTAGCTAATCATAACTTCTGACAAATGGTGTTTCAATTTGTCATGATTATACTTTTTCTCTGGTGAAGTGGCAATCAACTTCGATGTGTTTAGTACGTTCATGAAATACTAGGTTGGATGCAATGTGTCGGGCCTCCTGATTGTCACAATACATCTGCATAGGTCCTCTACATTCTATTTTCATGTCGAGGATACTTGCTTGATCCAAGTGAGTTCACTTGCTCTAGATGCCATGGCTCGATATTCTACCTCTGCGCTTGATCTTGCCACTACGCTTTGTTTTTTTTTTTACTTTTCCATGTTACTAAGTTTCCTCCTACGAAGGTGCAGAATCCTATCGTTGACTTTTTGTCACTGCCTCCTGCCCAATCTGCATCAGAATAGCTAATTATGGTGTTAGAGTTATTTTTTTTCATTCAGATTCCTTGCCCTCGGGTTCCCTTGAGATACCTAAGTATCCTATCAATGGCCTCTAGATGACTAGTGCGAGGAGCATGCATAAACTGGCTTACCATACTTACTGCGTAAGAAATATCGGGTCTAGTGACAGTTAGATAGATCAACTTTCCTACTAGGTGTTGATAATGTCCTATGTTATCTAACGGATCACCATCCTCCAAATTAAGTTTAACATTAGTTTCCATTTGAGTGTTCGTAGGTTTAGCTCCTAGTTTTCCAATTTCTTTTAAAAGGTCGAGTACATACTTTCTTTAGGATAAAAACAAGCTTTTATGTGATTTGGCTATTCTATTCCAAGAAAGTATGATAGTTGACCTAGATCATTAATATCAAATTCCCTTTTTAATTTTTGTTTAACTTTTTCAATTTCTTCATTATCGTTACCGGTTATGATGATATCATCCACGTATACAAAAATAATGATGATGCACATGTGAGTGTGTTTGACAAACATAGAGAAATCTGAAGTGCATTTATTGAAATTGATATTTAAGAGGAAAAGGCTTAGCTTAGCATATCTCTTGGAGATTGCTTTAGTCCATAATTGCCTTTTTCAGTTTACATACCAAAGAAGGGTTTGATGTGAACCTGTGACCTGGAGGGAGGGTCATATAGAGTTCCTTCTTCTAGAGTCCCTTGGAGAAATGCATTTTTAACGTCCATTTGAAATAGATTCCATCCTGAGTTAGTAGCAACAGAAAATAGAATGCAAACAGTATTCATTTTTGCTACTGGTGCAAAAGTTTCCTGGTAGTCAACGCTATAGGTTTGTGTAAACCCTTTGGCTACTAATATGGCCTTGTATCTCTCAACTGATCCGTCACAATTAAATTTTATTTTGTATACCCTCCTACAGTTTTTTCTCTGTGGTGGTAGGGGAACAATATCCCAAGTGCTATTCTTCTTTAAGGTATAAAGTTCTTCTTTCATGGCCTTGTACCACTTGGGGTCAGTGTTTGCATCATAAAAGGATGTGGGTTCTGTGTGTGCCATAATGTCTCCTAGATAGGCTTGATACTGATGTGACATTGAATCATAAGTGATGAATTATTGAATTGGATATGATATCTTATGGGATACATAGTCCTTTAACCTGAAAGGAGGCCTGGTTGGTCGAGTGGATCTTCTTAAGGTAATTTCTTCCTGAGGAGGTTTGATTTCTTTGCTGCTTGTCACATTCTCTCCCCTGAAGGAATTGTCCTTAAGTTGAGATGTTGCTCCCCCTCTGGGTGATTGTCCTGATTGGGATTGCTGTTATTAGAGAAAACAGGGTTATCCGGAAATAGTAATGTGTGTGGCCCATAAGTGTGGTTGGAAGTAGTACTATGATGGTCATTCTCCTTATAATAGGGTTCATGTTCTAGAAATGATACGTCCCTGGAAACATAAGTTTTATGAGTGAGGGGATCATAGCATTTATACCCTTTTTTTTTCCTACAGAGTATCCTAAAAATAGGATTTTGGCGGAGCTTTTTATCAATTTTGTTAAGTCTTTTAAGATGGACATAAGCAGTGCAGCCAAAGACTCGAATGTGTCCTAACTCGATTTTTCTTCCTTTGAGGATTTCTAAAGGACTGAGGTATTTTAATTTGGCACTGGGTAACCTGTTGAAAAGGTAGGTGGCAGTGATGGGTGCATCAGACCAGTAGGTAGAATGGATATTATTTTGAAAAAGTAGGGTACGGGTGACTTCAAAAAGGTGTCTGTTTTTCCTTTCTGAGACCCCATTTTGTTCCGGAATATTGATGCAAATAGTTTGATGAAGGATGCCTTCCTTTTTAAAAAATTCTAAAAGATTTTGGTTTATGTGTTCAATGCCATTGTCAGAACGAAATTTTTTGATTTTTCCGGTGTATTGATTTTTAATAAAGTTAAGAAAAAATTTGAAAGCATGTAAACACCTTATTTTTCCTTTTTAACAAATAGATCCAAGTAGTACGAGTATAATCGTCAATAAATGTGACAAAGTATCGAAAATGATTATAAGATATAATAGGTGCAGGTCCCCAAACATCATAATGAATTAATTCAAATCTTTTTTCAGAAACACGGGAAGATATTGAAAAAGGAAGACGAATGTGTTTGGAAAATTTGCAAGTATCACAATGATTGGAATTAAATTACAATAAAAAAGTTTGTTCAAGACGTGGTCGGAGGGATGCCCAAAACGCAAGTGCATTAGCATGCCTTGATCGACTAATCTTGTCGACACAAGACATTGATTGGTGGAATCCTTTAGATAGGATAGTCCATTGTTATAATGTCTCTCACCAATCGTCTTCACTGTAGTTCGGTCCTGAAACATTATTGAAGATGGTAAAAAAATAACATTGCAATTTAAATCATTAGTTATTGTACTAATTGACAATAAATTGGACTTGAAGTCAGGTAAGAACATAACATTTTTTAGAGATTTATTAAGTAGTGTAGTAGTGCCACTACCTTGAATTTGGATTTTGTTTCCATTAGCAACTGTCACATGTTGGAAATTTTTAGCGGGATGGAAATTTTGCAATTTCATGTGATCATAGGCACTAGAATCAATAACCCAATCATTTTGGCATGTTTTTAAATATGGTGGTACAAAATTAAATGAATTAGATACGGAACCTGACCCATTGGGTTGTTGATGTTGAACCAGGGCTTAGATTTGGGACAGTAATTGATTTAGCTGGACCGTGACTGCTGGGTCGGGTCCCTATCGGAGTCGGGTCGGGTTGGGGTTGGATCCGGATTGAAATCGGGTCGGGTCAGTTGGGTCGGAGTCGGGTCGGGTTTGCTCATAACCCTCAGACCTGTTATAAGCACCCGATCCGCTGCTTCTCAAATTTAACCTTTCATTAGGGTTTTCTCTTCTACTTTTTTCGTCGAACCTTTTCTCCTTCTCGCCTCTTCCCCCTTTCTTCACGCCTCTAGAGCTCTCTCACCCCCTAGACGGCCTTAGCTGTGGGTGGAGATGCTAGCAGCCATCACGATGATGGCCCTACTTCTTGTAATGGTCACACCGCTCGATGGTGCTAGGTCCTCCCCTCTGGCGGGCTTGCTCTCATCGAGTGGTACATGTTCGGTTGTCTGTGACATCGAGGGCTGAGTTCATCGTGCTTCTTCTTGTCTCTTTGCACTGGTTATTTGATATCACAATGTCTATTCTGGGAAGCTCTGTTCATAGGAGGATCTGCGACCTCAACCTTTCTTAGCTTGAGTCTATTCCTCCCAAGTAAGTGTACACGAGGTCTTACTCTGCTCTTTTTTGTATTTCTTCTAGGTTGTTTGATGGCAGAAGGTAATTCTGCAACTCTTTCCAACTGATTAAAATTTTTGTTGCATATTCCGAAGAGCTTTTTGTTCCCTGTGTGATTTGTGACAGTTCATATTTGAGTTTGAATATATGTGCAAAGTTCTGTTAATGGCCATATAACCCCTTTATTTTTTCCTAAATTGCCTTTGATGATTCCATTAAAATGCAGAGTCGGGAAATCTGTGTTTCCATGGTGTTAGTGATCATCGACATGACCATATGGTCTGTCGTTTGCCACTCCTCTATTTTTTCTAACTCTTCTTCTGTTGGGGCTTCTGGCTTTTCTGGCTTTGGTTTTTGTTTGGTTCTAGTGATAAACCCCAGCTTTCTTCTGCCGCTGAGGCCGATATACATTGATTTTGACCATTCAAAATAATTTGAGTTGCCTTTCTTTATTATATTGGTTAATTTGTGGTTTTCAGACATGGGTAAGAAAGAGTTTCTTTTTTTGTTGAAGGGAAGGATGGGTAGATGATGAGCACAGGTTTAAACCGGCTCTGATACCATGTTGATTCTTAAGATGATGAATTGTATATTATATTGAGTATATGAATTCTGATTTTATAGTTTGATTGTTCTTGCTTATATACAATGGTTGCAACGGTAGCCTAATTTATACAACGGCTGCCTTGAGACCTATTTCTAACGTCCCATTCTGATTCAGGAAAGATTGAAGTGGCATTTCCCTTTGGCAGGGATGGTTGCTTCCTTTCTTGGAAGTTTGTGAGGAATAATCCTACATAGGCTTTTCTGCCTGTGTAGTGTCTGAGACTTCCCTGTGATCTCCTTCTTCTATGCTTTTCTTTCTGTTGCTTTCAACAAATATGCTATCTAAAAAATTACAGAAAATACGTTGGATTTGTTTTTGTTGATTTACTTACTGGTTTTGATAGATTTCTACTTAGTGAATTTATATTTAGTTTATGTTGGTTTTTCCTTATTTTCTGTTTAGTTTCTAATTGAATTTATATTCACTTTCTAGACGAATTTCTAGTTTTGGTTATATTTGGATGTTGAGCTTTTATTAGAATCTTGTGAGTTTATGTTTAGTTTTAGTTCGTCTATTTTATATTTTCTATTTAGTTTCTATTAAGTTTGTAAGAAATTATAATTTCAAAAACACTAAAATAAACAACAAAAGCAAACTTTCTACGCTTGAAACTTAGTTCAAGTGGCAAGAAAAGTTAAATAATAAATTTTCAATTTATTAGAATAACATACAATAATAACTTTGTTTCTGTATTTAACTTTGTTGGTTTCTATTAGTTTCCTGGTGATTTTGGTTAGTTTATGTTTTAAACGAAAGAATATAAAAAAGTAATTATTTTAAAAAAACATAATAAATATAAAAATAGCGTAAAAATGCAAAAACAGAAAAAAAGGAGTTGGTAATTTAGCTTATAACTCTAAATAATTTAGTAAATATGAAATGATATTTCTTACTTTCATCCTATATTGAACAAAAATCGTAGGCAATTGACATAGCTGTCAGCTAAAATAAATTTCAAATGTTTCTATGTGCAAGAACCATTTAAATGACATCTAAAGTAATGTTTTGTATCTAATTGTCATTTAAATGGTGTTCATGGACAGGGTAATAGCAACAAGGAAACACTTTTGATTGAACTGAACACAGTTATAGTAGGAGCAAGAAATTTTGCTAAAGCAAGGAGAAGGAGGTTTTGGTCCAGCTTGATATGAATCAAGGCTGCCATGAGATTCCATTGCGAAGGCATGTAATAAAATGTCTAAAATGGAAATGCAACTCATGCATGAAAACAAGAGTCCAACCTTATAATGAAGCATTCAGTTCATTTGAAGAATAAAAGCCATTCGATCACAATTAGACTTCTGGGCTTAATTCATATTTATACGGGTTCTTATCTTTTTGGGTTTTAGCTTAAGTAATTATTTTATTTTATCTTTATTTAATTAAGGATTATTTTATTAGATGTGAGTTATATGTATTGTGTGTGGAGTTACAAATAAGTGCATATGTTTAGTTGTCATTTGGGAGTTACAAAATGAGGGCCATCAATGTAAAAACAACCACTTTGAATGAGTTTTAAGGAGAATTAAAGGGAAAAACGTGAGAAAGCTTAAAAGATATCCATTTAGCTTTCTTTATCTTGTTTTGGCTATAAATATCAAAGCCAAATTTATTTGTAAAGAAGAATTGATGAATGATAATATTTATTTGCTCTTTATAAGTGTTGTTGCTTAAGTTCTTGCATGAACTCTGAACTTATCAAACTATTTTTTAGTTTGTGGCATTCTCTAATTAAAATCTTGTGTTTGATTCTTAATTTATCAAATCATACTTAGTTTGTGGCGTTTGGAGTTGAATTCAAGTGCTAGTTTCATTATTGGAACTAGTTTTCCCTAATTTCACTTTAGGAAATTCTTGGGTTTTGGAATCATCTTGATTGAAGGGTGTTTTCTTGCATTCCATATGTATCATAACTCATTAGTTATTGGGGTGTATGGTTGCTAAGATGATGATTTCCTATCATTTGGTATCAGAGCTTGCTTCAAGTTGAGGTTTGCTTATCTTTGTGTTTTGTGTGTTATTGAAGTTTCTCATCTTCTTTACTTTTTTTTTGTGCCGAATTCTTCTTATTTCAATTTTTTCCTTCTGAGTACTCTTTGTTTTAAAGTTTACATCTTTGTGTTCATTAAATAAATTTTTGTTTTCCCTTCTTGTTAATTTCTTTATGTTGTTTTTTTTCTTTTCCTTCAAATTTCATATCATATTTTTTGTTCTTTCCTTCAAACGTCTTTGTGGTTCTTTATTTTCACCTTTATTTTATTCTTAGACGTAAATAAAAAAATGTTTCATGAAGCTGAATTCATTAGACAATATCGAAATCTTCGTTATCAATCTTATAATAAGATGTGGGGTCAAGGAAATGATCGTTATGAAGACTATAGACAAAATTTTTATTCTTTTAAATCTAAACCTAAGAGGTTAGATAGACAACCAAGTCAAATTTTTGTTGATAAATTGTCCAAGGAGAACAAATCTTTAAGAATCGATCTTGAAGCATTTAAGCATGAGCTTGAAGAGTTCAAGATGTTGATTAATAGCTTTCTTAAGCATCTTAAAGATAAAAGCCGATTCTAAGCCATCATTAAAGACTAACAACGATAATGTAAAGGAGGTAAATTGCTCCACTAGAGTCAATCTAAATTTTGAAGACTTGATAATTGGAGATGGCAAGAAAGACAATGACTTGCTACCTTTGAATGAATTCAATAATGAAGAATTTGTAGCTGATGGAGAGGCAATGGTTCAGTTAGTGAAGAATGAAAGAGTTTTGCTTGATAAAACTAAGACTTTTAAGCATGTTGAATTTATTGGTACTAAAAATATTATTTTTTCTAAAGATCCTCTAATCACTATTGCGAAGAAATTGCAGGTTGATGATAGCATTTTATTACCATTTGATATTATATGTTTATTTCTTTCGTAATATTTGGGCAAACTTCGAGGACGAATTTTCTTTCAAGAAACAGGGAATGATATAAATCAAGGCTGACATGAGATTCCATTGTAAAGGCATGCACCAAAAGGTCCAAAATGGAAATGCAACTCATGCATGAAAATAAGAGTCCAACCTTATATGAAGCATTCAGTCCATTTTGAAGAATAAAAGTAATTCGGCTATAATTAGGCTTTTGGGCTTAATTCATATATATATATGAGTTTTTATCTTTTGGATTTTAGCTTAAGTAATTGTTTTACTTTATTTTTATTTAATTAAGAATTATTTTATTAGGTGTGAGTTATAGGTGTGTTGTATGGAGTTACAAATGAATGCACATGTTTAGTTGTCATTTGGGAGTTACAAAATGAGTGTCATCAATGTAAAAAACAACAATTTTAATTAGTTTTAAAGGGAATTAAAGGGAAAAATGTAGAAAAACTCAAAAGACATCTATTTAGATTTTTTTGTCCTGTTTTAGCTATAAATATCAAAGCCAAATTCATTTGTAAGAGAAGAATTGATGAATGATAATTTTTATTTGTTTTTTGTGAGTGTTTTTGCTTAAGTTCTTACATGAACTTTTAACTTATCAAACTATTTTTAGTTTGTGGCGTTCTCTAACTAAAATCTTGTGTTTGATTCTTAACTTATCAAATCATACTTGGTTTGTGGCGTTTAGAGTTGAATTCAAGTGCTAGTTTCATTATTGGAACTAGTTTTCCCTAACTTCACTTGAGGAGATCCTTGGATTTTGGAATCATCTTGATTGGAGGGTGTTTTCTTGCATTCTATATGTATTATAACTCATTAGTTATTGGGACGTATAGTTGCTAAGATGATGATTTCCTATCACAGCTTACAAGGTAACTACTCGTTTCTTCAATGCATAACAAGCGTTTTCTTGTATATTTTATGAGGGAAAACTAAATGATGGGCAAGAAGTCGCAGTAAAAAGGATATCAACAAATTCAGGACAGGGTTCAAAGTAGCTTAAAACTAAAGTAACGCTGGTCGCTAAACTGCTACCCTAACTTCACTTGAGGAGATCCTTGGATTTTGGAATCATCTTGATTGGAGAGTGTTTTCTTGCATTCTATATGTATTATAACTCATTAGTTATTGGGATGTATAGTTGCTAAGATGATGATTTCCTATCACAGCTTACAAGGTAACTACTCGTTTCTTCAATGCATAACAAGCGTTTTCTTGTATATTTTATGAGGGAAAACTAAATGATGGGCAAGAAGTCGCAGTAAAAAGGATATCAACAAATTCAGGACAGGGTTCAAAGTAGCTTAAAACTAAAGTAACGCTGGTTGCTAAACTGCTACCCTGGAACCTGGCAAGGCTGGCAGCCTTTGTGTATTTCTCATGGCTCAACAGTGGTGTGGTTGCTAGTCCTTGATGGCTTTGTCCATATAAGTTGTCTAATTGTCATCCTAATACTGTCTCTTTCTTTAGCTTTCCAATGATATTTATAGCAGGTATCTGCTAGCAGTGATTAACTATAATCTCAAGTTTTTTCTTTATTCGTTTAAAAAGAAATCTTGTCATAAAAATGTAAACTATCTACGGATCAAGAAGTATAAATAACAGGAATAACTTTCTTATTGAAACTCTTCGATGGAAACTCTTGCTAGACTGTTGAAACCATAAAATTGTGCATATATATGTGGTCTTAATGCTCGAGCCTCTTTCAGGAATTAAAGTTGGTTTCAGACCTGTCATAAATTTGAAGGAACAGTAGTACTTAGGAAGATTAATTTTCTATTCTGAAGAATATATTTAAGAATAATTAAGGAGTCATTTACTTAAGATTAACTCCCTTTTCTATATATGAAGGATTATCTGATAAAAATATTCCAGTCACAGACTACCAAGTTTGTGGCAATGCTTTTCTTCCATTCGCTCAAACTTGGACCTTGTATCAAATCAAAATCTATCATGTACCTTGAACATTTTTAACCAAATCTTTTATGTTCATTTACAGTAAGAAAATATATTTGACTTATCTATTTTGTTAAGATTTAGAATTATGTTACCACTTTTAAGTATTTAGGTGCTATTTTTGTTAAGGTCAATATATTGATAATAGCAAGTGGATAACTGCACTGAATGAGCAAGTTAGAGTGGGTCAAAATCAAAACCTGTAGTTGTCAATTTTATCCTTCACTCGTGAGTTTTTTGTGAACTTCAGCACCCAGAGATATTTGATTGAATTCATCATGAGAATTTCATTACATTTAGCTGCATACAACTGTTGAAACAAAACCATGTATTTGTATGAAAGCAAGCAAATGGTTGTTTGCTTATTATAGCCAGTTGGTGGCTGCTATGAATTAGCTGTTAGACTATATCAGAATGTTAGTATGCTACCTTGATTCCCCTGCCTCAGTAATTAATTTAGACTAAAACCTGTAGTTGCAGATTCAGCGACCACGGTTGAGGACTGAGGCAGTGATTGACAAGCTTGAGTACTCATTAGATGCAGGGGACTGCGAAATGCAATCTTGAGCTGCTTCCTGGTTAAATATGACCAGACCAGGACGAGGGCTATCCAATGGTATGTCTGGTAAGGCAGCTTTTCCATCTAGATATTGCACCACTTGCCTCATGGTTGGTCTAGCTGTTGGTGTAGGGTGAGCACAGAGCAGGCCTAGCTTCAAAACCAATTCCATTTCCTCCATCATATATTTGCCTTCCAATCTAGGGTCACTTATCTCAAGTAGTACCCCATTTTTCCAACTTTCGAGGACCCAGTCTACCAAAATCACCTCTCCAGCTGGTTTTTGTGGCTCTATAGTCTTCCTTCCACAAGCCATTTCTAGCATAAGTGTCCCAAAAGAAAAAACATCACTGCCGGTTGTGACCCTTCCTGTTCTTGAAACCTCTGGCGCAAGATATCCAACGGTTCCAACCACACAGGTTGTTTGTCCAAAATCTCCTAACCTTCCGCTAAGATCAGCATCTAACATAACATTGCTAGCTTTCACATCTCTGTGCAGAACAACTTGTTCCCATTCTTCATGGAGGTAAAGAAGGGCAGATGCAACTCCTCTCAGGATTTGATATCGTTGAACCCAATTCAGGTTCGGCGTGTCATTCTGAAATAGGAATTTATCAAGGCTCCCATTAGGCATATAATCATATACCAAGAGCAGCTCTCCCTTTCGCCTGCAATAGCCTAGAAGTTGAACCAAATTCCTATGCCTTAGCCTTCCCATGCTGACAATTTCAGCAATAAATTCCTTCATTCCTTGTTGGGAATCATGGGAAAACTTCTTGACTGCTACTTGTGTATTTGAAGAAGGCAATACTCCTCTGTACACCTTCCCAAAACCCCCAAATCCTAGAAGTTCTTTGTCTTTGAATGCTTTAGTTGCTTTATAAAGGTCCCTGTAAGAGAATCTTTGAGGGCCATATTCTTTCTCCCAGTCTTCACGCAATTCTTCAAACTTTTTCCTTTTCAATATATAGAGTGTTCCAAATATAGCAATCAGCACAACACCTGCCACAATGGATGAGGCCGTAATAATTAACTTTTTAGGCGGATGTGAAGGCGGTGCAGGCAGTGAAGGAGGTGGAGCTGGAGGAGTTACAGGAAGTGAAGGAGATGGAGGAGCTAAAGGAAGTGAAGGAAGCTTTGACGTATCAAGACTTTGAGCTGGACCACTTTTGTTGAAGCTCCGACCGAGAATATAATGGTAGCTTGCCATGGATCCAGTAGATGAAGAAAAACCAACGTACATAGAATCCAACAGGATTAAAGAAAGATCAATAGTTGTTGACAGGAGAGGCTTTTCGGGTTTCATGACCGTTATAGGAGCTAGTGTTATGTTGAGTATCATCTGCACTTCATCATAATCTATCCATACCTGCATAGGTTTCCCACTTATGAGCGTTAAGTTCTTATATTCCTTGTCTGAAAAGTATGCTGCTGGTGCTGATACATTTGATGTCACGCCATTCACATCAATTCCGACATGGTTGTTATTAATGTCTCCACAATCAAGAGTTTGTATAGTATCAAACTCAATGGCAACAAGATGGTTTGAAAACAGGCCGTTGCTTGTCGAATTAAAGAGTCCAAAGTACTGTGTCGCCAGTGCCCCTGGGAACTCCATAGAAGGGGAGATAGTGAAGGCAAAGCCATGGCCACCAAGACCAGGTGTCTCACCAAGGGGAAGTCTCTCAGGATCAATGGCGAAAACAAAGTTTGTAGAAAACGAAGACTTGTTGAACTTGAGAGGCAGCTGAAAGAAAGCACGACCCACTTTGAGGTATGTAATATTTGTTAACTCTAAGAGACCATTGGGGTGTACGTTTGCAAGCCCACTCAGATTCAGGTTGGACTCATTGAATCCATGGTAGATGAACTGATTTTGATCTTGAGCAAAGCTTAAGTGCTTTGAGAAAACAAAAGTAATCAGGAGAACAAACAGCATTTTAAACGTTGCAAACATGGGGACATAGAAGTTGCTCTGTTCTCAGAAGGTTTGTTCTATGAGATTTTGCTTGTCATTTGTGTTCCGATTCTTAGCCTGAAATAGCAACATGTCGAAGCAAATACTTTTTCAATGCTGCTGCAACGTGAAAGACACTAATACTCTATAATACACCTATTTATAAGTTTTTACTCAAATCAAGTTGACATAAATCAAGGTCAGAAACTATATATGAATATTAAATGACAACTTGAACACAATTTATATCTTATAAATGGCAGAAGTTTAACTGTATCACCATAAGAAAGGGTGCTGCTTGAGAAAATAAATCAAAATCACAGAATGATGAACTTTATTTTATAGGTGACTGAATATGATTATATATATATATATATGTGTGTATATTTTGTATCATGTGTCTGCTTATAAACATTTTGTTTCTTATATACTTTCATCAAATTTCATGAAATCTAGACTTCCATTTTAAAAGGGCGACTACTTTTGGGAATCCTTTTGACTTGACTTACTCTAGAAAATAAGTTACTGAGATCATATGATGAGAATAAATAACATATTTGATAACACACAATAATAACAAGTAATGTCCTTGAATCAGCCTGATTAGTGGGTCAAAATGTTATTCTGATATCCTGATTGGTGATTCCCCTGCTTCAGCAAGCAATTTAGAACAGCAATCAGCACCCAAATATTATTTGATTGACTGTGTTGCAACCGTCACGACCTTTTTTTTTATTGACTCCCTCCTGTGACAATTATTAACATTTGATACTCAGATTTGGATTTGGCAGCAAATATGCATTGAAACGAAAGGATAAACATTATTTCAATTAAATTAAAACCTGTCATTGTCAAGAAATGCTTTACTGATGTGGGTTTCTTGTGAACTTGAGCAACAAAATATATTTGATTGACCGTGTCTTGTAACAATTTTTCTTTTCCACATTGCATGCTCGAAATTATTTTTAGCAGCAAACATTCATTGAAACAAAATCATGAGCATGCATTGCAGTGGTATTGAACTTGTCCAAATGTACAAAGTTAAGAAACCTATTATAATGAAAATTCTAGAGAAGTATATTTCTTTTTTTCCATTGATCGACTTCGTGTTCAATCGTCTTGTGCTGCTACGCATGTATCTATCACGGTTTGTTCAACAACTGCAACAATGATCCGAGAGCTGGGCACCGCAGAATCCTTCCACCAACTGTGCTCCTTCCCTAGGGTTGAAAACCAGCATGACTGCCTTCATTATATGCTGCTGTATTCAAGAAAGGTGACTGTACAAGTTAAATGTTCATACCCTGAATTCTTAGGATCCAATTCTATCTCCATACCAACCAGTCTGGGATGGATAATCGAGATACTGATACTGAATTTAAGCTTATTCAAGCCCTTTTGATCTTTTCCTGAAGGGGCAGATTGCATACAGATTGTTGAATGCAGAAGTCGCACTGCTGTAACAGTTAGCAGATTGCATACTGCACTCCATTTCCTTTTTTTGTAAACATGCTCTAACAGTTTGTCATTTCTGTTGTGCTATGTATTCTATCTAAGCTTTTAGTAGTTAGCAATTGTTTTTGCATCTTTCTCTATTAATCCATCATTTTTCAATAATACATTATGACATTGTTAAGGTTTAATTTAATATATTATTTTCTCCTTCCGTTAAAATAATCCGTTAATATAATATAAAAATACGAATTTATCCTTAAAATATTATCAAATCTTATAGCATCAATTACTATAACCCTTTATGCTATATAAAATTACTTTGACCCCCTCATCATATTAAAATTAATATATATCAATTTTAAAATTTTTAAAAATAATTTTTAAAAATTTTATTATATATCCAAGATGAATTATAATTATGATAATTGTTTTAAATATAATTATACTTAATATTGTTTATAAAACTTAACAAAGCATCTGCAATTATATTTTTATAATTAAAATTTTATGTCACTAAAAATGTATATTTATAAATTTAAAGAAAGTTAATATATACAATTTATAAACAGAAACTTGTGACTTTATTGATTATATTGTAATTATGAAACTAAATTTACTAATTCTTTTAGTAAGTAAATTACAAAGAATTATATAAAATCATTTAATTTAATTTTAAAAATATTTCATAACAAACTTATCACGCTCACCTAAATTTTTATAATTTACAATTAATTATCAAAAGATTTATTATCATAATCTATTTTATTGAACTTGTTATTATAGTTATTTACAAGACACTTAAATTTTATAATAAATTTTTATTATAGTTTATTTTGTTATATTAATATATTTCATTAGTTGATAAAAAAAAAATTTAGGGACCTATTAGTGTATTGTATTATAATTGAGGGGGAAATAGTAATATATTTCAAGGGCAGTTTTAGAATATTAAAAATTATTATGTTTTGACTAACAAAATATTTTTTGAAATTTTGACGGAACTATGAAAAAATATATTAAAGTACACTTTAAGAAAATCATAATGTATTATTAAAAAATGAGGGGTTGATTTGTGTATTTCACATAACCTCGTGGGGTCGTAGTAATTATCTCTTGGAAACTTGTAAATAGTCTTAAAGAAAGTGAATATTTTTTCTTAAACAAGACATCGTTAAAAAAGTATTGAGTTAATAGAAAATTGCGAATATAAGGAGATTAAAGAAGATCCAAATATTGAACAATTAATCCATGAGATTCAACGACCAATTGTGAGTATTGAATCGGAATGGGACAAGGAATAGGAAAGATTACTCTCTGTAGGTGCTTCATGGTTACCTGGAAGAAAACCAATACCTGCATTGTACAAAGATATCTGAGGCAATGTAGCATTTCCATCCAAATATTGCATCACTTGCCTAATTGTAGGCCTAGCCGTTGGTATCCGCTGTGTGCTAAGCAGGCCTAGCTTCAAAACCAACTCAGTTTCTTCCGCCACATAGCTGTCTTCCAATCTAGGATCAATAGTCCCAAGAATGTTCCCTCTTTCCCAACATTCAAGAACCCAATCTACCAATATCACTTCCTCAGGTGGTCTTTCTGACTTTACAGGCTTCCTTCCACATGCTACTTCAAGCATAAAGATCCCAAATGCAAAAACATCACTGCTAGTAGTAGCCTTTCCTGTTGTAGTGAGTTCAGGAGCAAGATATCCCAATGTTCCAACCACATGAGTTGTTTGAGGAGTTGATCCATGATCATACAACTTAGCAAGTCCAAAATCTCCTAATCGCCCATTAAGGTCAGCATCTAATAAAACATTACTAGCTTTCACATCTCTATGCAGAACAACTTGTTCCCACTCTTCATGAAGATAGTAGAGAGCAGATGCTACTCCTTTAATAATCTGATATCGTCGAACCCAGTCGATGTTAGGTTTTTCATTGCTAAATAAGAACTTATCAAGGCTTCCAT
The DNA here is from genome assembly GCF_019578655.1 of Ricinus communis. Taxonomy (NCBI): domain Eukaryota; kingdom Viridiplantae; phylum Streptophyta; class Magnoliopsida; order Malpighiales; family Euphorbiaceae; genus Ricinus; species Ricinus communis. The sequence goes on along the minus strand of NC_063256.1, from coordinate 35,676,401 downwards.
TGGGCATATGATCATACACCAAGAAAAGCTCCCCCTTTCGCCGGCAATAGCCTAGCAGCTGAACCAGGTTCCTGTGCCTTAACCTTCCCATGCTGGCTATTTCTGCTACAAATTCCTTCATTCCTTGTCTTGAATCATGTGAGACTTTCTTGACTGCAACTTCCACATTGGAAGAAGGTAAAGTTCCTCTATAAACCTTTCCGAAACCTCCGCATCCTAGAAGCTCTTTGTCTTTGAAACCTTTGGTTGCTTTGTAAAGATCCTTATAGGAGAATCTCTGAGGACCATACTGCTGTTCCCAATCTTCACGTATCTCTTCATATCTCTTCCTCATTATATAAATAGTTGCAGAGATAGTCATGAGCAAAACAATCACTATTACCAATGGAAGCATAATTTTCATTGCTAGTTTACCTCTTGATTTTCTTTCTTGAGGAAGTGAAGGAAGCTTTGAAGGGTCAAGGCTTTGTGCTTGCCCACTTCTGTTGAAGCTCCATCCAAGAATGTAATGATTACTTGAGACTGAGCCTGTGGATGCAGAGAAACCAACATACATGGATTCCAAGAGCAGTGCAGAAAGATCAATATTTGTTGACAACAGAGGCTTTTCTGGCTTCATTCTTTCTATAGGAGCTAGAGTTACATTGAGTAGCTTCTCCATTTCATCATAGTCTATCCACATCTGCATTGGTCTCCCACTAGTGAGCTCCAAGCTCTTATTTTTCTCTTCAGTTTCCGAAAAGTAGGACGCCGAAACCGATTGGATGGATGTCAAATTGTTGACATCTACTCCAACATGGTTGCCATCAATATCTCCAAATTCAGGGTTTTTTACAGTATCTAACTCAATGGCAAGTAAGTGATTTGAAGATAAACCAATTGTTGTAGAGTTAAAGAGTCCAAGATATTGAGTTGCTATAGCCCCTTTGAACTCTAAAGATGGTGAAATAGCAAAGGCCAAACCATGGCCATCAAGACCAGGTGATTCAGGAACCATGGCAAACACAAAATTGGTAGAAAATGAGACTAATGATGTTCGAGAATTGTTAGACAGAGATGAGTTGAAATGCAAAGGAAACGGGAAGAAAGCATGACCAATCTGCTGATGTGAAGTGTTTGTAAGCTCTAGCAGGCCATTAGGATGAATATTTGCAGCCCCATTGAGGCTGAGATTAGCTCCATTGAATCCATTGTAGATGAACTGATCTGCTTCTTGAGCAAAAGCCAAGGGTTTTGAGTGCACAAAAAGAGTAAACAAAATACTTAGTGATATAAATAATGCTGCCATTGAGAACACAGAGTAAGAAACCAGAAACCTGATATCGTATCTTGCTTGCTTGAATTTGTTAAGAACTTTTCTGCCACTGAGATATTTTTCTTTTCTTTATTGATTTTGAATTCAAAGCCTTGACCTTATAACATTTTCAAACCAAATGCAATATCAACCAACATTTGGTGAAAGTTAGAACCAAGTTGCTGTTTTAGGTAGCTCTGTAGGCCCATCAGAATAAAAATCTAGAAGAGAAGAACAAGAAGAAGAAGAAGAAGAAGAAGAAGAGAAATTGTGCTTCTAAACTGATCAATTCCTGAAGTTCTGGGAGAGTACTGGTTTTCAATGATTGTAGGCTTGCTGATCAGCACATACTGGAAAGAAGGTATGTACAATTTGGAGCTTGATGACTGACTATATTTTTACCTGCCCTTTTGCTTTCAGTGGGTCTGAGTATTATACATCATCCAATATGAATTCTTATGTTTGAATTAGCAAATTTTGGTGTGCCTTTTGAAGTCAATATACAAAAAGGACAATTAAAATATATATATATATATTTATTGGTGGCTTTTTGACTTTAATAAAATCAGTCCTGATACATTAAATTTTTGTCTTGTACTTTGGTCCATGGTCTAAAAAATATTATGAAAATTAATCATTTAGTTGCATCATATTGAATTTTCTGAAAATGAATGCTACAATTTTAATTCTATTAAATATAAATTTGTGGTTGTACTAATAATAATAATAATAATAATTAAAAAAACTCTTAAAAATAAATAGGAGTCAGAATTTTGATTTTGGTTTCTTCCTTATTAACCAAACAATCTCTTAATATTAAATGGCAAAAAGATTAAAGAGAAAAAAAAAAATAGCTTAATCCAATAGCTTTGACAAGAAAGGTATTGGACTTTCCAAATTCTCAGTTAATTTGATACTTCTTAATTCAATGACAAGAAATTAAGTCTAATTACATTATGAACCAACTATAAAAGTTAATTTCTAATTCAAAAGCTAGGTGAATTCTTTGGTGTCTTCATTAGATTGCTTTCTTTTCTTTTTTTTCAATGCCTTGATGTATCATCCAATAGAATCTGGACACTTAAATTATTATTTAAATTTTATTTAAATTTAAGATGATGGTAACCTGCTAATACAAGTCATATTATAAAAAAGATATTTTTATATTATTATTTTTTCTATATATTATGAAAATGGAAATTTTAGACAACAAAATTGAAGAAAATTACTTAATTTGATAAAAATTTACACAAGCTAGTAAAAATCTACAAAAAGATATTATTATGTAAATATAATACTATTTATATTATTTTTATTTATTATATAATTTATACCATATGGTGTATAAAATTACTAACTTTATGAACTTAAGAAAATGAGATACATAGTTTGGCTAAAAAATATAATATTTATCCTGATTATATAATTCTTTTATTATATAAAATAATTTATCCTATATATTATACAAATAGAAATTTTTGATAAATTAATTGAGAAAATCACTTAATTTGATGAAAACTTACATCTATAAAAAGATTTTTTTATATAAATGTAATATTATTTATATTTTTATTTATTATATAATTTATACAATACAGGTACAAAATTTTTAGTTTTATGAAGTTAAGAAAATGAGTTTTATAGTTAGTTAAAAATTTATTAGATTAGTTATATTTTACATAAAAAATAGTAGGTTAAATGAATAATTAACTATTATTCAGAATAAGAGCCAATAAAATGAGAACAAATAAAAAGTTGGCTATAAATTCAACTAATAATCTAGGAAACATAATAGTAAGTCATGTCTAATAACCAACTATTCATTGTAATAACCAACACCTTAACAAACTTTAGCCATATTTCAAATGCATTCAACCAACTCAGTCGCTAAATAAACAGTTGGTTGACTGAATTACGATTCTAAATTAAAGCTTAAAAATTTCTAATGCACCCAATATTTATATTACAACAAACAATATGATCTCACTAATATAAAAAGAGGGGCAAAAAAATTATAAATTTCTAAAAAATATATAATAAAATATAATAACCTAAAAAGCATGAAATTATAATATACATAATATATATTAAATCTTTTAAGCCAATTTATATATTATGCAAATAGAAATTTTTGACAAGTTAATTCAAAAAATTAATTAATTTGATAAAAATTTGCACAAGTCAATAAAAATTTACAAAAAAAATATTATTATGTAAATATAATACTATTATGTTATTTTTTATTTTTTATTTATTATATAATTTATATCATATGGTGTACAAAATTACTAATTTTATGAAGTTAAGGAAATAAGTTACATAGTTTGGTTAAAAGTTTATTAAATCAGTTGTATTTTACATAAAAAATATTTTTATGTAATATTTATGTTCATTATATATTTTTATTATATAAAGTAATTTATTCTATATATTATGCAAATAGAAACCTTTCACAAATTAATTAAAAAATCACTTAATTTGAAGAAAATTTACACAAGTTAATAAAAATTTATTAAAAGATATTATTATGTAAATATAATGTTATTTATGTTATTTTTCATTTAATATATAATTTATACCATACGGTGTATAAAATTACTAATTTTAGGAAGTTAAGGAAATGAGTTGCATAATTTGGTTAAAAATTTATTAAATCAATTATATTTTACATAAAAAATATATTTTTATGTAATATTTATGGTGAGCATATAATTTTTTATTATATAAAGTAATTAATTCTATATATTATACAAATAGAATTTTTGACAAGTTAATTAAAAAATCACTTAATTTCTGAAAAGTTACATAAGTTAGTAAAAATTTACAAAAATATATCATTATATAAATATAATGCTATTTATATTATTTTTCTTTTATTATATAATTTATACTATACGGTGTATAGAATTATTAATTTTATGAAGTTAAGGAAATGAATTACATAGTTTGGTTGAAATTTTATTAAACCGGTTGTATTTATATAAACAAATATTTTTATGTAGTATTTATGCTGATTATATAACTTTTTATTATATAAAGTAACTTATTCTATATATAGTGTAAATACAAATTTTTGACAAGTTAATTGAAAAAATTACTTGATTTGATAAAAAGCCACTCGAATTAGTAAAAAAATTATTAAAAGAGATTATTATGTAAATATAATACTATTTATGTTATTTTTTATTTATTATATAATTTATACCATATGGTGTAATTTTATGAAGTTACATAGTTTGATTAAAAGTTTATTAAATCAGTTGTATTTTATATAAAAAGTATATGTATGTAATTTTTATGCTAATTATATAATTTTATATTATATAAAATAATTTATTTTATATATTATACAAATAGAAATTTTAGAGAAGTTAATTAAAAAATTATTTAATTTGATAAAAATTTACACAAGCTAGTAAAAATTTACAAAAAAAAATATTATTATGTAAATATAATGGTATTTATGTTTTTTTATTATATAATTTACACCATATGTCATATAAAATAATTTTATGAAGTTAAGGAATGAGTTACATAGATATATACAACAAAATAAGAACAAATGTTAAAGTAGGCTATGAACTCAACCAATAGTCTAGGAAGTATAATAGTGTGTCATGTCTAATAACCAACTATTCATTGTATCAACCAATATTTTGACAAATTTTAAGTATATTTCAAAGGCATTCAACCATCTTTGTCGCTAAACAAAAAGTTGGTTGATTGAATTACGATTTTAAGTAAGTTAAAACTTAAATATTCCTAATTCACACAATATTTACATTACAACAAATAATATTATCTCAAAAAATTTAATCTAATAAAAAAAGAGAGGCAACAAATAATTAATTTAGAAAAATATATAACAAAATATGACAATCTAAAAACTATAAAATTAGAATATATATAATATAAATTAAAACTTTTAAGCCAATGTAAATCTAAGGTTTAAACGAAACATGCATATTTCTTAACAATCTCAATTATTATTCTAAAATAAATATATATTGCTTTAAATAAACAAAGAAAAAAAAACTAATAGGACACTTAAATATAATGAGATTTTGTTAAATGATTAAACAAGCTAAGACCTTCAAACAATATCTGAGTTATCAAATCGATTCATCGTCGAGAATTGAATAGTATAACATAGAAATATCGTTTATCCATACTGAATTCAAAAATGGCTGGATTCTTGATTCAATTGATAATTTTTTTTTCCATTACTTTTTTTTTTTATTTGATATTTATTTTATTAATATCCCCATTCTTTGGTAATGGAATGCATAGAATATATTAAAAATAAAAAAACTTTAGTGCGCAATTTGAATGAGATAGATTGTTTCAAATTCAAATTTGTAATTGAGATTACACAAAATCGGAGCAAAAAAAAAGAGACTTTTCAGATAAAGATTAAAAGGATTCTATCAAAGCAATTAAATTGATTTTGTGATGAACTATATGATTGATGATTTTAGAAAAGAAAAGAGAGATATGAAAAAATAAAAAAAAAAGACCTAATATCTCTTTTAATTTTTAGTATATTAAAAAAAATAACTTATATTACTAATTACATGTTAATAAAAAAAAAAAAAAAAAAAGTGTTATAAAAATATTAATGGCCAAGATTTGTTTTATATAATATAATAGTAAATAGCTAATTACGGTATTCTAACTGCAATACCTTGAAAGCACCCTAGAGTTCACCCAAAAGCTATATTAAACTATTGAGAGAATAAAGTTAATCAAATATTAATGATAATATATTCTTTTTAGTGGCCGGTTCTTAAGATTTAAAAAAAATGAGAAAGATATTTAAAAATATTTAATATACTATATTTTAAATATAATAAATAAATATTAAATATTTAAAATCTTATTAAATTCTGTTTATAAATTTGATTTTATAATTATAATAATAATGACGGTTATGCAACGATCGGACAAACGACTAGTTCTTATAAATTTGAAGTTTCATATTTAATTATCTAAACAATGGTTTGTAGTAAGAAAAAAAAAACATAAATTAGTTATAAATCAAATAAAGGGCTGACGATGGATTAAAAAGGTAAATCTATGAAGATAGTTGATAATTGGTTAATAAGGGCGAGCTATCAAAAAGATCTTTGAAGGTTAATTTTATTGTCTGCAAGGATGGTTAGAAAGTTTTGAACGGAGTTGTCCGGCCACTCACTCGAATAATAAAATCAGTAATTTATAAAAATGGATGACTAAAGTATATAAGGATATAAATAGCATGTAGTGCAAGTTTGGTCCCACATTCTTTATATAGGCATTAAGAATCTTTTAGTCCTTCCAGGAGAGACACTCTACATTTATAGTTCGTCAGGATGAATGATGAAATTGAATGCTTTTTCTTGTTCTCTTTTTATTTTATTTCTATTAAAAAGGTTATGGTAAGAATTATTGCAAAGAAAATGATTGGTGAAATTGAATGCATCATATTTCTCCTCTATTCTTTCTGAGATAGTCAATTTTATTAAGAAGAGTAGCCTACTTAAGTAGGCACATATAAAAAAAAAATTAAAAATACCCTAAAACTCAACTCTGCTCTAAATTAATCTAAAATAAAAGAATTTTTTTTTTCAGTTATTTTAATATTATAAAAGAATTATATAATTTAAAATACGTGTCATTATTTCATTTTCTTTTAAAATATAAAACATTTAAATTAAGTATGCTACTCAAATTATTGTCTCTCTCTTACCATTCTTTCCAAATCCAATCCAAGGAATGAAATCTTTTCTTTTTTCTTTTTGTTTAGGGACTACTGCTTTGCTTATCAATTTGCAGCATTTATGTCACTCTTATTCCCTGTAAGGATAATGATTAGCAAGCTTGTGCACAGTCTTGCTGAAAGGCACCCTTCAGTGAAGATACAAAGAATTGTCAAAACAAATGGAGCTGCAGAGACAGATTATTAGAGCAGAGATGAGATTAATCACTCATCAGAACGTATCAAACATGGGTATTAATGATCTTGGCATATACTTTTCTATAAAATACATAATTTAGTACACTCGTCAACAGAAAATGATGTCTTCTTTAGCTAGTGAATGCCTCTTTGAATTGGTCTGCAGTATTGTTTCATGAGTTTCCTCCTCAAATCACTGCAACAGCAACAAAATCCCATCAGAGACTGGAAAGAGAAAAGTTACAAACACTAACAACTTTATCTTTTGCAAAAAGAAGAACCAGAATGTTTACCTCAGAAAGTCTCCAAGACATTCAGCGACCATTAATCAGGATTGAATCCACAGCAGAAGTAGAAATTTCTGTCGATTTTAGTAAAGGCCAATCTTTAGATACTTCACGGCTACCTGGAAGTATACCAATGCTTGCAACATCCAACGGAATTTCAGGCAAAATAGCATTTCCATCCAAGATTTGCACAATTTGCCTCATGGTTGGCCTAGCTGCTGGCAAATGGTGTGCGCAAAGCAAACCAAGTTTCAAAACAGACTCCATTTCTTTCACCGCATAATTATCTTCCAATCTTGAATCAACACACTCAAAAAGATCCCCTCTTCTCCAACATTCAACAACCCATTCGACCAAGATCACCTGCTCAGATGGCCTTTCTGACTCTATAGGCCTCCTTCCACAAGCTACTTCAAGCATAAAAGTACCAAAAGCGAAAACATCACTAGAGGTAGTTGGCTTTCCAGTTCTAGTAAGCTCTGGTGCTAGATACCCAACAGTTCCAACTACACAAGTTGTTTCAGGGTTTGCTCCATGGTCATAAAACTTAGACAGCCCGAAATCTCCTAACCTTCCATTCATATCAACATCTAACAGAACATTACTTGCTTTCACATCTCTATGCAGAACAACTTGTTCACATTCTTCATGGAGGTAAAGAAGAGCAGATGCTACTCCTTTAATGATTTTATAGCGATGAACCCAATCCAGATTCGGCTTTTTAGTGCTAAATAAGAACTTATCAAGACTCCCATTAGGCATATAATCATAAACCAAGAAAAGCTCCCCTTTTCGCCTGCAATAGCCCAGGAGTTGTACTAAGTTTCTATGCCTTAGCCTTCCTGTGCTTGCAATTTCAGCTATAAATTCTTTCATACCTTGTTTTGAATCATGTGAGACTTTCTTGACTGCAACTTGTACATTCGAAGAAGGTAAGACTCCTCTATAAACCTTCCCAAAACCTCCAAATCCAAGAACCTCCTTGTCCTTAAAACCTTTAGTTGCTTTATAAAGATCCTTGTAACGGAATCTTTGAGGACCATATTGCTGTTCCCAATCTTCGCGGATTTCTTCATACTTCTTTCTCATTACATAAATAGTTGCAGAGATAGTTACAACCAGAACAACAACAGCTACCAATGGAAGAACAATTCTCAAATCTACTTTCCCCTTTGATTTTGTTGTCTGAGGAAGTTTAGGAAGCTCTGAAGGGTCAAGAGTTTGTGCTTGCCCACTTCTGTTAAAACTCCATCCAAGAATATAGTGGTGACTTGCTACTGAACCAGTGGATGCAGAGAAACCAACATACATAGAATCCAAGAAAAGTAAAGAAAGATCAAGATTCTTCGATATGAGAGGCTTTTCTGGTTTCTTGATCTTAATTGGAGCTAGTGTTACATTAAGCAACTTGTTTGTATCATCATACTCTATCCATACCTGCATTGGTTTACCACTTGTAAGCTGCAAGGTCTTGTTTTCGCCATCATTCTCCGAGAAGTATTCGGCTGGAGCAGATTGAATGGATGTCAAATTGTTGATGTCAACACCAACATGATTATCATTGATGTCTCTAAACTCCCTGTTTCGTACAGTATCTAACTCAATAGCAAGCAAATGATTTGAAACGGAACCAATGTTTGTAGTATTAAATAGTCCAAGATACTGAGTATCTGTTGCTCCTGTTAGCTCTACAGACGGTGAGATAGTGAAAGCAATGCCATGACCACCTCTACCTGGCAACTCAGGAACCATGGCAAATACAAAACTGGTAGAAAATGAAAAAGATGAGCTAGAATTGTTAGCCAAAGATGAATTCAAATGCATGGGTACTGGAAAGAAAGCATGACCTATTTGTTGGTATGAAGTGTTTGTAAGTTCTAATAGACCATTGGGTAGGATTTTTGCAATCCCATTTAGTCTCAGATCAGATCCTGTAAATCCATTGTATATGAACTGTTTTGTCTCTTCAGCTAAAGATATGTGTTTCAAGATCAGAAACAGAGAGAGAAAAATATGAAGAGATCTGTGAAAGATTGTTGCCATGGAAGCAAAAGAAAATGGAGAAGAAGGGAAATTGAAATCTTCTGAGAGATCATATGTTTAACATCTGTGTTAAGAATAAGAACAAACAAACATTTGGTAGAATTTACAACCAAAAATCTCAGATATTAAATGGCTATTGTCTGTCCCATTAGAATTTTAAAAAATCCGATAGAGTTATTCAGTAATTTGTTGAGGCAATAATGTTCTTGAAGCCAAATTTTAAGTTTTAATGCCAAAAGAAATATCATTTAACATATTTGTATTATGGATTGTGACATGTGAAAGAAATGCGTTTTCGAAAGAAAATAGAAAATTTCCTTAAAAAAGTCATTTTTTATTTTAATATTATCCCTAATAAATTTATTTAATTTTAAAACGATCCTTTAACTTTAAAGAAAAAAAATCTATTATTTTTATGTTTAACTATATAATGAAATTTTAAAAATTTATAGATTTTAAATCTATAAATCATAAATTCATAAATTTTGATTAAAGTCGTATATTCTAAAATTTTTAATCCAAATAATACATTCGACTATTTCAAATGTTGGCAATGAAATAATAATACATATTTTAAATCTTGTATTTATTTATATTTATTATTTAATAAAAATATTCAGGACTTAATTCTTTATCATTTTTTCAAAAACATTAACATTTAATTATTTCTTCTAAAATAAATTTAAACACATAATTTTTAATATTGGCTCGAAGCATTCAGAAACAAATCATTCAAGTTAGAAAAATTGAATCCTGATTAATAAGAAAATAAATAAATAAATAAATAAATATATATATATATATGGGTTAACTCTGTTTTAAATATATAAAAAATTGTTAAAGTTTTTGCCAGGCTTATGTGCGCATGTGAATACATCCATAATTGAATAGACTACCAACCATTAGTCAGTCAGTCAGAGTGAGACAAATAGACAAACATGTTGAAAGGTACCCACCAATTTTTCTTTTCTTTTTTTCTTTATAGTTTTCCATTTTATTAAAGTAGACATGTGAAGTGCATTTTGATGTGCTTTTAACTGATCTTGAAATATACATTATAAAAATAATTTTTTTTTATAAAAAAAATATTAATATTTTAACTTGATTAGTAGAATTGTTTGTTAGAATTATTTTCAATATTATAGAAATTACAAATTGACTCTGTTCAATCTCAAAACAAATTCATTAGACAACAACACTAATATGGCTTTTTCTTGTAGTGGTTAGATATTCCTTTTTTATCAGTTCATCTCAAAACATTTTTGTTTGGTAATAACTCAATATTTCTATAGTATTTAATCTAGTCATTTACTTAATAATTTTCTTATTTTACTTTAAATTAGATCTAATGAATGAGATGGTAATATGTCTTTTTCTTAAATCACTCAAGTTAACGATGCAACTTAGATTTCTTATACTAAAGTAACGAAGATGTTTCTAATACTTTTAACCTAAAGATTTTCATAATCAATATTACTACTAAATTGATATAATGGTCAACCAATAATAATATATGAAACTAATGCATATATGAAGGTAAAGAAATCATTCATTAAATAAATAACAAAATTCATACAAAAGTAAAAAGGCTAAACTAAACCCTTATGAAAACTAGCCTAATATATTTAATCCAATGATCCTAACATTAGATAGAAAACATAAAATAATAAAGTAAAGAACTCTTTCTAAATCTAGAATTTCTTCAAATAGGAATAAGATTTGTCATCACTTTTCATTTTTTAAAAAACTCCTTAGATCTTAAAAAGAGTAATGAAAACTAAACTAAAGTGTTTATGAAGAACTATAGAGAATTATAGAGAGAATAATAGTAGGCATGTGTAGAGAGCAGATAGAAGAAAACTCTCCTCCCCTCTAGAATTAGGTTTTGCAGAGATATATATAGAGAAAAGTCATTCTCTAAATAAATCTCTCTAAAGATTTATACCTAATATAAATCTATCTAATAAATAAGACTTTAAGTATGTTTATCTCCACTAAATATTATCTCATAAATAACTCTTAATATAAATCTTAATAATTACACAAAATGGCTAAATTGTCCATTGGGCCTTGCAATTAGCAGTCTATGCATCTTCAACTTGGGCCTTGACACGACATATCCAATTAAGTTTCTTTTTGTGTATTTAGCTCTATATTTTCCTCTTTTGGCTAATACTATCTAAAAATAGACAATTAAATTTAAGTAAGGTAAAATCATATATTTTCACCATATTATATATAGAAATATATTATTAAAGCTCTAAAATATCATTAAATTTCTATATATAATTTAGACCGACCAGTAGTCCAGTAATTAAAGTATTTCTATGAAGGATCTAAATTTAAATTTCAGATAATAATTTTTGAGATATTTTTATAAAACTATTCAGGTGACGGTTTAATTGAATCTCTTTTATATAATTTCGATCAAGTTATAAGTATTTGAATTTAAATTTCATATAACAGTTTTTAAGATGTTTATATTTTTTATAAGACTATTCAGATCACGTTTTAATTGAATTTTTTTTATATAATTTCCAATTAAATTTCATAGCACGGTTTTCTATAGAATTATTTAGGACACGTGTATAATTTCAAGATTTATATTGTAATGACTGATTTAGACTATATCTTAAACGAACCATAGCTCTATTAATATTCCGAAATGAAAAAATAAAGTCCATGATTACATTATTGAACAGAAATTGGTACTATTGTTAGTGACTTCTCCCCCTATTTCTGTCCAAAATTTGTTATTCTGAACATACCTTCGATCCAATTAATGGATTGTGGCAGCTGCAGCTCTGCTGTGTTATTCACACATGGGGCCATACTTATGGGTGGGCTCCTCGTGCGTCCCATATATTCCTTTCTGTATATGTCTCTTGATATTATAAAGATATTATCCTATATATTATTTAATTAAATGAGCTGATTAGAGCTCACAAATATATATATATATATATATATATATATATATATATATATATATAATGGCCTGACCTCTTTCTTTTTAAAGGGCTTCCATTCTACTAGTAATAAAGTAAACAACTTTCGGTAAAATTTCATTATTTTTTATAATAAATAAAGAATAATGGACCAACATCTTTTAGAATAAAGATTTCCATGTTATGAAGACATTGCACATGATAATAATAAAATGTATTTATTTAATGGTAAGACTATTGGCCTAATCCATTATGGTTAAAACATATAAAACAGATTTTCCTAACAGTTTATTTTTATTTTATTTATTAGATTTTCTACTTTCTTTCAGATTTAGCTGCTCATGAAAATTACATGAGACTTGTATTTTTTTGCCTTTCATGCGGGTCGGAACTTACCTAATAAAAAATTTCGCTATTTTAGGACCGTTATAGTTATGGCCACTATTTACCAGTCTTCGGTTGCCGGCTCTTTATCAGGTCACCAACTTTTTTGACCTTCCGGCACTGGGCAGGCGTCAGCCCCCATACATGGTTTTACGACTTTATGGAGACATGTGTTTTTAGTAAAAAGCCACCCGGGCCTAGTCACTATGACTCCCTTTATAAGGAGGCACCTCTTTTCCTGAAGTTACGGGGCTATTTTGCTGAGTTTCTTAGAAAGAATTGTCTCGCGCCCCTAGATATTCTCTACCTCCCTAATCATCAAGATTGTACCAAAATTTTCTTTAAAATATACCGAATCAATATAGTTATTCTTCTTCTGATGCAGCAATGCAACTTCAATCAGTATCGAAATGAAATTTTAGATAATTTCTTTATTTTTTTTCTTCTTTTCTTTTATTACTGTAAAACTATGTACCATAAGATAAGGTCGGGTAAAATGTAAAGTTTTTATTTTTAATTTTTATAATGAGTGTAATAATAAATCAAAAAATTCTGTATTATTTTTTTTATTCATATAAGTATAATGTTAATGCTAAAAAAAGTGCCAATCTATTTAAAATATTTAAATGTTAATGCTAAAAAAGTGTCGGCCTATATAAAACATCTAATGCATCGTTTAATTCTTTTAATTTAATAATTTTATAAAAGAAATTACATAGTAAAGGCTATTATTTATTTTATGGGAGTTTTACTAACAACAATATCAATTGAAAAATGAAAAATAAATCAATTAGTCTACCAACAACTAAAACGATCTCCATATCAATAGACAATTAGGCATTATAACTTATAAAGCATACTAAATTAGTCAATATTATATCCAGATTATTAAGTTATTTATCTTTCGAAATGAATAGACATGCCTTAATATTAAATATATACATTTAAAAATACTTAGTAAATAAACTTGAATAGCGTAATAAAAATCAAACCGGACTATAAAAATTACTTAAGCATTATCAATTAACTTTCAAAAATAGATAAAGCTAGATATTATAAATCTCCATGTACATCATCTGTTGTTGCTCATGTATTTTCAAGATTTCATGAGTGAATTAAGTCTTTTATTAGATGAAACTTAAATTAATAATTCTTATCCTAATTCAACAATTCCACCAAAAGATATGATTATGATATTGGGTACCCCTTTCAGAGGAAGTGGTCAAGATAACTTCAACAGGGTCTTTGAGGAAGAAAATAATGGCATGAGATCACAGTGAAAAACTAATACTTGTGGGGAGCCATTAAGCTAGTAACAAGATCCTGTGTTCAGTCCAACTATGATTTAATCATGTATGCTTGAAGAATTGAGACCATAATTCTTCAATGGTGAGTTATATTTGAGGTAATAATGCATTACTGATTAATGATTAGCAAGAGAGGACCTCTAGTAATTAGAGCTAGGATTGCTATTGGATGTTTAAGCCGTTATTCAAGTTGAGATATGCATATATTACGAGCCTAAATAAATTTGTAAATACTTATAAAAACAGTTTTCAAAATAAATAAATAAAAACAAACAAAAATTCTTTTTTTAGAAGAACTGATTGAGAAAATACAATCTCAAATACAACCTTAGTAGGGCCTTAGGCATGTTTTAAAACACATTTGAGATGGCATATGCTTAGCTTGTATTTTTTTCTTTATTATCCCTTTTATTTATTTATTTATTTATTTATTAATACCAGCTCATGATATGTTGCTAAAAAGAACCCTGTTAAATAAATTCATGCAAATTTGTATTTGTCATTATTGTTTCTACATGTGAACCAGGAAATTTCTTTTTACTTTCTTTGAATTGGCAAAATTTGAACTAAATTCCCAATTCTAGTTCATTTTATTGAAGAACCCTCAAAGCCAATTGAAAACAAGAAACCTAAATTGGGGAAAAACATACTTTCACTAGAATACAAAGTAGGTGGGAGGAGATGAGATTCCATTTGAGTAGAGAGAAAATGACAAATGCCTAATTTTCATAGTAAACAAACAGAAAAGCCATCGAACTCTATTTGCTCCTTTTATGGGAAAAAAAGAAGCATTCAATTATTTAATATATGAACCCTCCACATTAAAAAAACAATAATAATTATAATTATAATATTACTAGAATTAATAATTCATACAACACATGGCCAAAACAGCAATGGCGGCACCCAGGCATCAAAAGTGGTTAGCTAAAAAAATAAAAATTAAAAACAAAAAACAAACAAAGAAACAAACAAAAAGGAAAAGTGGTTGATGGTCATGAATCATGATAGTTACCTGAAACTTTTCTTAATTGAAAAGTTTAATTGAACAGAAAATTAAAAAAAAAAAAAGGGCAATTTGTTGTTTTTTATATTATATATTAATTGGATTGGTTGGAAATAATATTATAAAATTGATAAGGATAATGTCAAGATTAAACAACTTATAAAATTGGAATTTAGCAATTCAATTTTAATTGGATTAGCAATTGAATGGAATACATGAAAGCAATTTGGAAATTTGCACATTATCATATACTAAAAAAAGAATTGGAGTAAAGGATCAATTGGAACATAACTAAACAGAAATATTAATAAAAGATGGAAAACTATTTATTATAATACACAGAATTTATTTAGCCCATTGAGTTCCTCTTTCAGTTGGCTTGAAGTATTCTTCCATGAGTTTCTCCCTCAGCAGCTGCAATATCAACACAATGCAGAATATTTTAGGCATTCTTGTTAGAATTTCATTCTTAATTTCAGTTTTAATTCATACTATTTTATAAGTAAAAGCCAAAATCTTTTTAACTAAATGCCTATTTGAATGTTTATTATTTGATCAGTTTCAATAATTTAATTTTTATATTTAATAAATACACTATAAGTCTTTATGTCGATGATTAATTAATAATTATAATTTTTTATTAATAAAAATTAAAAATTAAAAATTAAAACCGTCAATATTTATAGAAATAAAATAAAAATTATAAAGAGTATATTAGACTTAAATAAAATATTTTACATTTTATTTTTAAATATTTTGTGAGATATTTTTTATTATAGAAATTATATTCTTTATGATAACAATCATTATTTTTGAGGATGCTTTCAACTGTTAATTGATAACTAATAAATTAAAATATTGGATAAAAATTTATTAACTATTGTAGTTAGTATGTTAACTATTAAGAATATATTTTATTTATAATATTAGTTAAAAGAATTTAATACATTTAAACAAAAAAATTAAATTAGAAAATCGGTTTTCTAACTACGAATTATCTACATGAAAAAAGAGAAGGAAAGAAAAAAAAAAAAAGAGAAGATGAGTTTGGTTCACAGGTTTTTAAGTTAACTGATAAAGAATTTTAAAAGCTTTTCTTATAACAAATCTTATTTTTAAAAAATATATATATAATATTTTTGAAAGAGTATAAAAATATATAATTAAAAAAGTATAATCAGTCATATCAATTAAATGTCGATTTTTTAATTAAAAACCACAAACTAATCAATTAACAAAGTTTCTTTAGAAAAAAACAAGCTTAACTGTTTGATTAATCGATTTTTTAGTTCGATTTTCAGTTGGTTTAATTAGTTCAGTTTTTTTCTTATTCATAAAGAGGAAAATTTAAACTTAAAATCTCATTAAGTTGATATATACCAACTAATCGATACATGAATAATTTGTTTTTAAGTTTTTAGTAAGTGCACAAATAACTGTGTAAATATTGTTCTACAGTATAAGATCTATGTCCTTTTATGTGCTATCACACTTTAAGAAAGTCTATACATTTTTAAAGTAGTTATTCCTCAATTTATATTTTATATTAAATTAATTGAAATGAATTTCAAAAGACTTTATAAAATTATATATAAATATATAATTTATATGTTTAGTTGAAATAAAAATTTATTTAATATTTTAATGCAATATTTTAAATTTCTAAATACATTCTATATTGATAAGTTGTATACATTTCATAAAATCAAAATACTTTCTTTCAATTTTATTATTTTATTTTATTTTCTTTCTCATATCTTCTTTTTATAATTTTTTTTTTATTGTAAACCATTCAAATATAATATTTATTTCATTTGAATTAATTTCTGCAGTTGTTAATAAACATACAAATTATGATTAAAAATAAATAAATTTTTTAATAAATTACAACTGAATATGGCGAATTTCGAATTAAAATCTTATGATATTATTGCTTATATGATAGGTCATGTTTAAATAATCTTAATCATTAAATTTATAATTAAATAATTGAGATTTGTTATTTAAAAATAACTATCAATTTTAAAAAATAAAAATTTAAATTTTAAATAAAATTTCAACCATTCAATTTAAAATAATAAGTATGAATCATGATAGGCAATTTTCAAGTTCAACATTAGAAAATCTGAAGCCATTCTTTTGTTTTTTTTTTCATGGAAGTCTTTCCTCTATTCCTCTATCTTAACTTCTATCTTCCAAAGTTTTGAATGTATAATAAGATACCTTTCATTGTTTCTGATCCCTTTTAGAGCAGGTTCTGCTCCATTGATATCTTTATTTTTAGTTATCAAATAAGAATAAAACCGAATAAGCACTCTTAACAGTCATGGAATACTTCTTCTTTACTTACATGTAAAATCTATACTCACTTTTTCATTTATAAAGATTTATCATAGCTGATAAATAGAAGGTACCTTCATGAGCATTGGTTGAAATGGGAATATTTGATGATGAATTCTGAGCCGAATGAAAAACTAAACGTTGCTGTTGAGCCTGAGAAGTCTCATTAATCCTAAGCAAAAATGTTACAGCCTCTCTAACTTTCTCCACCACACCAGTATCACCAGGACCTTTTCTGGGACTAATTGCCTGGGATATCACTTGAGAAAGAGCCTTCTCATCCTCACCTGGCTCCAATTTATGCATTATATACTCCTTCACTGATACTCCTTTATCCCAGATTTGCTCGCTCGCACTAGCGTGATTTGTAGTAGTCGTTACTGCTGCAGGAGCAGATACCGGTTCAGCTTTTTCCAATGTTGTTCGAGTTACTTCTTGCTTTGTCGCAACTGGGGCTGGTGCCTGTGGGGTTAATGCCCTTGCTCTAGGACTTGGTGTTGGTGGGTCACATGACTTCCCTGCAAGGATTGGTGCTATTGTGGGTTTCTCATGTGGCTGTGTTGCTAACGAGGACTTGCCAGGTGATTTTGGTGACAATGAAGTTTTTTTTGCAGGCGAATTTGGTGCTGTCGGAGCTGGAGTTGAGGCTTGTGGTTCTGGGCCCGAAATGGCAAGACTTTGAATCTTAGAAGCAATGGCATATGTAGCTTCAGTTACTGTGGCATATGCTGGTGCAAGTTTCTCTGCCACAGTTTCGGAGATTGTTTTGGATGCAGCTTTAGGAGTTATAGGTGCCGTTGTTCTGGATGCGGACCTCGGACTGTGAGTAGTTCTAACAGATTTTGCAGTGTTAACACTACTTGTCATAACATGCTTCTCAGATATGACAGGAATTGCTCTCGGATGTTGTCTAGCTGTCTCTTTGTAACCTTCAGGTGCCATCTCTGATTCATACACTGCAAAATGAAATGAGATTATTATTAGCAATGAATTAAGCAAGCAAAATGAAAATAACATTTTTACATTTAAGGAGTTTTCTAAAACTTTTTCTTTTTCTTTTTGTTACTTGGGGCTCCAAAATATTCAGGATCTTCATCTTCATCATCCTCATCCTCTAAGCTAACACCCCATGAAGGTGTAGCATTGCCATCCTCATTATGCTTCTTCTTGCTGAGAGTGCTTCGCCATTTCTTGGCCTTCTCTTTCACTTTGGCAAGAACAGATTTTCTAGGTGTTGGGGTATGGTCTTCCTCCATGTCATGTTCCCTCCCGAATGTCTGTGAAGTACGGATTGACCACCTTGAACCATCCGATCCTGTACGCACCAAACCTCACAGAAATTACAAGAGATGGTACGTAGCATACGCATTAATCATATAAGCTTTAGTCACAGAGTTATGTTTGTTACCTCGCAGAAGTTGTTCTATTGTTGGGGAGGTTGGAGTTCTTGGGGCTTCGCCCTGTCTGTTTATGCCATCAAATTGGGATATCGCTCCAGTTCTTGATTGAGGGTGTGCCATAATTATGGTTTCAGCATCTCTTCCTAGACCCTGTTTACAATTGGAAATGGAAATTTAAAAGAGCAATGCTCAAGCACCATCTTCGCAGTTCTTGATTAGACAGAAAATGAGCCACATATCTTTCCGAAGCTTTTGGAATCCATTTTTACACATGGCAATAAACATCATACACTTTTATTTGATTCTCATTTGTTGGTAATATATTAAACTCCTCAAATAAGCATTTGACTAGGCATCAAACTGCTTCCCTTTTCTCGGCTTATTACAGGTTTTTTCCTTTTAATAATTGGTACTGGTAGCCATGTTTTTTCCTTAAAAACAAAGACAAATTTACACGGACTAAGCACCATATGATAATGTATATCAATGGCTGTAAGAGCTAAACTTCAAAATTGATAGAGCTTTTTATTTTTTTTCAATTGATGGACACTCCAGAGATCATTGCATAACTCTGAAAGCAGGTCATCAAGCGGCTCCTAAATTTTCCATAACAAGAAACTAGAACAAAAACTTTTATACAAGAAGACCAGTTAACACTTTAAGACTTAAATTGTAAATGCAAAGTGGATATGCGGTTGCAAATGAAACTGCATTTGCATATTTAATCTAAGAGCGTGTAGATGAGATGGTAAGAGTTTTTTTTAGCTTAATTAAAGTCTCAAGTTCGAACCTTAGGCATTCGGCTATGTCAAAATTCTTGAAAGGGTGATTTGCCACCCGTAAGGGTTCTGCGTGTCATGCTCTAAATTAAATTTAGATATGTATGCAAAGATGAAGCTGCAGATACCTGGAAATACCTTGTGCTCTAACAAGAAAAAATGGAGAAAATGAGATCTTAATTGAGAGAGAGTTTTCACTTGTAATTGCAGTACATATCTCTGCAATACAATCTTGAATTATATATAAACATGTGTACAAATATAAGTGATCCTTTCATATAAAATGATCTAAAGTAAGATAAACATTACATGAGAAAAATAAGACAAACTAGACATCAAAGTAACCAATATATGTGCAGTTTGATACTATTCATCTGCTGCAGAAATTATGTGCCATCCAAAAGAGCTTTCAGCTTCATTGTACATGGAAAATTTCATAAATATTGTTTGAATGTGTGCATCAGTGATTAATTTATTTTTCTCATGTTCAATTTGATTTCTTTTACCAAGTCTTTAGGAGTTTGTTAAGCAGTTAGTACCTTAGTGGCATTAGTTGGCACAGTTGCTGATTTTCAGCTAGTTAGTTATTTTTTTCAGTTTTTAAATCAATGTATTTAATTATGAAATTATACCATCAATAACTATCAATCTTCTTCTCTCAATTTTATTCTCGTCTCTTCTGTAAAACAAACCAACAAACTGGTATCAAAGCTCTTTTTTATTAAGGGACCTGTGAGTGAGCCAAGAGAAACCTACTACACAACCTTACCTTTCTTGATTCTTTCCAGCAAATGGATTCTGAAACACCTTTTACAGCACTAGCTCCACCAATGTTTAAGGGTGAAAATTATCATTTATGGGCAGCCAAAATGGAAGCTCACCTAGAGGCGAATGATCTCTGGGAAGCTGTGGAAGAGGACTACGAAGTTCCTCCATTATCTGCAAATCCAACAATGGCGCAGATCAAGAACCACAAGGAGAAGAAATCAAGAAAGTCAAAGGCAAAAGCTACCTTGTTTGCTGCTGTCTCACAAGAGATTTTTACAAGAATCATGAACCAAAAGTCAGCATTTGGTGTGTGGAATTTCCTCAAAGCTGAATATGAAGGAGATGAAAAAGTTAAAGGAATGCAAGTGTTGAATCTGATTCGTGAGTTTGAGATGCAGCAAATGAAGGAGTCAGAGACAATTAAGGAGTATACAGATAAGCTTCTTAGCATTGCTAATAAAATAAGGTTGCTTAGTTCTGAGATTTCTGATTCTAGAATTGCTCAAAAAATACTTGTGACTCTTCCTGAAAGATTTGATGCTACTATATCCTCCATAGAGAGTAGCAAAGATCTGTCACAAATTACATTGGCAGAACTAAACAGTGCTTTACAGGCTCAAGAACAAAGGAGACTGATGAGAAGTGAAAGTTCTGTGGAAGGAGCATTGCAGGCTAAGCTACAAATCAATCAAGGAGAGAAAGACAAGAAGAAGAGTAATAAGAAGAACTTCAGTTCTCGTGATATAGCTAGCAACAACAAAGGAGAAAAGAAGAGAGAATTTCCTCCTTGCAGACACTGCGACAAAAAGGGTCATCCTCCTTTCAAATGTTGGAAAAGACCTGATGTGAAGTGTGGGAAGTGCAACAAACTTGGGCACCATGAAAAAATATGCAAAAGCAATTTCCAACAGAAGGATGATGCTCAAACAGCAAGCGAACAAGAGAAAGAAAAACAGTTATTTGTAGCATCTAGTTTTAAAAGCAGCAGCTCAAGCTCAAGTGAGTGTTGGCTCGTAGATAGTGGTTGTACCAATCACATGATTGGTAATGCAGAGTTTTTTTGGGGATGGATAGGTCACTAGTATTCAAAGTCAAAATTGGTAATGGTGACTACATTGCTGCCAAAGGAAGGGGAACTGTCGCTATAGAGAGTTGCACAGATACTAAATTAATTTCTGATGTTATATATGTACCTGACATTGATCAGAATTTATTAAGTGTTGGGCAGCTAGTTGAGAAGGGATTCAAAGTCTTTTTTGAAAGGAAGCACTACACGATCAAGGACTCTCATGACAATGATGTCATAAGAATTAAAATGAAGGGCAAGAGTTTCTCGCTTGATCCGATGGAGGAGGAGCAAGTAGTTTATGCTGTTGCTATAACTAACATAGAGACTTGGCATAAAAGGCTAGGTCATTTCCATCATGCAGCAATTTTGAATATGCAAAAGAAGGGGTTGGTTCGTGGTTTGCCTCACATTGAGCCTGATCCACCATGTTGCAAATCGTGTCAATTTGGTAAACAAGCAAGACTTCCTTTCCAACATGGAGACTGGAGAGCCACTGATAAGTTGCAATTAATTCATACAGATGTAGCTGACCTCACAAAACTCCTTCACTCAATGGGAGTAAATATTACATTATCTTTATTGTTGATTACACAAGAATGTGTTGGATCTATTTTCTTAGGTTCAAATCAGAGGTTGCATGTGTGCTCTTCAAATTCAAGAACTGGATTGAGAATCAAAGTGGCTGTAAAATTCAAGTGTTGCGATCAGATAATGGAAAAGAGTACACCTCCAATGAATTTGATAAATTTTATGAAGAGGCTATAATAGAGCATCAACTTACAACGCCATACACTCCATAACAAAATGGGGTCAGCGAGCGAAAGAACAGAACAATGATAGAGATGGCCAGATGTATGCTTCATGAGAAGGATCTTCCGAAGGAATATTGGGCTAAGGCAGCAAATACAGCAGTATTTCTGCTAAACCGACTTCCCACAAAAGCAGTCGATGGAAAGACCCCTTTCGAGACATGGTATGATTATAAACTGCTGATAAAAAATCTGAAAGTATTTGGTTGTTTGTGCTTTACTCATGTTCCATAGATGAAGCGAGACAAGTTGGACAAAAGAACTGAGCCTGGCGTATTCATTGGATATAGCTTGACATCTAAAGCTTATAGAATTTTTCAACCTGACACAAGAAAAATTCTATTAAGCAGGGATGTAACTTTCATGGAGAATGATAAGTGGGACTTCAACAATGAAGAAAATTAGCAGTTTGATGATCAAAATCAAGACGAGTTGATTGATGATTCTCCAATACGTGGCACCATATCACTTGCTGACATATACCAGAGATGCAACATTGTTGTTCTTGAACCTTCAGGATACTGGGAAGCCGAGAAGGACCCAAATTGGAGAGCTGCAATGAAAGAGGAGCTGTGCATGATTGAGAAAAATTAAACATGGGTGCTAGTTGAAAGGCCTCCACATCAGAAAGTAATTGGAGTGAAATGGGTGTTTAGAAGAAAGAAAAACGCAGATGGCTCAATCAATAAATATAAAGCAAGGTTAGTTGTGAAAGGGTACGCTCAAGTTTTCGGAGTAGACTTCTTTGATACTTTTGCTCCTGTTGCAAGGTTAGATACCATCAGAATGCTACTGACTATTGCAGCACAAAAGCAATGGAAAATCCATCAACTATATGTAAAATCAGCATTCTTAAATAGATTTTTGGAAGAAAAAATTTATGTTGAGCAACCTGGAGGATTTACTGTGAAAGGCCATGAAGAGAAGGTGTATTTATTGAAGAAGGCATTGTACGGCTTAAAACAAGCCCCAAGGGCCTGGTACGGCAAAATTGATGAATACCTACTGAACTTAGGCTTTGCGAAGAGTCTTAGTGAGTCCACTTTATATATAAAAGGTAACACTACTGATTTCATTGTGGTCTCATTATATATTGATGATCTTTTGGTCACTGGCAGCAATATTGAGCTTATTCAACAGTTAAAAAAAGACATGATGCAAGTCTTTGAGATGACTGATCTTGGAGAAATGTCTTACTTTCTCGAAATGGAAATTAAGCAAAGACAAGGTGAAGTTTTCATCTGTCAATAGAAGTGTACGAAGGAAATCTTAAGGAAGTTTAACATGGAGAACTGCAAAAGCGTAACTACTCATATGTGTCAAAAAGAGAAGCTTTACAGGGACGATGGAAGCGAAAAAGTGGATGAGTCACACTATAGAAGTTTGATGGGCTGCTTAATGTATCTTACAGCAACAAGACTAGATATATCGTTTGCTGTAAGTGTTCTTTCTAGATTCTTGAATTATGCTAGTGAGTCTCATCTTATTGCCGCAAAAAGAGTTCTTCGGTATGTCAGGGGAACCTTAAGTTTTGGGGTTAAATTCAATTCTTCAACAAACTTCCAGTTGTACGGTTATTCTGATAGTGATTGGGGTGGATCGTTCGATGACAAGAAAAGCACATCTGGTTTTTGTTTCAGTTTTGGATCAGGACTATTCAACTGGAGTTCGAAGAAACAAGAGATTGTAGCACAATCTACAGCTGAAGCAGAATTTATAGCTACTGCATCAGCAGTTAATCAAGCTCTTTGGCTGCGGAAAATTCTAAATGATATAAACTTGGTACAAAAGACAAGTACTGAGATTATGGTGGACAATCAAGCAGCAATAGCCATCTCTAATAATCCAGTTTTTCATGAAAAAACCAAGCATTTCAGCATTAAACTTTTCTTCGTTAGAGATGTTCAAAAGGATGGTGCAGTACAACTCAAGCATTGCAAGACTAAAGATGAGCTGGCAGACATATTTAGAAAGCCTCTTGCAAAGATTAGATTTGAAGATCTAAGAGAAAAACTTGGAGTTCGCACCTACTGATGCAAGGAGGAGTGTTTGAATGTGTGCATCAGTGATTAATTTGTTTTCTCATGTTCAATTTGATTTCTTTTACCAAGTCTTTAGGAGTTTGTTAAGCAGTTAGTGCCTTAGTGGCATTAGTTGGCACAGTTGTTGATTTTCAGCTAGTTAGTTGTTTTTTCCAGTTTTTAAATCAGTGTATTTAATTATGAAATTATACCATCATTGACTATCAATCTTCTTCTCTCAATTTTATTCTCGTCTCTTCTATAAAACAAACCAACAAATATTAATGATCCTTGAGATTTACCTCTCACATTCTAAGCTTAATTCTCAGAAATTCTATTATTTTTGGTAAAGCTTCAATTATCAAATCAGCAAGCTGCAAATCACTTGAACAATGGTGCAGCTTTATAAAACAAATCAATTGGAGAATTTTGAATCTGTCCTAGATCATCAAGTAACTTTTTTAACCATATATCATGATTTGCAACAGCTGCAACTGAGATATACTCAGCTTCCACAGTTTCTTGTGTAACAATATCTTTCAAGTCAAACGGAGATTACCTGTTCCGGAGGGATCCTTGCATTCCAACAAATAACTCTTGAACCTAATGAGAAAATATAGTCAGAAGTGTTCTTCATGTCATCTACACAATCAGCCCAATCGTTGTCACCATATCCAATTAACTTTACATTTTCAATCTTCATATACCAAGTATCAAGGTCTGTGGTACCCTTCACATATTTCAACACTCTTCGTGCAACTCTCATGTAGACATTGCTAGGTGAACTCATGAATCTTGATAGCAAACCAACATGGAACATCAAATCTAGTCTAGCTGTTGTCAAATATAGCAAACTTCCTACAATTCTGAGCAAGAGTAGAAATTTCCTTATATGGCTCTAATTTGAACTTCTTAAGAGCATCTATGACATACTTTCTTTGTGAAATGAAGATGCCTGTGCTGCATTAGTGTATCTCCATCCGAGGAAAGTAATTCATGGGACCTAGATCAAACATTTTAAACACATTTTTCATTTTCCTTTTGAATTTCTAGGAGCATTTCCAATGCATTTTTTAAAGCATTTCTAATGCACTCTTTATATATGTCAAACTCTTTATTTTAAAGAGTCATAACATAAAGTGACATCTCAATGCACGTTTTATTCTTTAAATATAAAATAGATATGGAGAGTCAACTTTACTCTCTACTCTATATTTAATAAATGCACTATAAATTTTTATACATTTGATTTAATTGATATATGTTATTCTTATTTTTTCTATTGCTAAAAATTAAAAAGAAAAGAAAAGAGAAATTAAAACTATTAATGCCTATGAAAATAAAAGCAAGATAAAAAATAAAATATAAAGAGTCTATTGAATTTAAATAAAAAATATTTACTCTGTATAAAAACCATAAAATTATAAATAAACTTGAATTCATGTGTCAAAAATAAATACACATATCAAAACAAATATTCAAATATAAAGAGTTTATTAAATTTAAATAAAAATATTTACTCTTTATATTTGAATATTTGTTTTGATATGTGTATTTATTTTTGATACATGAATTCAAGTTTATTTATAATTTTATGGTTTTTATACAGATTTTAATTCTAAAATATAACATATTAATTATATTCTAATTCAATTATACATTTCTTTTCCTAATATATATATATATATATATATATATATATATATATAGGTACAGTTAATTTGTTAATAATTTCTAAACAAAGTCTTGATACAAAGTGCTTCAGCATAAACTAAGCAGTGTTTTCACATACTCTCTTTTTCCTTTTTTCTTTTTTCTTTTAAGTGATCTTTTTTATGCATGTGTTGTTTATATTGATGTTCTCAAAGTCTTTTTCATCTCAAAGTAAACTTATTTGATTATAGGAAACCTTTAGCTCCTAATAAACAAAAATTATGGCATCTAAATATTCTCAAGAACTCGGAGATGTAAATCTAACAGGTCTAACTCTTGCTTCCTTAAAGCACATCATCACAGCCAAGTTCTCCAGGACCAAAAGAATAGAGATTTGGAAGCTTTAAAGTTGATTTGATCCACTCTGACATTTAATAACCAGACAGTCAACTAAATACAAACTGGAAAAAGCAAATTAGACCAAGGTGTTATGTTATCCACTATTTTATGTATCTGCCTGCCTCAGCCAATCATGAAATGTAGATTTGCATTATCCAGCATGCAGCACTTAACAATGTTAATGAAGACATGATCTCAAGAAATGTAGATTGCTGCCCTGATGAAAAATATTTTGCTTTCTTCTCTCAACTGAATCACTAACCGCCCATATGCAACAAAAAAATGAAAAAACTCTACCTAAGCCTCTCAACAGCTGCCTGTAAAATTTCCTTATCATCTGCCTATTAATTGCATCCACAGACTGGACTGAATTAAGTAAATAATATGTGCAACAGAAACCACTCTTTTGTTGTGTCAAATCCAACTGTAACCCGGATTCTTCCTCACTCCTCTATCACACATCAGTTTCCTTACATCTGCCGCATCGTCCCAATAGCCTTCTGTTGCCAACATATTGGACAGTAATATGTATGTTGCGGGATCATCAGGCCACAGCTCTAGAAGCTTTCTTGCAGATCGCACAGCAATTTCTCTATTTCCATGAACTAAACAAGCACTAAGCAGAGCTTTGTAAACTGAGGGCCCTGGATCCATAGGCATGCAATTAATTATGGCCTCAGCTTCACTTAGATACCCAGCTCTACCAAAGATATCAACAACACTAGCGTAATGCTCTACTCTAAGAGGTTCGAGTGATATATCACTTCTCATAAAATCAAAATACTCAAGCCCCTTATCCACGCTACCAACATGGCTACAAGCAGATAACACAGCAAGGAAGGTGGTACTATTAGGTTTGATCTTAGTTTTTCTCATCTGCTCAAATAATTCAACAGCCTCGTTACCAAATCCATGGTGAGCACATCCTGTTAGAAGTGCATTCCATGAGACCACATCATGATCCTCCATCAACCAAAACACCCTCTTTGAATCATCAATAGCTCCACATCTTGCATACATGGAGACAAGCCCATTTTGAACATAAACACTCGAAGCATACCCTGTTTTTACAATAAGAGCATGCATTTCCCTTCCTTCTTCAATAGCTAAAAAAGCCCCTATTGCTCCTAACAAACTTGTAAATGTGTAGAAGTCCATTTTGATGTTAGCATGCCTCATTTCACAGAAACAGTTAAGAGCATCCTCACCTAATCCTAGATTTGAATAACCAGCAATGACTGCATTCCATGATATTTGATCACTTAATTGAACACCAGAGGATATTTTATTAAAATCCTCCAAATTGTTAGTACACTTTGAATACACAGTCACAAGTGTAGCTGCTATATAAAGATTACACTCCAAACCACACCGAATTATAGAACAATGAACTTGCTTGCAATACTGCATATATTTAGGACCAGAAAATGAACTAAGAAGACTATTATAAGTCACATAATTTGCCTTAATACCCAGACGCATCATTTCTCTTACTAAAATCATTGCTTCATCAGGTTGCTCATTCTGTGCATATGCAGTGACCATAGCAGTCCAAGTAACCACATTCTTATCCACCATATAATCAAAAACCCTCCAAGAATCATCAACACCGTCACATTTTGAGTACATGTCAATTAAAGCCGTCCCCACAAAAACATTATTATCAAACCCAAGTTTCAGACTTAGTCCATGAACCTGAGCTCCAAAGCTTCGAACCTCTAATTGGGAGCAGACAACAAGACAAGTCGAAACACTAAATGATGTTACACCTCTCATCGCACCTAACATCTCGACAAACAATTGAACAGCAACATGTGGGCAATTGACATTCAAATACCCAAAGATTAACGAATTCCAAGTAACACCATTTCGTTCAGGCATTTCGTTGAAAACTTCATGAGCACTCTGAATTTCGCTACACTTAGCATACATATCTACGACAGCGCTGCATATATGTACGTTTGAAGTAAAACCCATTCTGATAATGGTAGAATGTAATTGAATACCCAGATCATAAGAAGCAAACTTCGCACAAAAGGAGACAACTTTGTTGATAAAGTAAGGATTAGAAAAGGACCCATTTCGCAGTAAATGAGCAAATAGGTCTGAATCAAAGGTCTGGTAGTACTGATAGAGGTAATCTTGTTCTGGGTTGCTGGCAATGTGGTAAGCGCGGGAAAGCAGATGATTGGTGGGTTTGAAAGCTCTCTGTAGATTGCACCACAGTTGAGAAGTAAAGAATCGCAAGCTCATTGAGTTGCAAACCATTTCAGAGATACAAATTTATCACAATTTACCATTGTATCATGGTTACATTAAGAGACAGATCCGTAACTACACAAACGACGATGTCATTGGATAACCTGGGGAACTCATTCGAAGGAGACATTTAATACAAATTAGTACTTAAAATAAATACTTATGTCACTTTACTTCTCATGTAGACCTGGTCTACTATCGAGCCAAGTCAAGTTCGAGCTGGCTTAACTTTCCAAGTTTTTATCCCTACGCCAGTTCGGGTTGCTTTTACTGAAGAGATAATTATATTTTTAATGTTTAAATTTATATGATAATTAAATGGTTAAATTTTTAAAATTAAAATTAAATTTGATAATTTATAAATAAATTATAAATAATATTTTTAGTAGATTATATATTATATATACTGTTGTAAAATTCTTTTTATATAAATGAGATGAAAAATAAAAAATACATAGTAAAAATGTGTCGTAAAATAATAAAATGATAAATTTATTTATTATATATAAATGTGTTTTTATTAAGTCATTAGAATTTTGTTATGTAATAAATATTAAAATTTATAAATTAAAAATCAAGAATTAAGACTATTAAATTGGGATTAATAGAAATTAAAGAAAGAAAGTTATATAAGATAAAATTTATTATAAAATTATATCACAAATGAATATATTTTAATTTTTGACGTGTTCAATAATTTTTTATTTTTTATTGATAGCTAAAAAGTTAAAAAAAATTAAAAATTACCTACTAAAAATATTATTTTTTATTTTTTTATAAATTATTATATTTAATTATTAATTTTAAAAATTTGACCATTCTATTTTCATTTTTTTGACAAGATCAGACTAACTATTTCTTTACTAAAATATATAAAACCCACAACTATGTTCCTGTACTATGCCAGTTTATTTCAGTTTAGTCCTATATATCTATTTGTTTTCTGAAGAGTCCTTATACTATAATCTTTATTATCTTTATGTCCTTATATGAGCGGCTTGTGCATATGGCTGATGAAATCGTCAAACTAAGTCCAGCCAAGCAAATTAATTAAAAATCAAAGTACACATTAGCTGACAAGTGTCATACAGGGATGATTACATGGCAAGCACCTAATATAAATTGATATAACACTTTAGTTTCTTACCTAGATTTCCATTCACCTGAATCAAATTTTAGAAAATTTAGAACAAGAAAAGTAAAAAAAGAAATAGCTCGTCTTGATGATGAGTAGCTGTTTGAAACTAAATTATTTAACGGGATCCCTCTTGTAATGAATTATTATTCAATGTTTCGAAATTGACCTGCAAAATCTTAATAATATCAAAAAGAACCAAAACTTAAAAGATTTCAACATATAAAGACACCAATATTTACAATATATATATAAAAATACATTGCAAAAAACCACAAGAAGGGTATTTCTTTTATAGTATATAGTTACCGTCTAATATTTAAAATTTATATTTTTCATCCTTCTATTTTTAAAAACCCCTCCTCTTGAAATTTTCGTTAAACAATCGTTAACTATATTTGATTTTATACTATTTACTCATTGATCTTTAGTGTAATATACAAATTACCCCTTATAGTTTATTTATTATACTATAACCCTTTGTCTAATTTTTGTGCAAAAGTTAATTTTAGTGTCTATACAAAAATAATTAACTAGTATTCTTTAATTACTCTAATTTTAGCATAATTAAATTTTAGTAAAATTTAAATATTTTAAAAATACTTATATTTGTCAAAATATTAAAAATTCATATAATTTAACTTTAAAATATTAAAATAAAATAGGCATTATTTTTATTATTAATTTTGTTACACTAGAATTGTAACTTCGATAAAAAGTTTAATGATCAAATTATATTTTTTTTATCAATTTAGTTATTTAATTGTATTGACTTTTATAAGGGAACTTAGTGAAATAAAAAATGTAGAGGTAATTTGTATATTATACAAAAGTTCAAGGGCAAATAGTAATCCAGTTAACAATTGTTTAACGAAAAATCGGATGGAATGAGTTTTTAGTATTAAAAAATATAATTTTTAAATATTAAGGGGTAAATACTGTAATATAAAAAGAACAAGAGATGTATAGCAATTACTCCTTTAACGGTAGTGATGGTGAGATGGGTAACAAAGAGTCAGATTCGGATAAGATTATTTTGAATTTTGGATCATTTCAGATTAGACCATTTTGGGTTTAAGTTTTCATGTTTATGTAATTTCGAGTTTGGATGATATCAAATTCTGCTAGCTTTAAGGTCAGATTGGGTCTTATTTGAGTTGGACTGAGTTTAGATCTATCCAGCTCTGCTATTTTTTAGGTTCGAATTTATCGCGAGTTCATATCGAGTTGGATTCAAATAAAAATCTAGCGAGTTCCCTCAAATTTTGGGTTGGATTTCATATTAACCTATTGAGTTTGGGTTAAATTTCTGAATAACTTATCTCATTTTATTTTTTGATCTCATGAATTTTATCTAGAAAAATTCTATACTTTTATTTTTCTTAAAATTTTCTAGTTGAAAATCTGAAGTTCAAAGTTTCAGTACTAATAATGGATCATCTTTTACCTCGTATCTGCATGATTGCTTCTTTGTTAGACTATTATTTTGTTTATCTTATAGTTTCCTTCAAAATTAAAGAAAACAAATCAAAAAATAAGTTTTTTTTTTTAATTTTAAAAATAGGTTACTTGTAAATGTGTTTCTATTGATAAATTAATCAATTTTAAATTCAAAATGCATTGCAAATTTATTTAATTATTTCATTATTATCAATTAAATTTTTTGATTTTTATTAGAAAAACTGCTTAAATTTATTAATTTAAATTTTTTACTCAAAATATAATTTTATTTTCAAATCCAAACATTTTACCTCATAAATATAACATAAATACAAATTAAAATAAAAATTAAACTAAATTACAAGATAACAAATATGAAGTTGTTTTCTATTATAAATATTTTATTTGATAACTTGTTAATATTTTGTTTCTTAATATTATATATATTTAATTGAAGTTAATTATTTTATTTAATGGCTAATAATTTATAAAGTAATAATTTTAAAAAAATAGAATTTAAGAGATGATATTACAAAATATATATTTATAAAATTTTAGTTGAAATAAAATATATTAAAAAAATTAGTAGCGAAATGATTATATATGATAATTAAATGTCACAAAATATTACATTACAGGTTATTTTAGATTTTGAATATAGTTATGTCAGGTATTATCAAATTATGTCGATTTCAGGATCTAATAGTTTCGGGTTCCCCTTATTTTCAGTTTTTACCTATTTCGAGCTAGGATTGTTTTTGTCCCAAGTCATTTGGATTCAAATCACTTCGGTCTTTGATTGCTTCAAGTCTAAGTCATTTTAGGTTCAAGCAATTTCGGTCTCGTTATTTTAGATTTGAATTTTTATTTTTTATTAAAATTCAGATTCGAACATATCAAATTTTAGGCGAGTAAGATCGGATTTCCATATTTTAGTATTAGAGATGGCAGATAGGCAGATATTTTCGGATATCTAACCTAACCAAATCCTAATAAGACTGGTTCAAATAATTATAAACAAATTTGAGATTAAATTCTAATATCCATGCAGAGCTCGAAATCAAACTCTTGGATACCCGCTACTTGAACCCGATTATTTAAACAAATACGGATATTGAGTACTTGAATTTAGTACCCAATGTCCGCTTAAATGACAGACATATATATTATGTACATGAAATAAAATAAGAAAAAATTAAAATTATAAATTTTATATAAACTTACATACTTTAGATTTTATACTTTATTAATTTTTGTTAATATATTTTAGATTTTAATTATTGTAAATGGATTTAGTAGATAGATACTCATATAATTACTCGAATATTAATATTGATAGAGTATTTGCTACCTATTTAAATATCTATAAAAATTATTTAATAAATATATATTAAATGGAATTTTATCTACTTGAAATAGTATATGGATACTTTTATCTAAATTTAAAATAAGTTCAAATAATTATGTAATCTCTTAAATGAATTTAAAATAAATATAAGTATACATATTTTAATTGAGTACAAATTCTAATATTTTTAAATAGGCAAACACCTTATCTGTAATACAAAGTTTAGGAGCTAAATTAGTCCTTATTTCTTTTCTAAAATGTAATACAAGAGGTTGAGCATTGTTTTGGCGGTGTTTGGCTTGTCTAATAAAGCAGCATAATAGCATTTGTAATTATACTTTTTATATAATTTTTAATAAATTATAAATAAATAATTTTTATTTTAATTTATCTTGAAATGTACATGTATTTTAATAATTTTTTATTTTATTTTTTTTTTAATAAAATAAAAATAAAAAAACGAATAAGAAAATGTAATTTTCAAAAGAAAAAAATTAAAAAAAATAAGAGACAAAAATGATAGAAATTCTTAAAATTTAAAAAGAGAGAATAAACCAATATCAGTGATTTAAGAGGTGGTTGAGGGTGCTCGGACAAGTGAACATTAAGGTTGGCTCGACTAAGCTGGCTTAACTAGGTTGCACACATAAACCCCTCTGTGTCGCCACTCACCAAAGCAGTCCTCTTACGATTATTGACTGCTAAAACCCCATTTTCCTGATTTTTATCTAACATTTCCTCTCTTTTCATTACTCTCTCCCTTATCTCTCCACACTCCCATCCATCAGCCATGCCCTCCTTCGCCGCACCCACCAATCTCATCACCAACACTCCTCTCTCCTCCTCTTCCCGCCGTAAATCACTCGCCTCCTCGACCGGCACTCCTCGCGCTTCCTCTTTCAAATGCGATCTCTCTTCTTCTTCTTCTTCTTCACAACAAAACCCTAAACCCCACAATTCCCTTCTCAAAACCTTGACTAAACCTCTGGCCGTTGCTTCCGCTGCCAGTCTCTTCCTCCGACTCACCCCCATCCCTTCCCCCTTCAGCGGCGGTGGTAATAATGGCGGCGACTGGGGAGGCCGGGGCGGCGGAGGAGGTGGAGGCGGAGAAAACAACTTTAATGGCGGTGAAGCTGGCGGAGATGGGTTTTGGAATAAACTGTTTCAACCGGCACCGGCAATTGCGGACGAGTCACAGTCAAAAGATTTTGATTCACATGGTTTACCGGCAAACATTGTGGTTCAGTTAAACAAATTGAGCGGTTTTAAGAAATACAAACTCTCAGACATCGTTTTCTTCGATCGGCGACGATATACAACTGTCGGCAGCCAAGATTCATTTTTTGAAATGGTGTCACTCCGACCGGGAGGGACTTACACGAAAGCACAGCTCCAAAAAGAGCTTGAAACACTAGCGAGTTGTGGAATGTTCGAGAAAGTAGATATGGAAGGAAAAACAAACCCTGATGGAACCCTAGGGATTACGATTTCATTTACTGAGAGTACATGGCAATCAGCCGATAAGTTTAGGTGTATCAATGTAGGACTAATGCAACAGTCGAAACCAATTGAGATGGATCCAGATATGACTGATAAGGAGAAATTAGAGTATTATAGAAGTCAAGAGAAGGATTATAAGAGAAGGATTGAGAAGGCGCGCCCGTGTTTGTTGCCCGCATCTGTGAATAGAGAGGTGCTTCAGATGTTGAGAGATCAAGGGAAGGTTAGCGCGAGATTGTTGCAGAAGATTAGGGATAGAGTACAGAAATGGTATCATGATGAAGGCTATGCTTGTGCTCAGGTTGTTAATTTTGGGAATCTGAATACTAAAGAAGTTGTTTGTGAAGTTGTTGAAGGGGATATTACTCAGATGGTTATTCAGTATCAGGATAAACTTGGTAATGTTGTTGAAGGGAATACTCAACTTCCTGTTGTTAAAAGGGAATTGCCTAAACAGGTGAATTTTCAATTTGGTTGTTTATGTGATTAGTGCATGACTTTGAGGACCAATATAGACTTCAGTTTTAGGTTAGACTGAATGAACCATTTCCCATAAGTTCCATATTCAGTAAAAGCTGTGAATATAACCAATTAAGATATCTGATTCAATAGAAACAATAAAGCAAATGGGGCGTATAAATAGTAACAAAATTTGTTTTGGTTGTTAAGTCATCAATATCTAAGACTTCATATTAAACTGAGCATATATTTACCAATAATCTAGGGCTCTAGGACAAATGAATTTGATAAATAAAGCCAAATTGTTAATTCAATTGTTCAATTTCATAATCATGGCAGGTGATATAGTTGGACTATTATTTTATTTTGATGGAGATTACTAGTTTAAACATTTGAGCCTTTAGTCCCAAGCATGAATTATCAGTTATTAGACTTGCATTGCCAATTGAATTGCTGCTGACTTTTTGCTTACATCCTACCCTAGGCTACAAAAATCTTTGTGCGCTGACTCAGTGATATGTATATTAATTGGTAACATACAGCTTCGACAAGGTCAAGTTTTTAACATTGAAGCTGGGAAACAAGCTCTCAGGAACATAAATTCATTGGCCTTGTTTTCAAATATTGAAGTGAACCCAAGGCCTGATGAGAAGAATGAGGGAGGAATTATTGTTGAGATTAAGCTTAAAGAACTAGAGCCTAAATCAGCTGAAGTTAGCACTGAGTGGAGTATTGTACCTGGACGTGGAGGGCGTCCCACATTGGTATGTATGTCCAGTTATGTAATGAATCCATTTCTAATTAGATTTGACTTGAGGCTTAGTACCATAGTTCTAATTAAAAAAATTATGACATTCCTGTCCAGGCTTCATTCCAGCCAGGTGGAACTGTTTCTTTTGAGCACCGGAATATCAAAGGGCTGAATAGATCCATTCTTGGTTCAATAACCACCAGCAATTTCTTTTTACCTCAGGTGATTTCTCATAAATATTTATTTGTTTTTCCCTCAATAGTATCCAGGGATGCTTCATTATCCTTCACCTAATGTATCACATCTGAAAATGTCATTGGTGAATCTATTCATCAGGATGATCTTGCTTTTAAGCTGGAGTATGTTCATCCATATTTGGATGGTGTATATAATCCACGCAACCGCACTCTCCGTGCAAGCTGCTTCAACAGCCGGAAACTAAGTCCAGTCTTCACTGGTGGGCCAGGAGTGGATGAAGTCCCTCCTATATGGGTTGATCGTGCTGGCCTCAAAGCTAACATTACTGAGGTGATTTGGCAATGCCTTATCTATGTATAGTCTGTTGTTTGGGAAGCCTTTTGAATCCTATCAGGTCTTTACCTAACAAATGCTAATTGACATGTGAAAACAGAATTTTACTCGTCAGAGTAAATTTACTTACGGAATTGTGATGGAAGAGATAACAACACGAGATGAAAGCAGCCATATTTCTGCCAATGGTCAAAGAGTGTTGCCAAGTGGAGGAATTAGTGCAGATGGGCCTCCAACAACTCTCAGTGGTACTGGCATTGATCGCATGGCCTTTCTACAAGCAAATATCACGCGTGATAACACCAAGTTCGTAAATGGAGCTGTAGTTGGTGAGAGGAATGTATTTCAGGTTAGCTTTTTTCTGTTTTTAATTTTTTATCTTAAGGGGTGTTTTGAATTAGTTTTATTATTAAAATCTTTGGAGTTGCTGAACCCTCTACTTTTGTTTGTGTTTTAGATGCAAACTGCCTTTTTCTTTTTCCTTTTTCTGTTTTATCTTTTTAGTTTATTAGTGAGCTGAGGAAAGTAAAAGGGTATAATTATGCTTGGGCAAGTATCACTTATACTATTCGCTTTAGAGAACAATCTTTGAGCATACTCAAGGTTTGGAATGATTATCGTAATGCCTTGTTACGGTGCTGGTGTTGATTAAGTAAATCTTGGAATGCAAACATTGAGGATTTGTTGAGAGAAAATAGTACATTTAAAATGTATATCTATTTACTGTTTGCATTTCCTGAGCTCCTGAGTCCTGAATGCCAAGTATTTATCTTGAATGAAAGAGATAATGTTCCCCCTAAGTGTCAGCGAAACTTCAGTAGTTCAATAGATATTGTGTACTGTAACAATTTGGTGGTTATGTACAAATTTTGGGTTTGGTTGTGCAGTGGGTTTATCTTCACAGAATGTCTACCAATCTCAGTTTGTGTCTTTCGGAAGTAATATGTTGACTTCTCAGATCTTTTATGTGCGAGTTGCAGGTGGACCAAGGCCTTGGAATTGGCAGCAAGTTTCCATTCTTTAACCGTCACCAACTTACTATCACGCGATTTATACCATTGACGCAAGTGGAGGAAGGTGCTGGTAAACCGCCACCGCCTGTACTTGTCCTGAATGGGCATTATGGTGGATGTGTAGGAGATCTTCCAAGTTATGATGCTTTTACCCTTGGCGGACCTTATTCTGTAAGAGGCTACAATATGGGTGAATTAGGAGCAGCCAGAAACATCCTTGAGGTAAGAATTACTGGAGACAAGTTAACTGAATAGGATGAACTGTCTTCTAAATTATATACTGTTATTTTAGTTCTGTTACATGTGAAATGGAGAGAGATCTGTACCAACCATTAATCTACTGATTATCTATAGATGGAAACTACATTTCAAAAGCATGGAGAACTGCAGCTAAATATCTGATTTCTTTTTTACATTTTTGCCTGCAGCTTGGAGCTGAAATAAGAATACCTGTGAGAAATACGCATGTATATGCATTTGCAGAGCATGGAAATGATCTCGGAACATCGAAGGATGTCAAAGGAAACCCAACAGAGGTCTACAGGAGAATGGGACATGGTTCATCATATGGTGTTGGTGTCAAGCTGGGTTTAGTGAGAGCTGAGTATGCGGTCGATCATAATACTGGCACTGGTTCAATATTTTTCCGTTTTGGGGAGAGATACTGAAAACAATCCACAATTGGTTATGTAGATGTGCTTAGTATATTTCAGCTATTAGGTTTTTTTGGAAGAACTGGAATTGTTGACCAGAGCGAAACTTTACGAGAACCCTAGAACTAGATTGAGAAATATCTTTTCATTTGAGTGCACTGCGCCCTTTTTCCAGTAGATGGTTGTTAGTCTCTTATATTGGCTGTTTGATGAGAGATTTGAAATGGTGAAAAAGAGACGGATGTTTCAGATAATTTGTGTGCTTGCTCTTTAGACATGTCTCTGGCTAATTAGGCAAGTTTCTTTATCTTTGGTTGTGTAAAACTGAAAATAAATTTACACATTTCAAAGTGATTAAATTTTCTCAAGTCTCTTTTGGCTTTTGCTTTAGATTAAGTCTGGCCTTTCTAACAAGTATAACATCTTTATGTATTTCGGTTCCTGATAATGATCTTATGACGAATTAGAAATCTCAGTAATTGATATATCCAGGTCCTCCAATTTCACCAGGTACACCGCAAATTGAAGAAGAGAAGGCTTGCGAGGAAATAAAATGATTTCGTGGATTTATATCTATTGAAATGGTGAAATCTGCAGGTGATCCAATTCAGGGATGCAGACTTGCATGCCTCCCTACCACAGAACTACAACTACAAATATCCACAAGCTCACGTCTTCCATGGCCAAAGGCTGAAAACTGCACTCTCAATACCATCATGCAATCCTCATACCTAGCAGAAGTTGCCTTCCATGTTCCATCCATATAAGATTAATGGCAAGATAAGGCTTCATTAGAAGTCACTCTTCAGACTGTTTAAGAGTAATGGCAAGCAATTATTTCTGATGCTTCATCCTCCCCTTCAATGCCGTGTTGCATTTAACTGCTACAATCCCAATTCCTTTTTCAACTTAGCCAGAGTTGCTTCAATCTCGTCAATGTTATCTTTAATGCTGCTACCCCTGCCACCTTCGTTTTGAACATCATTTCCTGTTCGTTTTGTCCCTGAACTCGCAAATGAACTGTCCTTTTGAGATCCAAAATCATTTGCTTCAGCTTCTGTATTGGTAATGTCAAGCTCTTTCTCCAGAAATTCCACAAAGTCTTCTCCAATTTCCTGTAAAACATTAAATATCATAGAACGTGAGACTGTCATTTAATAGTGCTATCTGATTTACACAAATCTTCAGGTTTATACAAATGTCCAAAGAATAATTGGGGTGGGAGCAAAGGGATAAATTATGCATTAGAAAAAGACATACTGCTAATTCCTCCCATAGGCTCTTTGGTTTCCCCTGTGATGAAGAAGTCGCTTCCCAATTCTGAAATTCTTCTTGCAGATCTCTAAAGAAGTCCCCTGTAACAACAATGTCAGAATCGGAGAACTAAAAGGACAAGGATAGTAGAAAAGTGAAAATGCCATCAGGATCTTGAACAACAGGAAAGAAACAGATTATAACAATTGTCTCATCTTGTAGAGAGTACAAACTACCTATTGTTATTTGAACATCCCTCAAAAAATCACCTGCAGCATAAAGCGTTCAAGTATAAGAACACGTGAACCTAAATCCTAAAAATGCCTTATAAAAGACACCATAAAACATTTAGCAAATGATTTCTCCGTCCATTCGGAAGATTATCCATAGAGGTTCACCAGAAAAAAACTATTTGAAGAGCATGTAAGAAAACTACAAACAACCATTAATTCCAGCACAGTTCACTTAGTTAAAATTAGCCTGTCAGATATTCGAGGACATGATATGTCAACTGTCTGCTACAGTGCTATCCTCAAATGGAAAAGAGTAACAACAGAATCATATAGCAGTACAGTTCCCGCTTATGTTTCAAATGGAAAAGAGTAATAACAGAATCATAGATTCTGATGCTGTTAACCAAGCAACATCTTGTCAATAAAAAGAACCGTTCACAGATGGCAAAAAAAGATAGCATGAATTTTAACCAAAGGTCCCGGTGCTACCCAGTTATAAATTGGTCCAAGTTGATGATTGAACACAATCATTTAAGCACTTTATATTAATTCTTCCAGTTGACTGGTAGAAGGAATCAGGTTGGACCTCATCCCAGGAGATCCTTCAGTAAAGACACACTAATTAGAATGTGTCAGGTGTTTCAAGGCAACTTAATAAACCACTAAACGGGTGATCATCATAGCAAACTTGGTGCAGGTAATCAACAAGTAGAAAAGAGCAATAGACTCGACAAGCATTTTACAAGTTCGATAATCACAAAGATTTTGGTTGGTTTGCTAATTTTACCAAATCCGTAAAATTCTTCTTCATTTTGTGTATTCCCGCTTTGACTTCTTTCCGTGTCGGAGTATGAAAAACCAGATGATTTTCCAGCATCATTCTTCCTCCGAGATTCAGAGTCCAGCAATGTAGTGTAGGCATGCTTAATTCTCATAAATTTCTCCTGTGCATTTGCCTGCCCACCAAATAAATTTCAAAAAGAAACCAATTACAGAAACATCAAAAATATCAGAAGTGTTTACAATTTCCAGTGACCTAGTACAGTTTATCCTCCCTATCTCTCGAGAGTTATCATTCGTTCCTCGTGGGAGTAAATTACATACAGTCAAAATTTGCAATCCACTTCAGATTTTGCATGAAAAAGGCAATGGGTACAAAATATATACGTATAGCCAGGATTGTAAAAAATTTCTTTTACATAATTTGATCCAATGCCTTCAATTTGTATCCATATCCATATTTACACATACTAGTCACAGGACCCTTAAAGTTATCCAGAAAACTCAGAATGGCATTCTAATTAGATAGGCGTTTACACTAAATGCTTAATAGATAACTACACTAGAACTCGTTCCACAAGGAAACAACCTATAAAATTAACTTACTTTTGCACAAAGGAAATTCAAGGAAAGAACAAGAAGTTACAAAATAAAAAGATACAATATCCTCAAGATTCAATAGAATCAATACAATTTAGCCAAAATAATCTCCAAAAGACTAGAAAACTAGATACGCCCAGTTAAATTCTACACAATTGGAGCTAAATACACTTAAAATTAGTCAAATAAAATAAATAGCACAAGAGGACTGGATACCTCCTTATTAACATCAGGGTGATATTTTAAAGCAAGTTTCCTGTAAGCCCTTTTAATTTCATCAGGAGTTGCAGAAGGAGAAACACCTAATACTTGATAAGGAGATTCTCTACGACTGGCCTTCAAAAGGGTAACACAATTTCTTCTCTTATTGTTGAAGATTGGATTGGGTACTTGAGGAGTGTAAAAATCACCTCTATAAAAGCTATATCTAACACTGGGTATTGCGTGGTTTCTTAAGAGAAGAAGAGATCTTGGAGAATAGAGAAGGTTTCTTGGTGTTGGAGGAGGAGACAATGCATACATGTTCTTGAAAATATTAACAACCATGTATTATTGCATGTGGGTTTTCGTGAAAGATGCAAATTCTTGATGATACATGTCGTTTTATTATTTCTTGTCCTAATATAATCCAAGAAGAAACTGTATCAACCGTTGATATGATAGCGGTTTTAGCTCCCTAAATGAACCGAACTAAACCGAATTGATTACATTAATGCCTATTACATGTGTAAATTATTATTATATAAATTACTTAATAAATTAGTATATAATATAATACTAAATAATAAATAGTCATATTAATGAAATATTATAATGATAGAAATATATAAATTAATTTGTTAATAAAATAAAAGTGAAAGTATTATATATTATTTTTTATAATTTATTTATTATTTTTTATAAAAATTTATTATTAAATTATCTAAATTCTATTATAGGTATATATAGTGTGATATATAATAATTTATTAATTAATAAGATTATTTTAGTTAATTCAAAAATTCTTCATTTGTGTTTTTATATATATTATAGATAAATAAATAAATTATAGATAATTATTATTATCTTGTGAATTTACTCGACTTTGTATTTTTATTTTCTTTCTATGTATATATTTTTATTTTTGAAATAAATAGAATAATTATGAAATCGTTATTAAAAAATAGATTATTTTTATTATATACATTATTTCAAATTCAAGCTTTTATTGTTATAAAACGTTAAATGCAAGGAGTCATTTATCTATAGAATTACAAAACTTTTGTATCTAAAGGTAATTATAACATTGGTATTCTCTAAACAACTTGAAAAGATAATGAGATAAATAGCAACTTCATTATATATAACACTAAGACTCTGATCGGTCCAAATTATGTATAGATATTTAAGGGTATATTAAAACTTTAATGATATATTTCTATATATAAAATGGTGAAAATATGTGTTTTTGCCTCACTTAAGCTTAATTGTCTATTTTTAGGAATATTAGCAAAAAGGAAAAAATATGGAGCTAAAAGAAACTTAATGGGACATATTCGTGTCAAGGTCCAAGATTAAGACGCATGGACTGCTAATTATAAGGTCTAAGGGATATTTTAGTCATTTTGTATAACTATTAAGATTTATATAAAGAGTTATTTATGAGATAGTATTTGGTGGAGATTAAGATACTTAAAGTTTTATCTATTAGATTGACTTATATTAGTATATTCATCTCTTTATTTGGAGGAGGACTCTCCTCTATATAAATCTCTGCAAAACTCTAAAAATGGAAGGAAAAAAGGAGGAGAGTTTTCTCTTACCTGCTCTCTACACTTGCCACCATTATTCTCTCCATAATTCTCTACAGTTTTTCCATAAACATATAGTTTTAGTTTTCATTACTCTTTTTAGCATCTAAGGAGCTTTTCAAGAAGTAGAGACTGAAGACCAATCTTTTTCCTACTTGAAGAAATTCTTGATCTAGAGGGAGTTTTTACTTTTTATATCATGATCATTGGGTTAAATATGTTAGGCTAGTTTTCATAAGTGTTTAGTTTAGTCTTTCTACTTTTGTATAAACCTTGTTATTTTTATTTATTTAATGAATGATTTTTTTACCTTCATATCTTTATTAATTTCAGTTATTATTGTTAGTTAACCATCATATTAATTTAGCAATAGTAATTGTTATGAAAATCTTTAAGTTTAAAAGTATTAGAAACGTCATCTTTACTTTAATCTATGTTGGTATAAGAAACCTAGGTTGCATTATTAGCTTGAGTGACTTAAGAAAAAAGGCACATCACCATCTCATTCATTAGATCTAGGCTTAAAGTAAAACAAAGAGATTACTAAGTAAATGGATAAATTAAATATTGTTGTTAGCATATAGTTTTAGATCATAAGCATTTGCATTTGCATTGCATATTTATTTATTATTTAGTTACTTTACTTTATGAATATCATTCTCTTAACATACTGATTTAGAGTGTTTAGATTTACTTTTATTGTTTTGTGTTGATAATTAGTCTTTATAATAAGTGGCCTCATAGTTCCTTGAGAGATCGACCTCGTGGTGAACTTACCCTTACTGTAGGAACGATTCGTGCACTTGCGAGTACTAAAAAAGACATATCAAGTTTTTGGCGCCGTTGCCGGGGAACTGTGTCCAAATTTATTATATTGATTGGTTATCAAAAGTGTCTTGTGTTTGTTAGTTTGTTTTATGTTTTTTGATTTATTTTGTTTATGTGTTTTTATTTTTTTGTTTGTTTGGTGTTTTGTGATTTGTTTTGTTTATGTGTTTTTGTTTTGTTTGTAAATTTTATTTTAAAAATTTTATTTTCAATCTGAAATTTTCTTTTGTTTTGTATGCTTAGCAGGAAACAACTAGAAGAAGAATCAACAGAAGAATTTGATATCATGGCAAACCCACCAAGAGAAGTAGGAGCTAAAAGACGAATGGCTATGAAAGATTATGCACTGCCTACAATTGGTAACACTACTTCATGCATAGTTCTAGGTGATACATCTAGGAATTATGAACTTAAGAGCATTCATTTTAATATGTTTCCTTCATTTTATGGTATGCCTAG
The DNA here is from genome assembly GCF_019578655.1 of Ricinus communis. Classification (NCBI taxonomy): domain Eukaryota; kingdom Viridiplantae; phylum Streptophyta; class Magnoliopsida; order Malpighiales; family Euphorbiaceae; genus Ricinus; species Ricinus communis. The sequence continues at coordinate 35,632,926 of NC_063256.1, read as the reverse complement.
TGAGGATGCATTAACATTTATTAGAGAATTTTATGCCATAGTTCATACTTTTCTATTGTCTAGACTTAATTAGAATCAACTAAGAACGAGGTGTTTCTTTTATTCATTGAAAGAAAGAGCAAAGACTTGGTTAATGACATTGTCTCCTAATTCTTTGAGAAATTGGAATGAAATTTATCAAAAGTTTATGAGTAGATTTTACTCACAGCAAAAGACCAAAGAATTAAGAGGTGAGATTTCTAATTTTTATCAAGAGAATGCTGAATCTTTTCATGAAGCATAAGATCGCTTCAAATCACTTTTATTACAATGCCCACACCATGGATTCCCATTCCTAATAACTAACCAATTATTTTATGCTGGGTTGACACACCAATACCAATGTATGGTTGATAATGCAGCTGGGGGTGCTATGTTAGAAAGGACACCTTATGAGGTTTATGGCATCTTTGAGATGTTATGAGCCAATTCTCAACAAAAGAGTGTGAGGACAAAGAGAATAGAAGTAAATGAAGTGGTAGCTAATAGTGAGATAGTCATGCAATTGGTTGAATTGACTAAGCAAGTTAAAATGCTTACTTTAACAAAAGACTCACCAAATAATGAGGTATGTGGTATTTGGGGTATTTATGGTATAATGCTAATGTTTGTTCATCTTTTGATAATTACAGAGGAAATATGTATGACCAAACAAAGTTGATGGATTCTTACCAACCCATGCATCCTATAAATGACTCTTATTTCAACACATATAATACAGGTTGGAGAAACCATTCAAATTTTTCTTGAAAATACAATGACCAAAACCCACTACAATTATTGAGAAATCAAAATCAACCTTATTACCAAGACCAATATTCTCAATTCCAAAGGGACTCCAATCCTTTCTTTCAAGATCAAGAATAAACTATTCGATCTAATGAACAAAGAAAGCCAAGTTTGGAAGAAACACTTCAATTATTTATGATGGCTTCTCATGATAGGATGGAGAGGAATGAGAAAAAGACAGATTCCATTGAAGCTTCACTGAAACATTTAGAAGTTCAAATGGAACAAATTGTTGAAAAGCTCAATAAAGAGGAACTATCAAGTCAACCTGAACAAGCCAATTCCATTACTACTATTAGAAGAGGTGAGATTGTCGATAATATTGTTATGGAAACTGAAAGAAATTCTTCTTCTTATGCAGGTACACCTAAAAATGATAGATTAGAGCAAATCAATAAGGATAACATGTAAAAGGAAGAAAAAGTAGAGCCAAATCTTAGACTTGAGAGAAAGAAAATGAAGCATTTTGTGGACCTGAATTTTATAAGGCAGCTTAGCCTTATAGACCCCCTATTCCTTTTCTAAACCAAACAAAAGAGAGCAAAAAGGACAAATTTTTTTTGAAAATATTAAGATGCTCTCTAAAGTTAATACTGACGTACCTTTGTTGGATGTTATCAGGAATAAACCAGTTTATGCAAAATTCTTTGAAGATTTGAACACCAACAAAAGGCAATATACGAACAACGAAAAAGTACAAGTAGCAAGTGTAATGCTTCAACATCAATTGCCCCTTAAGATGAAGGATCCTGGTAGCTTCACCATTGATATTACAATAAGTGATAAAAAGGATAGAAAAGCCATGTTAGATTTGGGAGCAAGCATCAACTTGATGCCTTAGTCGATGTATGAATGACTAGGTTTGGAAGAGTTGAAGCCTACCACTATGTCTCTATAATTTGCAGACAGATCGATAAAATATCCTAGAGGTATAGTGGAAGACTTGCTAGTACAAGTAGGTAAGTTAATAATTCCAGTTGATTTTGTAGTACTTGACATGGAAAACACAACAACAAGGGATAAAAAACAACTATACTCCTTAGTAGACCTTTCATGGAAACTACTAGAACTATAATTGATGTGCATGATGGAAAACTTACCATGACAGTTTTAGGAGAAACCGTGAAATTTTAAGTGTTTGATTCTCTAACTTTATCTCCTAAATCTACTATTGATAAATGTTCATATAATTATTTAGATTCTATTGTTTATAAACAATTATATGATGATATTTCATTCTTAATGACAAGACGATACTTTAGATGTTCGCATAAATAGTATGAAGCCATACTTGAAAGGAATGGCTTATGACGAAGAGGTGGAGTGTGCGGATGAGCGCCCACCATGAGCATAATCAGGAATGTCTAGCTATAGACAATAAAATTAGCAATTTGTATTTTTATTTTTATGCATTTAAGTTATTTTTCTTTTATTTCTATTTTATTTATTTATTTTATTTATTATTTTTCTATTTTTTATTTATTTTATGTTTATCTTGTAAGCTTATATTTGATCCCAAAAAGGCAATATGTCTCCATGAGAAGCAATTAAAGCTCCAACAAAAAAAAAAGAAAATTTGAGCGAGCCACGTTCGGCGGTAATTTTCACAGGCCCATGCAAAATGACAGAGCGACACGGGCGATGGTAGCGATGGTAGAGACAACATGGGCCCGCAGCCCAAGCACCGGGTCGCAGACGCGCGAGGAAGCTGGCAGCGGAGGGCCACGAGCCACGGGGCAATCTGCCGCGAGCCACATACCCGCAACATAGTGTCATGGGCTTGGTCTTTTCTACCAACGAACCGTGCGACACTAGCTACTTTCTCCCTGTAGACAAGTAAACTAGTCAGTCTTACTCTTCAAATGCTAGACAAAATGCTAGCTAGGATGGCAAGAAGAACAAAAGAGAGCTTAAGAAAGCTTAGAGAGCTTTTAGAGAGAGGAATTGCTTTATTTCTACTGGATTTGCTTGATTACAACTTGATCATTATAAATGAATTCTCTAAGCTATATATAGGCCTCCACCTCCTCAACGGACGGTGAGGATACATTTGATCTAATGACTAAGATTAAGTATCTAGAATGTTCTACACACTTTCATACTTATCTACACATTAGACATGCTTCTAGATTATTCTAGAATGTTCCAGATTCTTCCAGATTCTTCTAGATGATTCTAGAATGTTCTAGAATCCTCCCTTGCTTTGTAGCGAACTCTGGAGGCTTCTTGGGCCTCTGAACCTTTGTGCGAGAAGGGAAAATCTACGGGATGTGACATTAGGCGGGGTAGGCGACGGGCCCGCAAAGATCAACAGCACACCTAACGGGCCCGTGGTGAGGCAGGCAGCGTAGGCACGCCCGCAAAGCCAGCGAACAAACGAGCCCGCAGTATAGGCAGCAGTTTTAATGACGCAGTCATGAGTCACGTAAAAAAAAAATTTTGAGCAAAAATTAAAATAATTAAATCCAAGAAATTGAGATTGATTATGAATTATTTTTAGTTAAAATACCCTCTTTTAAGATTAAATATATATCTATTTCCTCCACATAAATAGTCATATCATTGATTTATGATTTTCTTTTAAATTTTATTCTAGATTTTATATTTATTTATTAAGACCTAACTTTTAATTATCTTAGGATTTAATTTTTCTAGTATCTTTAGGATAATTTATTATTTTTAATTCTTTATTTCTTTTATAATTATCAATGATGTGTGTTCAAGTGTGCTTCTAAGGTTTGGATGGTAGGGATTGGAATTCAAGTTCATGGATTACTATGCATTGCAAAATTCCAATAAAATCTTTTTCCTCTCTTTTTGTTCTTTATTTTTCTATATGCAATGACATTGAGGATAATGTCAAATTTAAGTGTTGGGGAGGGAAATAGAATATTTCTTCGATTAAACTTTATATGTCATATGCCATGAGAATTAACAACTTTGGTTAATCTTTTGTAAAATTTTAAATTTTTCCACTCAGTTTTTTCTTATTGTTCTATATAAGAGTCTATGAAAGAATGCTATTATGTTAAGATTCTTGAACTCTTGAGTTAGTTTTTAACATGTATAAATATGAACTCGTGAGTTATTTGCACTTAAATGATCAAGTGTTCATCTTTTGTATATGGACATGATGAATAGTTTAGCAACATTCGACATGGGTATGATTAGAAGTCTATGATTTAGATTATGATTTCCTTGTTATTGAATTGGCTTGCCTAAATTTGTGAGATATGATATAGGCAAGTTTAAAGCTCTAAGTTTAATAACTCTACTCTGCTAATTTTAGTTGCTTAGTAACCGGGGATCTTCATGACCAATGTCGATTTTTGCATAAAAAGGCAATTAAGATTATAAGTATCCAAAGCATCTTGATGTATGTTTTATTGAGTAACCAGGTACATTTATTACTCATGTTTGTATTTGCGTAAAAAGGCATAACATCTCAAGAAAAAAAGAAGTACCCCAAGTATCAAAAATTAAAATCCAAGGGGTATAAAGAAAAGAAAAGAAAAAGTATAAGAGCTTCAAAAGCAAGTAATAAATGCCTATTGATCTCTTATTTTTTAATGAAGGTTTTGCCTTTTTGAATAGGGTTATGATAATTTGGATTATGCATCATAGTTGTATCATTTGAAGATGAGTTAGACTATTTGTTGTGAAACAGGTGTGAAAGATTGGATGCTTGAGTCGTTTGATTAACAATGATTGAGTTTATATCTTTAAAGAAAATTATTATGACTCAAGTGTTCTTGCGTTGACATGATCTTTGCATTAGTGAGATTCTTTTGAATAATATCTTTAAGCTGAGTAGGGATGTTTTTCATGATTTTTGCAAAAGTTAATTCTCACTTGTTATTTACTTGAGGATAAGTAAAAGTTTAAGTGTGGGGGTATTTGATCGGTCCAAATTATGTATAGATATTTAAGGGTACTTTAAAGCTTTAATGATATATTTTTATATATAAAATGGTAAAAATATGTGCTTTTGCCTCACTTAAGCTTAATTGTCTATTTTCAAGAATATTAGCAAAAAGAGAAAAATATGGAGCTAAAAGAAGCTTAATGGGACATATTCATGTCAAGGCCCAAGATTAAAATGCATAGACTGCTAATTATAAGATCCAAGGGACATTTTAGTCATTTTGTATAATTATTAGGATTTATATTAAGAGTTATTTATGAGATAGTATTTGGTGGAGATTAAGATACTTTAAGTCTTATCTATTAGATAGACTTATATTAGTATACTCATCTCTTTATTTAGAGGAAGACTCTCCTCTATATAAATTTCTGTAAAACCCTAAAAGAGGAAGGAAGAAAGAAGGAGGGGAGTTTTCTCCTACCTGCTCCCTACACCTGCCACCATTATTCTCTCCATAATTCTCTACAGTTTTTCCATAAACATATAGTTTTAGTTTTCATTATTCTTTTTAGGATCTAAGGAGCTTTTCAAGAAGTGGAGACTGAGGACCAATCTTTTTCCTACTTGAAGAAATTCTTGATCTAGAAGGAGTTTATACTTTTTATGTCTTTCTATTTAATACCATGATCATTGGGTTAAATGTGTTAGGCTAGTTTTCATAAGTGTTTAGTTTAGTCTTTCTACTTTTGTATGTACCTTGTTATTTATTTATTTAATGAATGATTTCTTTACCTTCATATCTTTATTAATTTCAGTTATTATTGTTAGTTAACCATCATATTAATTTAGCAATAGTAATTGTTATGAAAATCTTTAAGTTTAAAAGTATTAGAAACATCATCTTTACTTTAATCTATGTTGGTATAAAAAACCTAGGTTGCATTATTAGCTTGAGTGACTTAAGGAAAAAGGCACATCACCATCTCATTCATTAGATCTAGACTTAAAATAAAACAAAGAGATTACTAAGTAAATGGTTAGATTAAATACTGTTGTTAGCATATAGTTTTAGATCATAAGCATTTACATTTGCATTGCATATTTATTTATTGTTTAGTTACTTTACTTTATGAATGTCATTCTCTCAACATACTGATTTAGAGTGTTTAAATTTACTTTTATTGTTTTGTATTGATAATTAGTTTTTATAATAAGTGGCCTTATAGTTCTTTAAGAGATCGACCTTGTGGTAAACTTACTCTTATTATAGGAACGGTTCGTGCACTTGCGAGTACTAAAAAAGATATATCAGACTCATTAGAATAGAATATCAAATTCATCAATAAAATAGTAAATGTTATTCAAAAATTTGATGCAAGTAGCAAGTTGATTATATATAATATTTAGATTTATTTTAAAATACTTAAGGATTCATTGAAATAAAATGCTAACTTCTCAAAAATAATCAATATATCTTATCGTAAAATTTAACGTGAGTAGTTAGTTTTATATATATATTATTTGAGAATATTTAAAAATTTATTAAAATAAAATATTAAATTTATTGAAATAAATAATAAATCTTATCAGAGAATTCGATGTGAGTAGGAAGTTTAATATATATGATAGTCAGATTCATTTTATATCTGTTAATTGACATTTTCCGATTTTTCCTCCATTACTTGGAATTCAAGGTGACTATGACAATGAGGCTGCGTTCTTTTCTCCTCTTTATACTCTCTGATCAGAGGCATGACATTTCATAGACCTCCCAATTTTCAAAACCCCAATCATATACCATTCCTTTCAATCTGTACCGATGCACTTTGTGATCAGAGGCATAACATTTCATGGACCCCATTTCAAAATCCCAATCATATACCGTTCCTTTCAATCATCATCACTACATACATTTGATGAACTCATCAAAACATATACTCGTGATCACGCTCTAAACCAGGGTAAACATCTGCATGCCCGCTTGATCGTAAGCGGCTTAGCTTCTTCGAATAATTTTGCCTCCAAGCTCATCTCTTTCTACACTGAAACTAGACAGTTATCTATTGTTCGTAAACTGTTCGACAGAATTCCCAAACCAAACTTTTATCAACGGACTGTCCTCATCGGGGCCTACTCTCGACATGGGTTTTATCAGGATGCTTTAGATGTCTTCTCTGAAATGCAAAATGAAAGGTTAAGACCCAACAAGTTTGTTATTCCAAGTGTTCTTAGAGCTTGTGGTCATGTGTTTGATTTACAAACTGGGAAGATATTGCACTCTGTGATTTTGAGACATTTGTTTGAATCTGATGTTGTTGTTAATACTGCGTTAATTGACATGTATTCAAGATGCAGACATGTTGAGAAGGCAAGAAAAGTGTTTGATGGGATGCAAGAAAAGGACTTGGTAGCATTGAATGCCATGGTTTTAGGCTATGCTCAAAATGGTTTTGCAAAGGAAGGATTTCTTTTGGTAGAACAAATGCAAATGTTGGATATCAAGCCTAATTTAGTAACTTGGAATACTTTAATTTCAGGGTTTGCACAAGCAGGTGACAAAGTAATGGTTCAAGAATTGTTTGGATTGATGTCCATGCATGGCTTTGAGCCTGATGTCATTTCTTGGACTTCAGTTATTTCAAGGTTTGTGCAAAATTCTCACAATGAGGCAGCTTTCGCTGCATTTAAACAGATGTTGCAGCATGGGGCTTATCCGAATTCTGCTACTATTAGCAGCCTCCTGCCTGCTTGTGCGTCTCTAGCAAATGTGAGGCATGGGAGAGAGTTACATGGATATGCATTTGCGATTGGAGTTGAAGAGGATATATATGTAAGGAGTGCTCTTGTTGACATGTATTCTAAATGTGGTCTTATATCTGAAGCAAGGATGCTGTTTTCTAAGATGCCTGAAAGACACACGGTTACTTGGAATTCAATGATTTTTGGGTATGCAAATCATGGCTACTGCGATGAAGCTATAGAGCTTTTCAATCAGATGGAGAAGACGGAGGCAAAGAAGATCGATCACTTGAGTTTCACAGCTGTTCTCACAGCCTGTAGCCATGGTCGACTGGTTGAACTGGGACAGAGTTTGTTTCTTTTGATGCATGAAAAATACAAGATTGTTCCAAGATTGGAGCATTATGCATGCATGATTGATCTTCTTGGTAGAGCAGGAAAACTGTCTGAGGCTTATGATATGATTAAGACAATGCCAGTTGAGCCTGATTTATTCGTATGGGGTGCATTATTGGGGGCTTGTAGGCAACATGGGGAAATAGATCTTGCTGAAATAGCTGCTAGGCATTTGGCTGAGCTTGAGCCTAGGAATGCTGGAAACAATATGCTTTTATCAAATTTATATGCTGATGCTGGCAGTTGGGAAAATGTTGCAAAGTTAAAGATGGGGAAGAGAAAAAGGTTGAGAAAATTTTCCGCGTACAGTTGCATACAATTGTTATAACAGACCCCGAAAAGTGGACCAAAGTCCATCAACACGTTTAGTGGTGAGGAGAGAGAGTAAAAGACGCACTGATTTTGTGTGAAATTTTAGAAATTATTCTCCACTTTTTTTTTTTAAATTGTACTACTTGGGGACTTTTGTTCCTCTTTTTATACTTATTTTTAAATTATTATTGTTTTTTTGAATTATTATGCACCAGGCTTTCACAAATTTTTAGATTATAATAAAATAAATTTATCAAAATTAATATTAACATTAAATTATTAAATTTTTTTATTTTTACATATGTATTTATTTTTGAGATATGAGATTTTTGTTATTTTAGATTGTAATAAAATGAGTTTAAAATTAATATTATATTAAAAAAATATTTTGAATATATCTTTTATATATTTATGAAAGTTAGTCGTTTATCCGCTCATTTGTCGTAATTATTTTAATTATAAATAATAATATAAATTAAATTTATATATAAAACTAAATAAATATTTTTATATTTTGTAATTAATTAAAATATTTTAAAATAATGATAAATTAAATATTTTTAACATCTTTGTTAGTTTTTATATTTGAAGATTTTATTAATACAAAGATATAAAATTATAAATAAATTAATAAAAAAACTATAAAATTATATATAAATTTAAATTTTACGTGTCAATAATAAGTACACGTGTCAAAATTAAAAATCATATGTCAGAATATAGTAACACATGTCAAAATTTTTTTATTAAATCATATACATATTAATAATTTTTTGTTAATTTACATGTACTAAAATGTTCATTTATATATATATATATAATATCCATTAGATATAATATTCTATAATAATTAATTTTGTTTGTATTGAAATATTCATTATTTGTGAACTTAATATTCATTATGATTAATGTTCATGTTCTTTTTCTTTGATGTATTATTCATCAATATTAATATTAATGTTTATTATCTGGTATTGCAATGTTCATTGTCTGTATATATAATGTTCATCAATATTCTCAAATAAAAATATTAATTATTTATAAAAAAATTTATTGTTTTTGTGATGCGTGTTAAAATTTTTTTACGATTGATATAAACATTCATCATTTAAAAGCATAATATTTATTAGTTTATCAATAGATATTTGTCATTAATGAAAATCATACTACTAATTCATTCAAATGAACATATATAATATAGACATAATACAAATTGTCCTTATGCAGTTAATAAATAAAAAAAAATCAAGCTAGAGTTATACTATAAATACTTATAGTGTAGTACATATATCTTTTCAATAAAATTAAATTAACAAATAATAAAAAATTTACGTTCAAATAATAAAAATTTAATACAAAATCAATTAACATAAATTATTTAAAAAAAAAATACTTTAGCGTTTGACGCGCATGTAAGCATCTGACGCACGTGTCAGACACGAGCATAAATTTTTTTATCAATTAAACGGTACTGGATGGATCTCCAGGTCCATAAAGCTATATAGACGGAGGTCCATCTTACGAGTTGGATAGAGGCTGCATGATAAATGTGGTTTCTGAAGAAGGCTTCTGTCTGTTCATTTTCTCAGAAGTGAAAAACTTCGGGCTGCTTGTGGTGGACCTGGTGGTCTTCAGGCCTCCTGCATTCTACTGATTCCCTTTTGGAACTGTTACATCAGGTGATTTTAGGTCAATTTGGCTCCACTTTGCATCATAAATTCTAAAAGTTGAATCCTATAGGGAGAAAAACAGCAGGATGGTTATTGATAATGAATTCCGATGCATAAATCCAATATCAACATTCTTAGAAGGGTCTTAATACTGCAGATAAGTTTCCATGGCAATTGCTGATGGCAGTATCTCACTGTTTCTTTTATCTGCAGCAGGTCAGGAAAATGCTGGAAAGAGAAAAGAAGGAATTGGAACTTAAGACACTTTTCTAGCAGGAGATAATGGAGAATGTGCAAATGATTTAAGCAAGAAAGTGGGAAGTATACTTTACTGTTACCGAGTGAGGAAGGTTCAGACTTTCAAATGAGCATTTCAAAAGGCTACGACAAGCCAATTGCATTTTGAAGTTTGTAACTTAATCCATTTACATCTTTGTTGAGCATGTCAAGAAATCTTTGTTCCTTGAATTGATACAACTTCCCTCGTTCTTTTTAACTCTAGTTTCCTTGAACATAGATTACTGCAAATTGTTCCGGGAAGATTTTGGCCTATCATGAATTAATGAAGGCATCACAGCAAAGCATTTCCTCAGCAGATAACCAGCTGTTTGTTGGGAGGCCAGTCAACTCAATGTTCTTAAGAGATGCTAGAAGGTCTTCAATTTACAGCTACCGCTGAGACACTTTACCTTCCCTGTCATAAAAAATTTATACATATCTCAGTGGCAGGGCCTCTGGAATCCAAATTAGGATTTTATGTTCAAGAGGGGAGATCTATCAAAACATTGTCATAAATGCTTCCTTCATCAAGTAATTGGACAAGAAAGTGAGAAGATATGGCCAAAAACCAGTTGCAACAAGTAATTATTTGGCCACCTTCCCCACAAACCTTGCTCCATCTCTTTCAGCTTTTGAAAGTAAAGATGACAATTTGTTTGGAACTTGTGAGGGCAACAAAAAAAAAAAAAAAAAAAAGAAAGAACGAGAAAAGTGATTTTTGTGCAAGCATATACCATATACACATATACAAGTGTCCGCCCGCACACAGGGAAAAAAAGAAAGAACAAATTGCTATACGTCATTCCATTCACTACAATGGCATAAAGTGCTCCATTGTTAAAGTTTCTCTTCTGTAATTCGTCCACACAGACTTCTTTATCCTCATGGAATCCTTTGCAAGATTCTCCCTACCAACTTTTGGTGAGTTGAGGACTATAATATCTTTTAATTGTACCATTTTCAATCTACAGATTCTACCCTCAGTCCCACCCACCTTTTCTATAACCTAAAAGAAACAGCCTAAAAGTTTATGGGATAAATATTAACACTCCCGGAAAATGGCTATGGGTGAGCCCGGATGATCTAAAGTTTACGACCTTCAAAAGTGTTAGGTAGATGTAGGATTCAGAGTTGGTCACACTACAGTCCCTTGCGGACCGGTCCTGTATGTGGTGTCCATACAATCCCCTTCCTTGGCTAACATGTACTAACCATATTACTGGCCAAAAAAAAAAAAAAATCAGAATAATAGACCACCAGCCATACTGCGACAAGGGAACGTAGTTCCAGCTAGAGTGATCCCCACTCAATTGGAATAATTTAAACTTGCAGAGTAGGGCAGGATGACCATAGAAGAATCAAATTGTATTACCTGGATTAGTTTCTAGTGCAATAATTGAACTCCAAACAAAGTTTTTCAAATTAGAGGAGATGAGAATTAACAGGGAATTACATATGATGCTGCAGATGCCTAGATGAGGTATAAGAAATGCTTGTAATTGCTGCAGTAGCATCTAAACTAGGAATAACAGAAAATGAGTTAACAGTGAAGTAGAGAAATGACTGGTTAATGAGCAAAATCAGAAGCAAGAATCAATAACATGTAGCATTGAAGATTACAAAGCATTAGATCATCTGACATAAATAAAACTAATGGATATCACAAATAGAGTAATAGCAGCACCATCTCCTAAGCTGATGCTATGAAAGTCCTGTATGATAAAGCCAACCCTGAAAGAATATCAACAACTTGCCAGGGACAACTTGTAAAGATTGCCTAAGCAACATTTAGTTAGTCTGCACTATACCCAATACCATGAGAAATCTTCGCCTTAAATGCCCATACCTAAAGGATAAATAACTTCCCTTCATCCAGTTACTCCAAATCCAACATTCAATGAATCCCGTATCTATAAAAAGTTAGATACTATTATCATCCTACAGTAAGGATACAGTAAGGAACAATCATCCGATGACTGCACTGAGAACTCGCAGTTATTAGATGGTACAAATAAACTTCCCATAGTCAAGCCTCCAAGACTAGAGCAAAGCAGTTATGCTTCTCGCATCCATGCAAATAAAATAATTCAAATGTAGCACCTATACATGTGACAAGAATGAAACAAAGACAGAGAAAATATACTTCATGATCTAACACTAAACTCCTTAGTACATGAAATGCTTCTGAGAAACCTTTGGTATGAACAGAAGTATGTAACTAAATAAGATGCTAAATTAACACGACTTCAAAAGAGAATAGGATGAATGACAATGTCATTCAAAATGTAGCATGATAATACTACAGCAGAATTTTGCTTAGCTTTCTTTTATTTTATTTTATTGATATTTCTGAAACAGAAGGTATCCAGTTATACAAGATATATAACAGTTACCAATTAAAGAACAGGTTAAGAATGTAAGATATGACTTTGTCATTATCTGGAGTAACTATAATTGACATGGCCAAATCCTATTGCTTCTCTTAGATAACAAGAATGTCAAGAAAAACAACACAGATCCTTAAGTGCAAAAGTGCCTGAGCACATGATATTCTTTTCTATTTCTCCCTAATATATATACTAAGAGAAGGACTGCAAGTATATGACTCATGCAGAACCTCATTAACATTGGAATTGAGTCTGGATTGCCTCCATATATTTCTTCCTGAAAACCCCTCCCATTTTTGCCAAGTGCACAAGTTTTCAGCCATCCGAAGGTCAAATGTAAATGAGGTTTGCTCAAACTTCAGAATCTACAGAAAACAAATATTATAAACTGTAATTCTTGAGCAGCCAGTTGACTAGAAATCCCAAAGCATATAAGCAGACAATTAACAGGCAACTGTAGAACCTTGGAACCTGCATATGAACCTTGTTGGGAAAACTCAAACCTGTCATTTGATATTACTCCAGTCGAAGGGCAGACTGAAGTGAAATCAGTTCAACAGAAATACCACCCATCAGGAAGATAGGACCATGGTATCTTTTTCTCAATCAATAGGGAAAGTACAAAAATTAGAGTAAGATTAGTACACCTAAGATCTTGAGAGAACTGCCATGTAGTACTTGACTTTTCTTTTATCCAAACCAACACAATAATATTGTCCAAAATAAAATTAAAATTGAAGCGTTAACAAAAGATGTTCTGCACATAAATGATCATAAGACAATCCACTGTTAAAAATGACATCGAGACCAACTACTAACTTGGAACTAGAAGTTGAAAGATGACAGATGCAGCAGCGTGCATGCTCCAATCATCCACGAACATATTTTAGGACTGGGCCGCAACATAACGAGCATCCAGACACTTTCATCTGGTTAGAAGTTTGTTCTTTTCCCAGTGAAATGAAGCAGTTTCACTATTTAGAAATGCTAAAACATAAAAATAATGACCATGTAACCAGTAAACAAACATTATAAAAAGTTTTCTTTTTTAAAAAATAAATAAAAGAAAGGAAGCCCGTAACCTACCACCACGCGTATTGACTATTGCTATGCAACTCCTCTTGCAACCCAGTGACAACAACCAAATTTTTTAACTTCATGAAGAGTGTAGTTGTGACATTGGGCAGAATGCCTACTAACATTTCAAAACAGCCTTAGTTCTGCTGGTTGGACTGCATATTTAGAGGTTTTGGAGGTTCCCTTCACTCGCCGCTCAAGTCTATCGGCCAGGATTTAGTTTCAAGTCCTAGATCTTTTCTTTTTTGAAAGGAAAGTCCTAGATCTTTTGAATTTCAGAATATTATAAAATTTATGTAGTTTTTCGTACTAGTTTTCCATCATTTTTGTGCTTCGTCACAAGATAAACTAAATAGGGGGCAAAAGAAAAACAAATAACAAAGAATAGGCCACTAAGTTTTAACAGACAAAATTTAGCATTGAATGAGAGCAAAAGGTTTGTTTTCCAGGTGAAGATCCACCATGACCGTTTAGACGTTTTCCCGTATATACATGCAGACAATTTTACAAAAATCTATTCCCAGTAGTTAATTTAATTCAGGCTTCCGACTAATAAATATGTGCAGCATCTTTAGAAACATTGGCACTGCCTCCATTGTGTACTCACACAGATATTTAACTTTTCAGGCTCATCAAATTCTACACGTAGGAAAGATCATTAATTTGCAGTCTTAGCTCTACCATAACCATAACCATAGAACTCCTAGTTATTAAATAACAACTAAAATTAGACATTCCTCAAAAGGGTACCAAATTTCTAATAACAGTTCCATTTAAGTATCAAAACCAACAAGAACAACTAAACCAATCAACAAACAGAGAGGAACAGAAAAGGAAGAACAAAGAAAGAAAGAAAGAAAACTAACCTCTTTCTCTCTTGGTGTCAAAAACAAGTCTTTATAATATCACATGTGATAATTATTTCCACTCCAATCTCTGTGCTGTATCATATTATAGGGATGATGATGATGATGATTGTGGTTATGATTGTGATTATTGTTATTATTTCCCAGTTGCATTCCATACATAGGCATTGTCATCATGGGTCCCACTCCCGGATGATACGGAACAGGAACGGAAACAGCCATCCCCAGGTGCCCATTCCCTTCTCCAGCGTTACCGTTGCTGTTGCCATTATCCTGCAGACTCTGTGGAACGGGTGTGGAAGCAAACAACTGATTATCAGAAGCAGAAGGACCTTCACTGGACAGACCCTGCATTCTCTTTAAATAAAGACGATATTTTTGCAAATGACTCGCGACATTTTCGCGAGTTAATCCTTCAACATTCATTAGTTGCATTATCGTTTTAGGCACTGCGTTTTTAATCCCTAAATAAGCCACCACATCAACAAATCTCTTATGTAACTGTGGGGTCCATACTAAACGCGGTCGTTTCAACGTCCTCGCCGTCGCCGGATCTTCGCCGGTCAAATTCTCCGTTCTCAGAGCCGAATCCGCTTCTTCTCCTGAATCAATTCTCCGTAACTTCTCCTGATCCGTATCATTATTATTGTTAGTATTATTATTAATCTCCTCCACCGCCGTCTCCGCCGTCGGATCATCGTTGTTATTGTAAGATTTGAACTTGTTTGATGAAAACGCGCCAGTGGCGGAACGGAGACTCAAGAGAGTGTTTTGAGATTCACGGTTGACGTCGATAATACTACGGTGAGGTTCCGGCGAGATACTGAAAGCTGAAGCGAGCTCCGGTGGAATTAACGGTTGAGATAACGGTGTTAGGTCATCGGCTGTAGGTAAGCCAAATTCCCAATCTCTAACCCTTTCTTCATCGTCACCGTTATTGTTAATAACGCCGTTACTTTCGTATTCACTCATCTTCACTTCCTCTCCCATGATTTTACAGTTTCTCAAATTTCTAAAATCTTTTCTTGGATCGGAGTCAGAGAGAAAGATGGAGATATTTGTGTAAGGCCTGTTTGGCAGAAGGGAAAATAGAGAATAGAAAACAGGAAAAAAAAAAAAAAAGAGAAAAAAAGTGCAATATCTGATTCCAGATCGGTTCCGTTCAAGTGCCAACGTGGACGACTTAGCCAGATATTTTTGATCCGCTAAATATCTATCCTTTTAACATCTCTATCTTACTCGCGAGCTTAATCCAGATCTTGCACTCGCCTTAATTTAGCGACACGTTGCTAACACCCAGAGGTTTCACCCAATGAGTGCTTGACATGTAAGCATACTAGTGAAGTGTGTGATTACTTGGCCGTTGCCAAGTAGGTAAAGTGTGTGCACTTTTAGTGGCTATTTTGGTAATTTTATGGTTCGCATTGCCGACTTTGCCCTTTATTTTTATTTATATTTTGTTTTATTTTAAGGGTTATTGGGATTGGACCAATAGGGAAAGAGAGTATTGGTAGACAGCTGGAATGGGAGAATAAAAAACTTGGACTATTTGAGACGGCACAGCATCATACGCTATGGTTCTTTCTACAGTTTACATTATGAGATTTGTTCAGTACAAATTGCTAATGGGAGACATTCGGAGAATGCCGCGGGTACTATTAGACGCTTGAATCACCTGTGTTGGGGCTAAATCACCTTCAACGTCCATGAATTTTAGGGTTTATGTGATTGAAGTCTTTAATTTTTAATTTATAATATTAAATGCTTTGAATTCTGATTTTTATATTTACAAATTCACTATATTAATCACAGTTAGCAAATATAAATAGATAAACGATGTAACAATTTATGTATAAAATATTTTTTTTTTAAATATCAATTTTTATTTAAATACCAATTGTATATATCACAAGATGACATTTATAAATAAATATTTTATAATTTTATATTTAATTATTTAAAATTATATGACAATCGTCTATTGATTTAATATATAGGTTGAGACATACAGTTAGACTAATTAAAAAAAATTTAAAATAATATACATTACTTGGAGCAGCCATGAGCCGGTTCGAAACTAAAACTAGACCAATCAAAACTGGTTTGAAACTGATCAAATTTGAAATTCAGGCTAAAACCTGAAATGGCTCAAAACTGTTTCTCCTTTATATATATATCAATTAAAACTCTTAAAAATTAAATCCACAAAACTAATTAAAAAAAGAGATGCAATTATAAAATAATACCCATTGAACTACTTTTTGATTGGTGCTGAATTGTTATTACGTGGTCGACCTGAATGGTAGCCATCGAAGAAGGGCAACTGAATAAGATTGGCAAGCGAACAATTAGCATTCTTTTCTATTGCATCCATGATGGAGAGGTCTCCCACATTGCAACAGCTGAAAATTGTGAAGAAGAACTTGTAGAATTTTTAAATTTATAGTATTTGTATAATTGGGAGTTTGATTTTTGTAAAAATTAAAAAGAAAATATTTTTTTGATATATATACTTATTTTTGACATATAAAATTTAAATTTATTTATAACTTTACACATATTTATATTGACTTATTAATTATTAAGTTACGATATTAATTAAAATAAAAAATTCTGACCTGAAAAAAAAATAGCATCTTAATTATATCTTAGATATTATGTTAATAATTATAATGGTTTCCAATCTTTAAAAATATCTTATAAATTATACATGATTAATAACCAATATACACTTTATGCTTGAAATGTATACTTATATTTGTTATATAAATATTATGTTGATATATAATTTTCATGTTTATTATATAATTAATAATTTATTTTTTAATTAACCAATAATTTTATTTAATTATATTTTTGATATTATATTAACTAATAAATTAATTTTTTAATTATATAATAGTTTTTAATACGATAAAATAGCATATTAATAATATCTATAGTATTAATTGTATATATAATTAATACATTAGCTTTTTCAAAAGAAAATATAAATCCTCCATCAATAAAACATCTTAAAATAAGAATGAAAATAATGATTACATTTAAGAAATATATATCGTAAAATCCTATTTAAAAAAAACTATTCTCAATGTTTTTCAACCGTATTGATAAAAGAACTTATATTGATAGAAAACTTATTAATAATAATTGAAGATTGTTCCGTATATAAAAATTATCAAAAAATATTTCTATTATTTCCATAAAAAGAAAACCGAACCTTACACATATAATGGAAATGGTTTTTAAATTTTTATAAAGAATACTCATAAATCTCTACTAAAAATAAGATTAAAAAATAATACAAAATAAAAATAACAATAAATGTTATAGATTTAAATATAACAAAAATAAATAAATTAAAATAGAAAAAAAGAAGAAAAAAGAAACATAAAAGAGAACCATACATTAATAAATAAAGTAAAAATCTATTTCCACCGTCGCTAATAAAGCAAATAGAAAAAAAAAATGGAAAAAAGACAGTTTCCACGTGGAAAGTAATGGTTAGACAGAATTTGCCGAGGTTTGCAAAAGATATGGACCCCACGTTCTGTTTATAAAATAAGAATGATGCCTTATCCAAATTGCAGCCAGACTGCACCAATTTACAAAACTGCATAAACATTGTTTTGGTTTCATGTCTTTGTCAAAGCCAAATAAAAGTAAAAAAAAATCCGAATCTTTTCTAATTGTTTGTTCATTGTAAGGATTAGGTTTTATGGCGATGTGCTCAAGTCATGAACTACGTTGGCAAACTACTAATGCCTATTATAATTATCATTGCCATTTTTGGTCCTTATCTATGTAAGCTCTCATTTTAGAAAATGGTTTCTTTTACATTCTTGGTTTTCATAAATCTATTTTGAACCTAAATATTGCTATCTAGTATATGATCTTTTCGACTTTAGAAATGTAGATATAGTCTCAACGAGTGAAGTTACAATGAAAATTGGAAAACGTAATTAGAAATATATTAATTTTAGAATTCTAGTATTTTTGCCTCGTAATTGTTCGATGTATTTCTAATGTAAAGATTTCAACCGACTTTTTATTTTTTAAATATAAAGTAAAAATTTAATTTGACTTTGATAGTTTTAATGATAAAAATTTTAAATTATTATCGATTATAATCTTCATCCTGCTTTCATATTTGAAAATAAAACTTCTAACCCCATACTACTTTTTGCTGACCTTAGCTTATGGAGAGAAATTCTTTAAGGCTTAAAAGAGGACAGAGTTCAAGGTTTCTATTATGCCATATCAAAAGCTAGACGGACACCACTAGATAACATGCGAGTGGAGTTCAATTCTAACGCTTCATGGAACCGTGTACAACTCAAGGCAGACATTATTATAGTATGCAGAAACTGGATTGGATCTCCCCATTGACGATGAAGCCAGAGTCACCCAAGCCTCTTCTGCATTACAAGCTGAAGAATTATTCCTCCTCAGAGCTATGGAATTGGCTAAGGATATGGGAGCTACTAATTGTGTACAAATTAGAAAACAATAGAATTTTTGCTAAATTTTAATACCCTATATTTTGTGTATATTTAAGCAATTGTACTTAGAATAAGAGATCCGTTGCTTTTTTTTTTTGAAATTTCTTTTATTTTTGTCTTGCAGATTGAATAACTTTGGCCGCTTTTGCCCTCTTTAGAAATAATATAAATGATATATCAATTTAATTGTTAAAAAAAGAAGCGGAAATCTTCAGGTCGTATTATATAATTTCAGTCTTCTTTCTTCTTGACTCATAATAAAGTAAGGTTCTAACTTCTAAAGGACTAATGTGCATAGATGACTCCAATCATGTATGCCTTTTATTTTTTTTAATTCTTTTATTAATTTCCTTTCACTTATTGTATCTCTCTATAATTGTTTTTAATTTTCTCAAATAACTATTTCATCCAAAAAATTAATTTATATTTGGAAAGTTTTACATGAAGGAAAAAGAATAAAGAGGAAAAATGAATTTTATTTTCTTTTATTAGTTTTATTCTTTTTTTATGTTTCAATAGAAGAAGAATAAAAAGAAAGAATGGAATAGGATTGGAATGTAGATATTTTTATAAAATAAATAAATAAGGAAAAGTAAAATTTTCTAACACCTACAAGAAAATGTAATTAATATTGTTCAAGTTAATAGAGAATCTGAAATCCATGCCATTTCTCTAGTTGAAACATGTGTAAAAGATTTTTCTTTTGACCTTTTTTTTGGGCGAAATGATGAAATAGAGAAGATAAGAGCTATCTAATAACGTATAAATGAGATGGTAACGGTTTTTTTTAGCTCAACTAAAGTTTCGAGTTTAAATATTGGATATGCAGCTGCATTAAAATTCTTAAAATAGTATTTTACCATCTGTAAATATCATGCACAATACACTTTAAATTAACTTTAGATATATGTATACTAAAAAAATAAATCTTCTTTTATATAAAATAACCAAATAATATTACAAATAAAATAGTTATTATTACATATTTTCTCTTTTCGTTTGAAAAGAAATAAAAGAGATAAAATTTAAATTTTTTTTTTCTTTTGTTGTTTTCATCTCATTCCCAAAGAGAGGAAAATTATAATAATTTCTTATTTTTCTTCTTTATTTTTCTTCCATTTTTATTTTTCTCCAATTTAAAGATGAAGTTCAGCTACTACATGAAGTCTCAAGAATATGAATGCTCACCATTTCACCCCAAGAAATTAAGGAGAATATATTAAATTAAGATTTTTATAAATTTATTTTAAGTGAATAATTTTTAAAGAGAGTATGAACTTTTAATGCATTTTACAGAGTTTATGTATTTATGAATGATTTTCATAGACTTTATTGAGAAATTTTTTTAAAGACATTAATAAACTTTTATTGATTTTATTAATTTTCATATACTATTATTTATCTATTATTCAATTATTTAAAAAAAATTAATCATTATGCTTTTACTATTTTCTTCTTCTTATTTTTTTCTGCCTTTATTTTAAGCATTATTTAATATAATATTATCTGCAACTGCATACAAAAATAACAAACTTCATTTTATTATTGTGTCAAATTCATATCTATTTTTAAAATTTGTATCTCACATTCATTCCAATTGAAAGTGAAAATTATACTCATTTTCATTTCAATTGTTGCTACAAAGATCCATCTTTAAGCTATAAAATTATATGATCTATTTACTTAATAATAGACTTATCAACTTGAATATCTTTTTTCATGAAGCGAATTGGTATTCAGATTATTTTGTTAGATTAAGACATAGCTGTTTAATCTTTTTTGCTTTATTATAGTTTACTTCTACCCTAAAATAAAAACAATAGGGGAAATGATATTTTTTTAAATTAGAAATATCTATTTTATACTAGTAATTTAAATTAAATTATATTGCAATTTAATAAGATTGATGTAAACATAAACGGTTTTAAAATGTTTATTTGGATTAAATTATACCAAGAATAAAAAAATTAAAGCAAATAAAGAGTATTAGTTAATTAATTTTATTAGATATTGAGACTAGCTTATACTAAAATAAGATTTTATTCTAATTGTATAAAAGAAATTAAATTTGAACAAATTTAATATTTGATAATAAATTTAAAGATATAAAATTTATAGGTCATTCTCTATTGCACCTGATGCTACATATATAATTTAAAGACAGTGTCATAAACTCAAAGTAATTTTAATATAATGAAAAAAATTACAGAAACGGATTGTGTATTAGACCAAATTTTAAGAGTTAAATAGTATTTAATCCGATTTTTCTTTAGAGTGACAAATAAATGATTGATGTATCCAATACAGTATTTCTCAATTGAGAGAGGAAGATGAAGATGTTCGATTGTATTATCAACTTAGCATGACTTGTAATTTGTTTCCCAGATGCTAGATAAGCACTCACAAGATAACAGATCCATAAATTAATTAATTTGTTAATGATGTGCCTAATTGAATTCTTAATTAACTCTAACCAAACTCACTAATCCACAATTAAAATTTAATTGCTAATAATGACAGATACCTAATTCTTCATCTAATATAAGATATCTGGAGATGACTGCCTAATTCCTTTTGATACACTTAAATGGGTTATTCTTAATTCAATTGATAAGTTTCTTTTTCTATTAGTCTTTTATTTTATTTTTATTTTAACAATATCCCCTCTTTTAGCAATGAAATTCATAGAAATATAGTATTAGCAAAATAAAAAGAAAGTAGAAAAACTTGAGTAATTTGAATGAACCTGCAACATTTTAAACCCAGGTTTTCAGTTTTTACCATTAAGGCAAGGGATCATCTGTGCACTTTTTAAACACAGCCGTGGGGCTGCAAATGAGCCGAACTACTTGCAAGCTACTCGAAACTCGGCTGGATAAAAGTTTGTTTGAGTTTGTTCGTTAAAAAAAGAAATGAGCTGAGCTCGAGTATAGTAGTGCTCGATCTTAATAGTGTTCGACTTGTTTAAGCTCGCGAGCTAGCTTGTTTATGAGCTCACAAGTTGAATTTATTTTTATATCAAAAATTTAGACTAACTATTTAAGTTTTAGAATTTAAATATATATTTTACTTTATGTAAAATTTATTTAAAATTATAAAATTTATAACATATTTGGTAAGTTCGAACTTACTTAACGAGCTTTATTTCGAGCATTGAATTCAAGCTTATATACAAGCTGAGTTCAAACTGAGCTTGTTTATATAAAAAACTGAGCTAATTTATAAGTGAAGTTCGAGTTTAGTTTGTTTTATAAGATATCAAGCTAATTACGAGCTGATTAAATTCGAGCTCGAATTCTAAAATAAAATAATAAAAAAAGATGATCGAGTTCGAAACAAGCTCAAGCTTAGTTTGTTTTATGTGAGCTGAACCTGAATATTGAAAAGCTCGGCTCGGCTCGGCTTGTTTGCACCCTTAAGCACGAGGCGTTTTAATGAATTTTCAATTCTAATTATCAGAATTTTTTTTTTTTAATTCTGCATACTTCAAATGTATATAACATAGAAAATATATAAATTACATATATATATACACTAATATTTTACATTTTATTTTTAAATACTTAATACATACTTAATTATTTTAATGTAAATACATACTTAATTATTTTAATATAAATTTATATATCAGTGGTGTATTAATCCAAGATAATGTATGAAAGATACATCTTGAATGCAAGAATTTTCTTTCTGTAGACAGAAAGCTTTTCTTTCCTACAAATATACATCTGCTTTCCCAGAAAAATCCAAAAGCCCAAAAGCCCAGTCCCTCTGCACCCAGTTGTGAGGAACCCTCTTAAAATCCTATGCAGACAGGCACAGAATGGAAACATTTTGCTCCATAATTTTATACATGTCATAATCCCAATCCCAAAATTGTAAACAGTATAACAATAAGCAGGTGAGCCATGGCTATGACATGGATATCTCTGCATCCACACCCTCTCCTTTCCATCACTAAACCCAGACTCCCTCACTCTTCTCTTGCCAGCCATAACTTAGCAGCTCCATCTCTCTCCTTATCCACACCCTTCACCACCAAAAGAGCCACTATTCTTTTCCAAAGAAGAACTCAAATTTGGAGACTTTATGCTGCCCCTGAAGAAGCCTTGCCTTCAGATACAGCAGCACTTGAGAGTGCCCAGAAAATTGCGGCAACTAGTGATGATCCAACAGCCAATATTATATCTCTTCTTCTCTTCATTGCCTTTGTTGTTTTGGCCATTCTCACTGTTGGGGTAAATTCTAACTTCATTTCTCCTAATTCTATGTTTCCAAGATTGTTATGTTTCTGGGTCTTTAGTTAGCTTACTGAACAAAATTGAAAGCTTGGAAGCTGGGCTGTTGATAACATTTAGTACGCTTTCTCTTATGCTCAGTTACTGTTAATGTAGGTTTTTTTTTTTTTTCTTTTCTTTTCTCAGTAAATTTACTATAATTGGAATCTTGGAAATGTGGGTTTGCAGGTAATATATTTAGGAGTGACTGATTTCTTAGGGAAGAGGGAGAAAGAGAAGTTTGAGAAGGAAGAAGCAGCTAAGAAGAAGAAGAAGGGTGGGAAGAAGGGAAAGGTAAGAGCAAGAACTGGACCAAGAGGATTTGGACAGAAAATTAAAGAAGAAGATGATAATGATGATTCATAATTAGCATAATGCAAAATGCTCTCTTTCTTGGTTGTTTGTTTTCAATTGATTCTAGTGAGCAGTGTAGTTTTTTGTTCATAAATCATGGTTTAATATTGAGAAATCAAAAGAAGAAATGCAAAATTGCCTCAATTGGGATCAGTTGAGCCTTTCATTAAATGGATGGAATTCAATAGGTTTAGTTAAAATTTAAGATTTCTGTCATAATTGAAATTAAGAAAGCAAATTGATACTTGAAATCTAGACCAACTCTTGTGCCTTGGGTTGATGTTTGAAATGGCACGAAAAAGAAAATCCAAGGTATTGCTTCTTCCTTAGGAAATTATCATCCAGCATTGTAGTCAGTATGTTTCACTCAGGGTCTTGGCCCTATCCAACATTGTAGTCAGCATATTTCACTCCGTGGAAAGATGCTTCTTATGGTATTTACTTAGTTTTTCAAAAGATCATATTGTTCCCATGGTGTTTGTGGAGGGTGCGGAAGCTTGGAGACTCACTGGTCTACGAGTCCATACGGGAAAGAGGGAGGGGGTCAAATGGATTGTTGGGTTGCTCGATTTGAAGACGGTGAAGTCCTTAATTTAGATGCAACTTTTTTCTGATCATTCTGCGTTCCTGTTGCTGCACTTTGTTCAGCCAGTATTTCATGTCCAAAGGAGGTTTAGGTTTGAGAATTCTTGGCTTCCTGAACCTAATTGTAAGCGGTTTTGTATATGATCTTTGGACCAAATATGATCTGTGGTAACGAGCTTTAACTATGGGGAGAAGGGCTTCGTAAGACAAAGATTGAAGATTGTAGAAGACAACTCCGTGCTCTCAGACCTCCAAGAGATGTAGCCTCAGTGTTTGGCATTAAGGTTGAGAAAGTGTGTTTCCATTCTTGATTTTTATTTTAAATGATTTTTTGAGTTTTGAAAATTGCTTTTGCAGAAAAAATGAGATGGAAAACAGATTAAAGAAAATAATTTATAAAAAATTAAAAAATTAATATATTAAATCAAAACATTTCGAAATCTGTATTTTAACACCCAACTGTAATGTGAATAATTTGTATAAACTAATAAGAGCAATAATAGAAAGAATATAAACATAGTTGAGGTTATTTTTTCTTTTTTTTTTAGAATACTAATCAGCCGAGGTTTATTATTAACTATATTTATTATAATATATATAAAAGTACGAAAGAAGATTTGTGTATCAAGCACGAATGAGAAAATATTTAAATCGATGAAAATACTTTTACTAATTATAATATTTTCAATTTTATTTTGTTGGCGTATTAATTTTTGAATATAAAAATTGATCTATTTAAATGAAAATTTATCAACAAATAAAAATACTTTTAGTTTTTAATTATTCATTAGAAAAAGTATAGTTGACGTAAGTCTTATTTTTATTAGAATGTATAAAAAAAAAAGGAGCATAGTTTAATTAAAATCGTAATCTAAAATGTATAATAGATTTATTACTTTTAAGGTAAAAAATCATCATTTGCTAAATTATAAAAATATTTCTAGTTCATGGATTACTATATATCCCACTATATATATAATATAATTTAGTATAATATAATATAATATATGATAGAATTCAAATAATTTAATGTAAATTTTTATATAAATTGAAAACAAAAGTCATAAAAAAGAAATATGATATTTCTATTTGTACTTTATTGACATATAATAATTTATATATTTTTATTATTATAATACTTTATCAACATAATTATTTACTACTTAATAGTATATTATATATTAGTTTATTAAATAATTTTTATAATAATAATTTACGTATGTGACAAATAATCTTAGTATACTAGTATTTATATAGCTGCCATCACTTTTATTGATTAATAGTTCACTAAACTTGGTATTCCACTGTTTAGATGCTTGTTTAAGTCCATACAAGGACTTCTGTAACCTGCAAACTAGCTTGACATTGTTGCCTGATTGAATAACACTCTCCCTCTCAAGCCGGTAGCCCAGAGGCAAATCCATGTAAACTTTTTCTGCTAAATCTCCATATAAAACGCATTATTAACATCAAATTGGGCCAAAAACCAATTATTAATAGCAACCAAAGCCAAGAACATCTTGACAGTTGTATGTTTGGCAACTGGACTAAATGTTTCTTGGTAATCAAATCCTTTTTTCTGTGTGTAACCCTTAGCCACCAATCTTGCTTTGTATTTGTCAAGACTACCATCAGCATTGAACTTGGTTCTGTATACCCACTTGCACCCAACAGGAACCTTGTTTGCTTGTAAAGGCACAACTGACCAAGACTTATTTTGGAGCAAAGCATCAAGCTCAGCTGACATAGCATTGCTGATAAGTAATATGATCTGGATTGGAACTAATTGAAATGATGAATTTTTAGTAAGAAGGAAAGACAGAAGAGTATGAAATGTAGTTGGAAAGAGGAAAAGAAACTTAGGGCACTTGAGAATGTGTAGAATGAGAAAGAGAATGATGATATTGTTCCAAGTAAGAGGGCACCCTAATATTTTTGGCACTCCTCCTAAGAATATAAGATTAAATAGCAGGAGAAGAAGAAGAGGGTTGTGAAGAAGTAGTAAAGAAGTAGAATTGGAATTTAGTCGTGAAATAGGTGAAGAAACAGAAATATTAGTGGAAGAAGTAACTGGAAGCTGTGTAGGATAATCAATGTGAGTATCTAAAAGGGATACATTAGGTAAAAAATAGGAGAATTTGAAACATAAAGTCTTATTTTAGTGAAAAGAAAATATGTATTCATAGAAGACAACATCCGTTGATATAAAACTAATGTTAAAGTCTAGATTATATAACCTGTAACCTTTAATGCCTGTTGGATAGCCAAGAAAAATACACCTCCTCCCTCTAACATCAAACTTAGTCCTGTGATTAACCATATATTTGCAAAGCACAAATATTTGAAGGATCTAATATGATGATAAGTTGGTGCTTTATGAAATAGAACCTCAAAAGGTGTTTTACCATCAAGAAGAACAGTTGGAGTTTGATTGATTAAATAGACAGCAGTCAAAATTGCATCTCCCACGAACTTATTAGCAAATCAACATTAAACAACAAAGATCTTGCCACATTCAAAATGTGTTAGTGCTTCCTTTCAACAATGCTATTATGTTGAGTGTATAAACACACTTCCTCTGATGAATAATTCCTTTATCATGATAAACATCATTCAATTTGAACTTAGTACCTTGATCTGTCCTTATAACTTTGATTGATGCATGAAAATGAGTAAAAACAACATTGTAAAAGTATTTGATCTAGTAACTAACTTCTAATTTGCATTTAAGAAGAAGAGCCAAAGTACATTTAGAGAATTCATCAACTATTGAAAGGAAGTAATGATTCTTATCCAAGTCAGCATTAAAGTACGGTCCCCAAACATCCATGTAGACTAAGTAAAAAAAATTGCAACTTGATCTACTAATTCTAGAAATGGTAACCTTCTCATCTTGGCCATTGGACAAGTAATACAAGGAATATTCTCATCATTCTTACAAGAAAGCAAGTGACTCAAGGACTGAAAAATCTTTTGAAGAACATGACTTAATTTGTGATGGCAAGTTTCATATGAAACTGCATTTGCAACAGAAGAATCAACAACATTAATTACTTTATTAGGTATATAAGAAGTTTGAAGGTAATAAAGTCCTTGATGCAATCTAGCTAGTCCAATCGTCATCCATAATGAGAGGGCCTAGATCACGCACCAATTAGAGAGAAAAATAAGACAAACTTACTTTGAAGATGTGAGCTTACTCACAGAGAGCAAGTTGAATGAAAAAGAGGGGATGTGCAGAACATTATATAGTACTATATAAGGATTAAATGTTACATTCCTAATATGTATGACCTGAGCAATAGATCCGTTAGGTAACTTCACAACACAACCATTAATAGATTGACAATAATTAAAGAGAATCAACCATTATATGATATGTGGCTCCTGTGTTAACTATCGAGGTAGAAATTTCAAACTTAACATCAATTTGCCTATATATGGAGAACACAAAAAAATCATTACCTGCAGTATTGGTGAGCTGATTTTTTTATATGAGATGAGGAAGTTGTTTATGCATTAGTCTAGCCATCAAGTAAGCTCATCAACTTGTGAGTTTGCTCCTTAGACAAACTCAACTGATTAAAGGATCTCAACCTCATTGATTCATCAAGATCTTGTGATTTTACTATAAGTTGATTAGTAGATGAAATCTTATTTACAACAGCAGCATTTTTACCTTTGGTAAACTTGAAGTTTGCAGGAAAACCTATAAGCTTGTAGCATTTTTCTTTTAAATGCCATGTTTTACTGCAGTGAGTGCAATACAAACTAGATTTTCCTTTCTTGACTGCCATTTCAGCTGCATCATTCAAAACTTGAGACTGTGCATGAATGGATCTTTGACTTTCTTCCCTTAAAACCATGTTATAGGCTTAATCAAGACTTGAAAATAGTTTCACAATGACAATCTTTAAACATAAAGCCTGAAATGATTCGTTCAATCCATTCAAGAATTTAAAAACGTAATCCTTTTGTTGAAGGTCAATATGTGCTTCAAGATAACTGTGATTGCCCTTTCCACAAGAACAATGTGGAAGTGGCCTGAAATTCCTCAATTCTTCCCAACTATCATTAAGATCAGTGAAATAGGCATTAACAAATCTTAAACCCTAAGTTATTGTACACAAATTGTGTTACAAATGACAAATCCCGGAATCATCTTGTTCAATTTGTTGCATATCTGACTAGCTTCCTCCATGTAAAAAATAGTAGAGGCAATAGGAGCAGAAATTGATCTTAATAACAAAGCTACAATTAAGTTATTATAATATATCCATGCAAGATAAAGAGAACTTTCTAGTGTCAGTTTAGGTATACTCCCATCCAAGAAACCTTGTTTGTTTTCTAATTGAAACAACAAGAAGAAAAGACCTTGTCCAGGATGAAAAATTCATCGAAGTGACCTTTGGTGAAATGATGACTGAACTATGATTTTTAGTGTGATGAAGGTAGTAAGGTGAAGTTCGATCTTTCAGGGGATTGACATTTTGGTTAGTGTTTTCTACCATGATTGAAGCTTGAGAAAGAATAAAGAAGATGACAAAAGATGAAAAGAACTTTTGTAACCATTTTCTTGGATCTAATATGTATGCTCTGATACCATAATAGAGAGAGTAAATGAACTAAAGAGAGAAAGAAAGGATTGAAGAAATGTCTAAAGTGTGTATTTACTAAGTTAGTTACATGGCTTATATATAAAGCCTTTCTGTTACAATCAAACCAATCTAAAGCTACCACCTTATTAGGTAGTTACTAACTAAAGAATAAATTGCAGTTAGTTAACTAATCATCCAGCTTCAGTAATTAACTCATTTAATTTGCTTCTTTGACAAAGGTGTAAGATCGAAAGTGGAAAATTCTCTCTTTAATTCTTACAAAATCTCTTAATGGCTTCTCAATCTTTTCAACTCTTCCTCCCCCTCTCTCTTTTTATTTTTCTTTTTATGTGCACTTATGGTCAATTGTATAGATTTCTTCTTCTAATGAAAGATGTAGTTTTTTTTTCAACTATTTTAGTCTTTCATGCAAACAATTATTACATAGCCTTATACATATAAGTGGACCGGTGTTCAAAGGTTAAGGGTTAGCTTAATTTGTCGAACAAAAAAATTTCTTTTGTTCCTTTTATTTCAAGTGTTCTGGTTTATGGATATTAGAATTGAAAGTGTTTTTTTTAGTAAATTTGTTTATTGTCGTTTGTTTGTTTAATTGATTATTGCAGAAGAAGAAGAAAAATAGAAATAGCAAATGAAAAAAATCAAAAGTAAATTTTTTTATAAAGTAGTGGGATTGAATAAAAAGGTATACGATTCTACCATTTAAAAAATGAGAGGCTTAATTATAAAAAAAGTTAAAGTTCAAAGGTCTTATGTTTTATCTTTTGCCATTTTATTTTATTATTTTATAATTAGATAAGTGTTTGTACACAATTCTATCAGTACTTATAAAATACATGCAAACTTCTGATTACTTAAAGGCTTGATGATATAAAATTATAAAGTAATAGAGTCCAATTCTACCATATTAAATATGAGAGATTTAATTATAAAAAAAATTAAAATTTAGAAGTCAAATTATACTTTTTGCATATAAGTAAATAACAGATAAAAATAGTGAAAATTGAAGTGTTAACATGTCACTCTTTTAAAAAAATAAAAATAAAACATCACTATTTCATTGACTACCATTACGTTGTTTTATTATTTATATAAAATATATATGATATTTAGAAAGAAATAAAATATGATATTAATATCAAAATTTATTAAGTTTAAATATTTGTATGATTATAGTTCATAATATTTATTTTAAAGACTACAAATGTTTTTCACCTTTAGCACGAGGCAAAAGAAAATAATCGAAAAACCAACTACCATTATTTTCCATAATTTTGATTTGTAATTTAATTGGATGACCACCACATAGATCAAGCAAAGGAAGAATTTAAGTGTTAAAAATATTTGTCTTATAAAGATAGTAATTTTTAATTCAAGATTTTAATATTTATATTAAATAAATATTACATTTATAATGAATATAAATAATAATTATCCCGTTTCATATAATCGCATGCACGACAATAAATTAATATTAAATTTTATCTATTAAATCATTTCAAATTTTAAAAGAATATAATTTTTTTTTATTAAAATATTAGAAAGGCATCTCTAAACTCTCATGACTCAAGACAATATTGAGCACTAGGAAATGCTTGAATTTGGCATCGCTTTATAAACTTTTTAAAGATTCATCTTTTTGCTTTATTTCCATTAATTCTTGCCATTAGGTTAACAATACAAATATTTTTAAGTATTTCTTTTGACCAAATGAGAATAGACTTTTTTTTTAATTAAAAAGTATTTTGAATAGTAATTTTTATTTGTGAAAACCGGGAAGTATTAGAGTTCGAGTTTTTTTATTTAATATGTTTGTGTTATCGCATATAATAAACTATAAAAAAACATATTATTTCTTAACTCATCGAATTTCAACAATAATAGAAACTTTTTAAGAAACTCGAAAGAATTAGCACAATCATTTAAATGGATTTCTTTTGGTGCAAAAATCATTACTTTTTCCTATTCTTTTTTCTTTCACATATTCGTTACAGGCAATAATGGTGTCCAAATGGGATTTTTCACAAAATAGAAGTGAATCAACCTAAAAGATGAACATGAAATGAAGGGTCCCTAATAGTTTTAGGGACTCTTTTAGGAGTTTGAGAACCATATTATTACTTTTAAGGCGTGCACTTGAGAAGATACATAGGCATAAAAATCATTGCTCCTAAGTAAGAAAAAGACAGTAATAAGTGGGCACAAAATTTTCTCCTTTTTTTCTGTCAGCCAAAATTATAGTAAAAAGAACAATTACTTCTTTCTTTTATCATCTCTATAATGGTTATGGTGGAATGAGGTGAAGGCCCAAAAAACAAAGGAAGAAAAGAAAAAGAAAAAGATGCTCTTTTTGTGTATGTCTCTCTCTCTTTTCAGCCTTTTTGCAATGTGGGTACCAATTTAATTAGTGTCAATGTCTCCACTAAGCTTAGGAAATTGTAATACTTAATTTGTAGATTAAAATGTGAAACAAAAGAAAACATATCTAATTTTGTTCACTTCTTCTTTTTTACACTGAATAATTGTTCATTGGAAAGGTGGAAAATTAGAATTCGAGCAATTCTTTTGGTTTTTTATAATTTTTTAAAATATTAAAATGATGAAAAATATATATCAAATTTTTAAAAATATAACACATTCAAAAATATTAAAATTTGAATTATAGATTTGCATCTTCTAGAGATTTCTAGCCATCGGATTATTGATTTTTAATCGTAATGATAAGATAAAGTGATTGACAACTTATTAATTTTTAATTCTGATTTCAGAAAATTAAAAATCTTATTGAACTTACACTCTCTATGTCATAATAAAATTAACATTCTTTTATATTCAAATTGGATATAATATATCATTTTAAATAATTTTAACCCTTGACTCAAAGTTAATGTCATCATTGAAATTTATTGTCCAATAAAAATTATTAATTTTTAAAATTTCTAAATTTAAATTATTAATAAAAAATTTAACCGTTTAAATCCAAAACAACATTATAAATTGTAAACACGATATATCATGTTCAGTTGAATATGAAAATATATTAATAGGAAATCATGATAAAGAAGGAGTGATTTCAGTGAGTATTATAAGAATAAATTACAAATTTACGATAGAGAAGGAGGGATTTTACCAATAGAAAATCACGATAGAGAAAGATTGATTTTAGTAAATATCATCCAAATAAATTATAAATTTACAAATTAAGGAGAGATTATTGAAATCCACATACACATACAAAAACTCATTCATAATCTTTATTCATTTTTCATATAAATATATATACAGTTATAAAAATTAGACTCTCTTTCTTCTCCCTTTAGCAGGAAGAAAATGGCATAGATAACAGGGAAAAAGAAAGGTCTCTAACTTTTACATATTAGTTTCAAATATTTTAGAAATACTTAATATACATCATAATTTAGTAAACACTAGTCATTTATTCGTGCATTGCATGAATGCTATTATTATTTTATTAGTGTGATTATTTAAAAATTATTTTAAAATATTTATTAATTAATTTTAGTATTATATAAGTGAATACAATAATTAATATTACTATTTTTAGGATTAAAAATTTATTATATAATTAAAAGATTAATCTATTATTAAAAATAATATTAAAAATATAATTTACAATATTATTTTTTAAAATTAGAATTATTATCTAATTAAAAATTAATTTAATAGTTAATATAATACTAAAATATAATTAATATGCTATTTTTAGGATAGAATTAGTATCATTATTTGATTAGAGAACTCTTTATTAGTTAATATAATATTAAAATATAATTATTATGCTATCTTTTAGGATTAGAGTTAATATTTAATTATGAACGTAACTTTATTAATTAATAA
Source organism: Ricinus communis (assembly GCF_019578655.1). Taxonomy (NCBI): domain Eukaryota; kingdom Viridiplantae; phylum Streptophyta; class Magnoliopsida; order Malpighiales; family Euphorbiaceae; genus Ricinus; species Ricinus communis. The sequence goes on along the minus strand of NC_063256.1, from coordinate 35,600,312 downwards.
ATTAATAGAAAAAACTATAAAATTACACATAAGCTTAAATCCTATATATCAAATATAGTACACATATCAAATTAAAATTCTATGTATTAAAGATTAAGCACACATATTAAAAAAAATTAAAGTTTAGAATATATATATATATATATATATAAATAGATACATGATGTTGAACATTCAAGTTGAATTTTGTTTCATGTTAAAAAGTTCCAGATACTCAAAATATACTATTATTTAATAAATATATACCATTTGTTATTTAATTTTTTTGTATTTATATTTTATTTCATTTGGAAAAAATTGAGATACTTAATGTATACTGTTTTTAATTAAATATATATCTTTTGCTGCTATTTACATCAAAAGTATACCAGACATATACTTTTTTTTATATATATTGAACATTTAGTTTTTTTTTATCTTGTAGCAATTTATCTAATTTTTCGGACATGATATTTTCAACACGTCTTTAAATTTTTAAATTAGAAAAATACCTTTTGAATTTATTTATTTATTTATTTATTTATTCATCATTAATATCATAAAATCAAATAAAATACAATAATATTTCACAAAAAATAATGTGTTTTAATTTCATTATCTATCAAAAGTATACAAAACATATACATTTTTTATTCAAAGTATAATACTCAACATATACCCTTTCATCTAGAAAAATATTTTATTTTTTAAATAAAAGTAAATAAAATTTTATTTTTAGATATTTTTTGGTCATAAATATTTATAGATATTTTTATAATTATTTTATATTTTTGTGACATTTATAAAAGAATTCTTATTTAATATTATTGTGGAGTATTTACGTATGCTCAAAAGTAATATGTTTTCTATTTTTTTGTTTCCCAATTTCGTTCCATTAAGGCCCATAATAATGAATTTTTTATGGAACATTATTTAATTAAATTCTCAGTGAAAACCAGACTTTAAGACACACCAATTATGGACATTTCTTCATCACAAATTAAAGTATTTTATCCATGAAGATTGGAACATTATTATATTCTATTAAATGAAGGGTTAATTTTCAAGAATAATATTCACATTTGATTGATATATGCGAGTTTTTATTCTAACATATTAATTTATAAATTTAAATTTTTAAATAACTAAATTTAATATTCAAAATCTAGCTCAAATCGTTAAACGTTTCCTCTCATTAATGAGAAATTTTAAATTCGAATCATATTTTCTATATTATATGTATTTTTATTTTTATAAAGATTATAAAAAAATAAATATTTATATTATATAGTAAATGATATGTTATTTTTTAATAAATAAATAAATATATCAACTTACATGTAAGAGTATTTAGGTTCCCAAGAGTAATGCTTCTTGTTGTAATATATGGCTTTGATACGACAATTCTGGACACTTAGAAAAGAAAATAAAGGCAATCAAATAGAAATTGAAACACATAATTAATGAATGGGATTGCAAAAAAAAATAAAACCCAAATCACAAATCATATATTATTTTTAAATGTTAATCTTTTCACCCATTTACAACTAATAATTTAGTATATTTGTCTGTTGATGATTAATTTTTAAAAAATTAAATTTATTATATCTGAATTTGTCGTTCTTACACAGTTGATGAAAGTGGATAGAACATAATAGGTGAGCTAATATATACCTTTGTGTTTTTGTCAAGTATGAGTCAATTTAGAACTCGAAATAACAGGGTGAAAGCTCAAATCAAGCATCGAGCACATACTCGCAAGTAGTTAAAATAACCAAAATGCCCTTGAACCATCTCTATGGTCCTAGACTCCTCTACCGACATCACCATCACCATCATCACGGTAGTAGTTATTAACATCACGGTCGCAAGGATCAAGGGATTATGAGCTAGGCTTATCAACATCATACCCACCATAATAAAGGATAGACTGATAGAAAGCACAAATAGCATAAACTAAAGACGTTGATCCATTTAAGAGCGTGTAGATGAGATAGTAACGTCTTTTCTAACCAATGTCTCGAGTTCGAACCTTAAATATGCAACTGTGTTAAAACTCTTGAGGAAGTATTTTGTCACTGTAAGAGATGATCCAACTAAGACGAACAAAAATCTAAAATGGAAAAATCAAAATTTTGGCCTTTGGTGAGAAGGAGCTTACTAGAGTTGAGAAAAGTTTGAATAGCAACCGCCCACAAATAGAATTACAGATAATTATATCATTTACACTAAGTTTTATTTTGATTATATATCTTCTTTTTAATTTTATTATAGTCATTTAATTTTAAAAATTATAGAGCAAATTAGTCACTTATCTAAAATTGATGATTTAATTTATTGAAATAATAACATATCTTAAGCATCCAATGTTAGACTAACACGTGTTGTAAAAAATTGACAAGTCACTATCTTAGTCATTAAACTATTTAATCAAACTATTAATCTAATCCAAAATCAAATCCAACTTTAATAAATCGTGGCTCTTTTTTTTTTGGACCTCTTATTCTCCTATTCTACTCTCTATTTATTTATTATTACAATAATGTATGCATTCTCTTATTTAATTATATCATATTATTTAATTATTTATTTATTTTTACTAAGATATTATTTTTAAAGTAATAATAATAATAATAAAAAGAAAAATAAATTATGAAAGTTAAAATTAAAATTAAAATTAACTTTTTGAAAGTTAAAATTTAATACTTCACCTCAAGGCTTCAAAATTATGAATTTCGTTTCATAACATTGAAAATTTAAAAAATTTATAATTTTTTTGTAATGAATAAATTGTCAAAATTTAAATAAATGACCAATCTACAAATAAAAATAAATTATATAACTAAAATAAAACTTAGTACGAGCTAAGTGACCGTTGCTATAATTATCCCGATATGAGTATCATCAATCTAACAACACCACCAACTAAGAAAAGAAAAATCCAAATAACTAATTGTTTGGCTTGCCAGGTTTTGGCTATGCTCGTGACCTATGCCTCAGATTAGATCTTTTTAAATCAAAATCTTGACAATTTCACATGTCTTGTTATTAAGGATTATAGAAGTTTTTAGACCTCTGCTTGAAATAGGACTCCAAATTTAGTATAGAATAGAACTTCTTTTTTTTTTTTTTTACGTTTGTAGAGAGTCATATGGACTCTTTCTCCTTTATATATTAGACCTTTAGAACTTGTATATATACCATAATGTTTTTATTCTATTAATTAAGAAATCAAATTCTTCATATCATAAATCTATTTATGGTATCAGAGCATTCCGATCCGGAATCATCAAACACCAAACACCCTATGTCGACAGAATCAACCATGAAGACTGAGATTCAATCTATCTCAACACCCATTATCGCACAAAGGAATCCTGAAGCATGGGAGCATCCAAACCACCCCCTGCATCTCAATCACAATGATCAACTAGGCATATCGCTTGTTCAACAACCTTTGGCAAAAGATAACTACATCACATGGTCTCAATCTATGAAGATGGCTCTCACCATAAAAAAATAAAACTGGTTTTATCGATGGTACCTTATCTGTTCTAGAACCAAATTCAGTAGACTATCATCAATGGGAAAGGTGCAACACTCTCGTCAAAACATGGCTTCTTGGTGCTCTTTCCAAGGACATCTCAGGCAACGTTATTCACTGCCGAACAACAAGGGATATGTGGCTCGATCTACTCGAAAGGTTTTCTCAAACTAATTCAGTATAATTATTTAATATCGAAAGTTCTATCCATGCATGCACACAAAAGTCTGAATATGTGACTGCTTTCTTTATCAAACTGGAAACTCTTTGGGATGAGAAAGATGCACTTAATGCATTCCTACCATGTCATTGTGAAGCTACCTCCCAGATCAAGACCTACCTAGAATCTTAGAAAACTATGCAATTCCTAATGGGATTAGGAGAACAATTTGCAAGTGTACGTAGCATGGTCATTAGCATGGATCCTTTGCCCGGGATCAACAAAGCTTACTCAATGGCTTTATGCCAAGAAAAACAAGATGTTGGCTCTATTCCTCAACCTGCTGCAGAAACATCGGCAGCTTACATGATCAAGAAACCACCAACATGGTATAAACATTCAAATGATAATAAAACTAGAGCTGGAGAAAGGAAGTGTGATAAATGCGGGATGAATAACCATTTAACCCAACAATGTCGAGCACACCTTAAATGCACCTACTGTAATGGTGAAAGGCACACATGGAAATACTGCAGAAAGTGGAAAGCTGCACTTAAGACCAAGGAGGGACAGATTAACCATAGCAATTCCACTACAGATACAAATCAATTTCCTCTTTCACAAGATGAATGTGGACAAATGATAGACCTCCTCAGAAAATTCAAGAAAATGTCCCCATGCACAAAAGATTATAACACATTGCTTTGCAACATGAACACACACCAGCCTTCATCTACTACCATGCCGTTACATATGAGGAGTTTACAAGTACATAACCAAACTCAACTTGGATACTTGATAGTGGTGCTAGCGACCATATTGTGTGTGACCCCAAACTCCTAACCACAGTCTCACCTATCACTACACGGGTTATGCGATTGCCTGATAGCAAGATCTATACTGTTACACATATAGGCACTATGGTGTTCTCTCCTACGCTCATACTACACAACGTCCTGTGCCTTCCATTAATTCATATGAATCTGGTCTCCATCAGCAAACTAGCATACGATTCATTCTTCACCACCATATTTATCAGACAACTTTGTTTCATATAGGACCTACAATCAGGGAAGACGATTGGGATGGGAACTGAATGTGAAGGCCTATATTACCTCAGCACTCCTCATGGAAAACTTGTGAAGTGCAACGTGATACAAAAGGCATCAGTTCCCTTATGGCATCGCAGATTCAAACATCCAGCAAACAAAGTCATGCCCCTCTTCCATTTCCTTAAGAATATAGAACCAGCAGTTAGTACATGTGATATATGTCCATTGGCCAAGTTAACCAGACAACCATATTCAATAAAACCTTCCTTTAGAGATACATGTTTTGATTTGATTCATGTTGACATATGGGGAGGCTACCAAATTCCCACATTTTCTGGTGCAAAGTACTTTCTCACAATTATAGATGATCACTCATGATATGTTTCGATCTACCTTATGAAACACAAGTCAGAAATACAGCAGCTCCTTACCAACTTCATTACCCTTGCCGAGACACAATTTGGACATAAGGTTCGAACCGTAAGAAGTGACAATGGCCATGAATTTAAGTTATATCAACTCTACTCCAGTAAAGGCATAGAACATTAGACAAGCTGCATAAACACACCTCAACAAAACTCAGTTGTGGAGCGCAAACATCGACATCTTCTCAACATGGCAAGAGCTTTACTGTTTCAAGCTCACCTACTAAATCCTTTATGGGGAGAGGCAATACTGACTGCGGCATACCTCATCAATTGTACACCCTCACCACTCCTTCAAGGAGACACACCTTTCCAAAAACTATTTGGAAATGAACCAACATATTCTCACCTAAAGGTCTTCAGATGTAAATGTTTTGCTTCTATACATCCTAAAAAACCATCCAAGTTCGATCTTAGAGCTATTGAAGGTATCTTTCTCGGCTATCCACATGGACAAAAGGGCTACAAAGTGTTCAACCTTGATACACAAGAAACTCTGATCTCCAGAGATGTGATATTCTTTGAAACGAATTTTCCATTCTCTACACCAACAATCCGAGAAAGTTATGTAAACCAATTTCCAAGGTTCTCCAACATCTTCCCTTTGCACAAAGAAGATGTCTTCATTAGTCTAGAACAACCTAGCATCAACATCTCACAACCTGCACATGCACTTGCAATAGCGCAGTCTTTGCTAAACATCTCCACACCAAATGATCATACACCAAATTCACCTCGTACTACATTGCCTACTTTGCAAACTACTGAACCATCACAATAGCATGACGTAACACCGCAAGCAACACTAGTCCCTAGCCTTCCAAAAAGAGCCACAAAACCTCCTTCACGACTTCAAGACTATCAAATCGAGGTAAAACTCCCTTCACGAAGATCTTCATATACCCCACATTCTATCTCTAATGTCATATCCTATCAAAACCTTTCTCCCAGACATAAAGCATTCACTGTCAACTTTAGCATGCACAAAGAACATCGGACTTACCTCTAAGCTGCTCAACATGAACATTGGCACAAGGCAATGCATCAAGAGATTCAAGCTCTATAGGATAATGGAACATGGGGCTTAATACTCTTACCTCCTCACAAGCATCCCATTGGCTGCAAGTGGATGTACAAAACCAAATTACATCCCGACGACACCATCGACAGGTATAAAGCACGCTTAGTTGCAAAAGGCTACAACCAGATTGAGGGGATCAACTATAGAGAAACGTTCGCTCCTGTTGCCAAGCTTACCACTGTTCGAATTTTACTTAATCTTGCAGCTCTCCAACAATGGCATATACACCAGCTAGACATAAATAATGCGTTCCTTAATGGTGATCTTCTCAAAGATGTCTATATGAAACCACCTTCAGGCTTTGCAAAGCAAGGGGAGAAACGAGTATGCAAGCTTCACAAATCCTTGTATGGACTCAAACAAGCCTCACGCCAATGGTTTATCAAGCTGTCTACTTCCCTCAAACGTGCAGGGTTCATACAAAGCTGGTCAAACTACTCACTATTCACAAGGGACGACAATGGTCAGTTTACATGTTTACTCATGTATGTGGACGATATTATTTTTGCAGGGAACAACATACAGGCCATAACTAGCGTCAAGCAACAACTTGAAGACACAGGTTTCCTTGGAGCTAAGCCAGACAAAACACCTGTTGAGCAGAACTTGTCCCTCATGCAAGGAACTGGAGAACTACTTAGAAATCCAGCTTAGTATCGAAGGTTAGTAGGCAGATTAATTTACTTGACGATAACTAGGCCAGACTTAGTTTATTCGGTCCACATTCTTATCCAATATATGGGAAGCCCGAGACAGCCACATCTAGATGCAGCACATTATGTGTTGCGTTACATCAAGCAGGCCCCTGGCCAAGGCATTCTGTTGCCATCGCAAGGAAAGTTAGAGTTAACAGCCTACTGCGATGTCGACTGGGCAAGGTGCAAAGACACGAGTTGCTCAATATTAGGATATTGCATTTTCCTTGGAAATGCACCAGTGTCATGGAAGAGCAAGAAACAACACACTATGTCCATTACTTGCTGCGAGATTACATGGCTACGGAATGTACTTAAGGATCTAAAAATCACATGTGATAATCCAAATTTGTTTATGGCCGTCGCAATCCATATTTCTTCCAATCTGGTGTTCCATGTACGTACTAAGCACATCGAGATCGATTGTCATGTCGTACGAGAAAAGGTACAAAATGGAGTAGTGATGCCAGTTCACATCGGAACAAAGGACCAACCAGCTGACATGTTTATTAAACCACTTAGACCTAGTCAGTTCATACTTTTCCTATCCAAGTTAGGAGTGATTAACATTTACACTCCTCACTTGAGAGGGAGTATTAAGGATTAGAGAAGTTTTTAGACCTCTACTTAAAATAGGACTCTATATTTAGTATAGATTAGAACTTCTTTTTCTTACGTTTGTAAAAAGTCATATGAACTCTTTCTCCTTTATATATTAGATCTTTAAGACTTATATATACTATAATATTTTCATTCTGTTAATTAAGAAATGAAGTTGTTGATATCATAAATCTTTTTACTTGTCATTCTCTTCCATCATATTCTTTCCAAGATTTTTGATCCACAATAAATGGATTTACATATTGGCTTGCTTTCGTGGCTACTCCCAAAGTTAAATAAATTAAGGAATGGGATGGATTTTGAAATTTTGGGTTTTGTCTTATAATTAAAAATGTGGCTACAAAATGGCACGAATTCGAGGCAGGAATGGCTAATATTTGTCCTAATCATATATAGGTGGTTTTATGTCCGCCCCATGTGCTGATTATATGTCTAAAAATAATATTAAATTATAAAAATTGTATATATTAATTAATTTATATATGGATTTTAAATATATAATCTGACCCACCAAAAAAGTATATAATTTGACTAAAATACTTTTTATTTATCCTAATTTTTTTTAATATTATTTATCTTAATTTTTTAATAATTTTTTCCTAAAAAAATTAAAAATAGAATTTTTGATATTTAAAATTCAAATATAATAAAATAAAACCAAAACTGACAGATAGTAATTAAAGGGAGACAATTATTTATATAATTTGAGTCAGTTCTGAGAAAATAAATGATAAAAATAATTATTTAATACTTTTCTATATAATTTGAAAAAGTGTTAAATATCTAAACCAAATAAGGATTTTGAGATTTATTAATCTTTGGCCTAATAGGTTTGGACTTGGATTTAAATATAAGCAGTCGAATTCAAGTTAAATTCCAATTGTTGAGATCATTTTAACCTCGTTCTAAGAATCTTCCTGCGACTTGCCTTATAACATCGCCGATTTCTTCCATTCTTTTCGTTTTCAAACTCGCCGATTTTCTTAAAAGTTTCCAGTCAACTTTTCCCTGCTGCGCTCCTCTGCCATCCTCCCCCTTACGCGCCTCCTTCTGGAACTTTTTATATTTAATACGTCCATGTCATCCTAATAAGCAAAAACAGTCAAACGCGTGAATTCCACGCGTTGCTAAGCCCCTCTCTCTTTCCACCGCCTCATCGCCTGCCTTATTTATAAACTCAAATTTCTCTTCTTTATTATCAGAACTTCTTTTGTTTTTTTCTTTCTTCTCTCTCTCTTAACCGGATCTGGAAGCTTCAAAACTATGTCGTCGGCGACAGCAACGACGTCGTATTGGTGTTACAGATGCACTCGCTTTATCTCCGTTCTACCCTCGGAAGAAAACCCCGATATCTCGTGTCCTCACTGTGACGGTGGATTCATCGAAGAGATCGAAACAAGCAATTCTCAGTCTGACAACCCTCATCGTCGGTTCATGTACATGCTACCTGAGAATAACAACAACAATAATAGTAGTGGCAGTAGAAGAAGCCGACACGGTCTGGGTCGGATCCCGACTCTCAGATTTCGGCGTAACAACGGCGATCGTTCTCCGTTTAATCCAGTTATAGTCCTGCGTGGAAGCACGGCATCGCCTGAAGAAAACAGCGAAGAAGGAGGAAACAATAGTAGTTACGAGTTTTACTACGATGATGGGTCCGGGTCGGGTTTGAGACCCGTACCCGCAAGTATGTCGGAGTTTTTGATGGGATCTGGGTTTGATAGGCTGTTAGAGCAGTTAGCACAGATAGAAGTGAACGGATTTGGGAGGGTTGGGAATCCACCGGCGTCGAAAGCGGTAGTGGAGTCGATGCCAATTGTCGACGTAACCGACGCGCATGTGGCTGCCGAGGCGCACTGCGCAGTTTGTAAAGAGGCGTTTGAGCTTGGTAGCGAAGCGCGTGAGATGCCGTGTAAGCATATTTATCATTCTGATTGTATATTGCCTTGGTTAGCTTTGAGAAATTCTTGCCCTGTTTGTCGGTTTGAGATGCCTACAGATGTCGAAAGCTCTGATAATAGTAGTAACAGCAATAATAACATTAATAGTACGGAGGAGTCGGAGGAGATTGTGGGCTTGACTATATGGAGATTACCGGGAGGCGGGTTTGCTGTGGGGAGGTTTACTGGTGGAAGAAGAGGAGGAGGAGAAAGGGAGTTTCCGGGAGTGTTTACAGAGATGGATGGTGGGTTTAGTGGTGGAAATGCTCCTCCCAGGAGGGTGTCTTGGGTTAGTAGAAGTAGCAGAGGAAGAGAGAGTAGCGGTAGTGGTGGTGGTGGTAGTGGGTTTGGGTTAAGAAGGGTTTTTCGTGGGTTGGTTTCGTTGGTAAGGAGAATTGGGTCCAATTCTTCTTCTACTTCGAGGACTAGTCCTGATTCTGAAATGGGTTCTATTAGTAGAAGCAATTCAAGTCATTCAAGTTCTGGTTTTGGTAGATATGTAAGCAGAAGAAGGAGAGGTTTGGATTTGGAAGTTGAGAATGGGACGGATAGATGGTGATTATTATTTGTATCAGAAGCTATTTCCTTTTTTCTTTTTTTGTTTTTTTATCATTGTATATAGAATTAAACAGCCAAGATTTTTATATTGATTGTATTCAATTTTACTTCTTTTCCCCATTAAGGTTTGCAAAAATACTGAATCTTTTCTAATTTTGATTTATTGAGGGGCACTAGTAGAAGAATATTGGTTTTCCCCTTCAGTATTGTATGGCAAATGAACAAAAAAAATTTGTTGCGCTCTGAAGATATGGAAAAGATTATGTATTTGGAGATTGACAATGTTGTTCGAATTAGGAAAAGAAAAATGTGCAAGTGTAGTAGAGAGAAGAAAGCATTGCCCAAGAGTTGCTATTCTTATTTGTAAGCTTTAATTATTTCCCTTTCTTGTCATTCATTAATGAGATCTATTCTTTGATTACTTTGTTAAAGATCACTCTTTTTGTGTTATGCTGGTTTGGAGGTTTAGTGGAAAATTTATCTGTATTCAGGGGCATGGGCAGGCTTTACATGATATAAAGAATGTAAATTGGAGTTGAGCTGAATGGATTAATCCGATTTAGTAGCCAAATTCTGCTGCTATTTTTATGCTTGTAAATGGCATGTTTGATCCTTTTCTTGACAAAATGATGTGCTCCTGGAATTGTGGCCATGTTAGCTCAAAAAGCACTAATTTTCATCATGTGCTACCTAGTTCTGAGAGCTCCTCCTTTTGCTTTTTACCTTTCCTTATCATAGTGGCCTAGATGTGTATGCATTATCTTTTTCTATTGGGAATTTTTAGTGTTTGTAGATGGTGTGTATGTGGTCATGTATCCATGAATGTGAATTCTGTGTATGCAAGTGTATGCATGGCCAGTCCTCCCAGCAGTGGAGTTGAAATAGCTCATTGATGCCCATTGTCCATATCTTTCTACTAAACAACAGCATATATGTTTTTTTTTTTTTTTTGGGTTAGAACCAAAATGGCAGCCCTAAGACCTCTGCATGACTTGGAAAGCATTTGAATAATGCATAAGAAAACGGCCTAGTAAAAGAGAGTGCACGGTGCCTGTTTTCATTTTGTGTCGGATCTTTCATTATGTCTTGACCTGAAGATTTAGGGACCATGCAATTTAAGAAGAGAACTGTGTACCTATTAACTTACAACGGATAATTTCTGAACACCTTTGTAAATGCTATAAAGAGAACATATGTTTGGACCACTTTTTAGGTTAATAGAGATTTTGGACTTTAACCTTTGCAGGCAGGCAACGGTAATATCATGTCTCTTTGCTTTGCAAGTTTTGCTACAATGTCAGTATCTCTTCCTGATAAGTGAAGAAAGCAAACATAATCATCCTGATTCTTTAACTACCCATTTGGCAATTTCCAAGTTATCTCGATAGAAAACTCAGCTGCCTGTCCCAGATAATTTCCTGCTAAAGTCACTTGGATTGGATTCATACTTCATATTACACTGATTCTTTTTGTTTTTGTTTTTGTTTTTGATAAAAGTCAAACAAGTGATTAGAAAATTATATAGTGACAGAAGAATGAACTAAATTTAGCAATTTCTCCCTGAATTCCAGCTCCAGCTTACAAATGTCTGGCTGGTTGAAAGTATATTTATGGCCCAGCTGGGATTTGCACCATATCCTTAAGCATCTTTATTTAAATAAATAAAAGAAGAACCCAATTGAGATTCTTGTCCTTTTCAATCTACCAAACTAGACAAGATGCAGTAATCACAATCCAGTCAGCTATCCCTACTTCAAAACAAAACTTATACCGAAAGAAACATGAAAAATGCTGTTTGAGAGCTGGAGAGTATAGCCCATTAATTGGGTCTCTTCTCAAGTGAGCTTCTTTTCATTTTATTTTTTTGGTTCCCTTACATGTGTTATAATTATGGGTTGCTTTTAGATCTTTCATTTTCTTTTATTGTTATCAAACCATGTGTTATGGGCGTACGGTTTTTAATGGAAAATGATTTCCATTCCTCATTAGAGATTTTTATAATACGGGATTTCGTAATTTATTGCTATTTTAAAAAATATATATTTTTATGTGTTTGTTGAATGAAAATTTATAGAATTTAGATCAAGTTTATGAATTTTTTTTAGTAATTTATATTTAAACATTTTAATATGTTAAATTTATAAAAAAAATTATATATTAAATTTTTAATATAAATTTGGTCTAAATTTTATATTTTCGTTGAATAAGTATGCAAAGACATCATAAAAGAGTTGTGTTATTACAGGGCTTGTTTGGTTTAGCTGATCAATACAACTAGTAGCTGGTGGCTGATAGATGGTTGATAAATTAAACTGTTTGGTAGAATTTTATTAGCAATTATTACTAGTATGAGTATAATTTATCGTTAAATATATTTTATTTTATTATATTATATTTAATGATACAAATTAATAAAAATAATTTATAGTTAATTTTCTTTAGATAAACTATATTTATTATTAAAAATATTTATAAAAATTATTTTAAAAGTAGAAATTTAAGTTTAAATTCTACTAATAGAAATTTTTAATTTTAAATACCATAATTTAAAATACTATAATTATTTAACTATTAAAAATAATTTTAAAATAATATTATTTATTTTAAAATATAAAAATCTAATTATATGAGATCAATTTAAAGTAAGTTATTATTAATAAGTTTTAATAAGGATAGTGTCCAAATAAATAAAATTAGTTATCAACTGATAAGAAAAAACTCTAAAATAGAGCTGATACAATCAGCAGCTGATTGATACTAAATCAGCTATCAACTGTTGTTTCTTAAGTCTGTATCAAACGCTTTAATATAGATGTTCAGTGAAAAATAACTATTAGCTGTATCAAACTTCTGAACCAAACACCTTCATAAACTACAACATCCTCGAATTAACCTTCTTTTATTAATTCTAATAACGATATAACTGTTGCACTTTTCATTAATTTGATATTTTAGTTTCTAGATTGAATTTATTTTTTTATAATACTTATTTGGTTCGGGACTAAACTACATCAATACATACGATAGGTGAAGGAAAGACCCCCATTTTATTTAATAGCGCTTGGGGAATGCTATGCAATATGTCAATTGGATTCAGAAAGAAAATTCAGCCAATCATATGGCTAATTTTGAAGTTGTGGTGGCAACTAATCTTGTGACGAAGATCATAGATTGAAAGCTATTCGAAAAATAATAAAAATTCAACAGACAACCATAAAATTTAAAATGATTGTTGATTAGTTAAGGGCTTTATTGCTGGGTGATGTAAATAGGAATAGGATTACAAAATGGTCGACTTGCCAATGATAGATCAATTAATAATTTTCCCTTAATAGTCCTAGAAAGCCGGCTTGAAATTATGGTGAGATTAACAATGAAGATGTCCGACTTATAAATTCTAGCAGTTCGTCTTGGTGGTGGTAAATCATTTAGAAGGAACCAGTAGCAAAGTTATAGAGGGGATGTGTAATACCCTGAATTTTTATATATTTAATAATGAGTTTTTATTTAAGTTAATTTTAGCTTTATTTTTATTCGGTTTAATTGTAATGATTTAAATACAAATTTTGAATGTTCATGTTAGATAAATAAATGAGTTATTTTCCATATCCAATTAGTTTGATTTTTTTTTAAGGAGTTAATTAAATAAATTATTTGAGGAATAAATTATATTTTATTTGGTTATTCAAAATTTTCCCAAATGTGTATATATATATATATAAATAAAATTATATATTGGAAAAATTATAGTAGAAATTGTAAAGGATGTTTATAAAAGAATTTTGGAGAAAATTGGTATTATAATTGATTAGTAGTATTAAATTTTAAGTTGGAAATTTATTTTGGAATAAAGCTAAAGGAAAGTTTAGGGGTTAAATTGAAATTCTGTAGGATGAAATTGTAAGTAATTAAGGAAGTTGAGGGACCAAATGGTAATAAGGAAAAGTTCGGGGGCCTAATATCGATATTGAAAGGAAAGAAAATCGGGGAAGAAGAGAGAGGGAGAGAGAGTGGGCGTCGCGCGTGAAGAAGAAGGAGGAGGGGCCGGGTCGTCCATCCAGTGGCCGGGCAAGCGCATCGGTGGCCGGCACCATGAGGTGGCGAATCGCGAAAGAGTGAGGCAACAGTTCGGCGTCGTTCGGCGGCCTTTCCGGCCGATCTCGGTGCCGATCGACTCCTCTCGCTCTTAGCTTTGTTTTGGCGGCAGCGGTGTCGACAGTGGTAGCCGGAAACGGAAGATCCGGTGGAGAGAGAAAATGGAGGCAGCCGAGGTTTTTCGACTTTTCCGAGCTCCCATGAGGATGGACGATCGGAGGACATATCTCGACTCTCCTCAGCTCAAGCTTCGCGATGGCACTGGTTTCGAGGCAATCGGGCTCCGTTTGTAAATCGACGGCCGAGATCGTCCGCAAATCTCTCTGGACGATCGGGTGTCAGATCAGAAAATTGGAAGTGGAGATCATCGTCAGCGCGTCGTTGTGAGTCCGATGGTGTGTCCGGATTGTCGATCGGACTCCGGCGGCAGGAGGCGAGTCGACCGAGCGTCTCGGTAATTTTCTCTGGCCGTTGATCTTGGAAATTCTTTGATTTAATTTGTGTGTCTATTGATTGTATTGAGTATTTAATGATATTTGTGAGTCATAAATAATTGTCAGTTTGCCTGCCATAGTCGTATTTTTGTACTGTGTGGCGGAGTCGGGAAATAGTGAAGTTTGGGGACCCGACTCCCGTTGTTTGAATTGTTGGATATTTGCAGTATTTTTCTGGCAGGTCCTGGACCCGTTTTTATGGGGGGGTAATGTTCGTGTTGTAGGGGAGGTTCTGCTGGATTTTCGGTAGAATTCTCTAGAGTCGAGATTCTTAGACAGTCAGTCCTAGGAGTCTAGACCTAGGATTAATGATCGATTGTTTCAGCGTTTTGATAAATTGTTTTCCATGACTAGATTGTCCGTTTGTTCGGCTCGCTCCAACTGAGGCACCGGAGCAGAGCTAGGAGGTCGCCCAATTCTGTGAGTTAAAGTCATTTAATCATTGCACTATTGCTAAGTCTGATTTTAATATGCTATTTTGAAACTTTATGCTTAATATGGTTATTAGTATCGCAACGTAAATAATTTTACTGGATTATTAATTATTGAAAATAATATAAGTATTATTATAGTAATGTTATAATAATACCAAATATATTCAGTTTTCCACATGAGTTGCCTGATGTCTTACTCTTAATTGTTAATCGTTATTTTGATATGGTTGAATAATTTCATTATACAATGATATTTATTAAATGGATGATTGCGTTTTGGGAGATGTGGCTTTCGTAGAACATGCCACCTGGTGGGTTGCATCAGGACCGCGTGCGCACCGGTAATGATCAAAGACAGTGTAATAAGGTTATTATGGATTTGTTTGCCCGATCGAGCATTGCTCTGCAGAGTTCGATTGATTAGGAGTTAAGGTCCCGATCGAGCAACGCTCTGGTGCCGGCTTATTTGGAATTCAAGTGTTCGGAGGTAAGGACCCTGATCGAGCTTGCTCTCTGGGGCGCCCGGACTGTTGGATTAAGAGAGCCGAAAGGCTACTAGAATTGGGGTTAGGGTTCTACTGAGCCACTCGTCCCGTAAAAGTAAATATATATTTTTATTTATTTATTTATTATGGTATTTGATTATAATGTGATTTGTATTTACGTGCATGGTTTGATATACTAATTTGAATAATCTATATTTTCTGAGAAGAATACAATAGTCCCCAGATTATTTGATTTTAACTCACTCTCGAGACTGACAGTCTCATTTTTACTGTTTTTCAGATTCGTGACCTGACTCCTTCATCATCGGGTGATGTATTTGATTTGGTATGTAAATTGGTAAATCTTAGATTCTCTGCAGTAGTAATTAGTAGATGTATCAGTTGTAAATTTTTATGAGTTTCGGGTCTCGCCTAATTTTTCTGGCAGACCGAAGTATTTATGTAGAATGTAGCTATTAAGATAATTTGTGGCTTTAATAATATAAATTTGAGATGAAATTTGTTTAAGTCAGTGAGTGTCAGGCTTACTACTGGTTTCGGTGGCCTTACGCCTACCCATTTCCTAGTGCCGGTCACGGGCCCACCGGTGGGGTCGTGACAGGATGATAAGTTTAAGTTGAAAGTAAGTTAGTGGCTTTCCAATTAAGGTGGGGAGCATCTATTTGGTGAAAATGGTTGAGAAAGACTAGACTAAGAGAAGGTCGCATAAACATAGCATAGGATATAACAATTACTGAGGGGCTCTAGATGTAATGAGATAAGACATAGATTAAGTATTGTCTAAGGAGGAAAGCAATCAATATAGTTAAGAAGGAAATGAGAGACTCAATTAAGGATGAGGTATATTATGGTCCTCATAGTGAGAATGAAAGAGATTATTATGATTCCGAAAAAAAATATGTGTAGTAATAATATCTTAAAAGAGTGGAGATGATTCTCAATAACACACTCTCTTTGCACAAGGTATATGGTGAAAGATAATTTATGTAGTCTTAATATCGATAATAGTATTTGTAGCAACGGGATATAAAAACCACAATTAACTCTTAAGGTAGATCTTAATCCTTAAAAATTATAATTAACTCTTGAGGTAGATCTTAATCCTTACACCGTTGAAGGAATTCGAATTACTGAATATTGCAAGGCATCCTTTTATATTGGTAAGTACTCATCATAATGTTATTGATATGGTAAATCTCAGTAGTGATGTGAATGCATCATCATATTGATTTGTTTTTGGTGCTAGCCTACCTAATTTACCATATTACAAGATGAGTTTTAAGGACAATAAAATATTGTTGGATAAGGTAAAGAATGTTGAGTAAAGGCATATTAAGGATAGCATGAGTTAATCATGAATGCTAGCATTATTGACGTTGAAGAAAGATAGAATTTAGAGGATGTATGTTGACAAGATGATTATTTTTTACCGCAAGTGCATATTCTTAATTTCTATACTTGATGATATGACTGATCAAATTAATAGGGTTGTGAACTTTACCAAGATTGATCCTAGAATTGGATATAGATCATCAAATCAGAATTCGTCTAAAAGATGAGTGGAAGACTACTTTCAAGAGAATAGATGATCTATAGGAGTGGTTAATCATATGCTATTTAAACTAACTAATGCACCAAACACATTAATGGAGCTAATGAATCAAATATTTAGATATTTTATTGGCAAATTCATTGTGGTCCAGCTTGATGATACTTTATATATAACAAATCTGTTGATAACCATGTGAGTATATTATCAAAATATTATATACGTTCAAAGAGACTATGCTTTATGTTGATTTGAAAAAAAATACTTTATGAGCAAAGTTTATTATTCTTAAGGTTTATAGTGAGCAAAAAGAAGATTAAAATACACAAGAAGAAGGTGAAAGCTTTTACAGAGGGGCCTAACCTTAAGAAAATGAGTGATGTGTGAAGCTTTTATGGGGCTGACAATCTTTTGCAGTCAATTTGTAGTGTTGCACTTATTACTGAGTGTTCAAAGAAGATGGAATTTCAATAGAGTGAAAAACAAGAGTAGAATTTGCTCAAATAAAAAAGAATTATGAACAACTGGAGGCTTCGCTTTGCTAGGCTTTTGACAAACTATTCAAGATTAAATGTGATACTAGTGGAACTGACATGGGGTTGTTTAGAAAAATAGACTAATAATATCCTTTAGTTAAAAGTTATACGAGTCAAGGAAGAAACAGTCTATCAATGATAAGAATTTTATATGATTTTGAGGACTTTGAAAATATTGAAAAAGTTATTGAGTTAATTAGTATCTTTCGAGATTTGTAAAAATATACTGGTCAGACTCATTTTTTTAAAAGACATTAAAACACCTATAATGTTTTGGTTTATTAATTAAATTTTTTTATGTTAATAACACTATAAATTCTTCAGGAAGCAGTGTCTCAATCAAGTAAAATCTAAACTCGAACTTTAGAGCTTCTTGGTTCGATGATCAAAGATTAACAATAGTCTCACTTTCTCCTACTTGTAGCATTTGGCGTTGGATTTTTCATTTGACTGTTGCTACTGCCTTCTATATTAGCAACAATCGTGCCATACACAGACAAACTACTAATTGATATATTTGAATGAGTATATGAATAGGTTTTTCCTAAACCATTATTTGGAAAAGAGGAGAGAGGATAGGAAAAGGAAAGATATGTGTAGAGAAAAATGGTGGAGAAAACATATTTGGAAGAGTGGAAAAAAAATAGAAATAAAAAAATATAAACAGTAAAACTATATTTAGTATAGGGTAATGGACTGTAATGTAATTAATTAAGTTAGAAATCAAAGAAAAAAAATGAAATATAATGTATTCATCATTTCATTACACCATATTTGATCATGTAAGTGATAAATGAATATAATATAATAACCATTATATTTTTAATTTTTAATATTTTCCAATGATAATATATCTATTATTATTATAATATAAGAAACTCGAAATTTAATAATTTAAGAAATAAACTGTACTTTTTAAATAATTCTCATAATCTATAAAAAAATTAATTTAATTTTTAAATTATCTTCTTCAAAAAATGGTGGAAAAAGGAAAGAGAGGTGAAAAAAAGGGTGGAGGAAACGTTCCCTCATCTGAGAAAATGAGAAAATCAGAAAAAAAGAGAATATAAATACTACAAAGATTTTCTTGCACATTAATTGTAGTTAATAGTAAACAAAAGAAAATTAATAATTCTAAAAATAAATTTATAATATTCTTATAAATATTTTATAAATTAGTTTCATAAAAAATTAATCTTACAATTATGTTTCAATAATGTCATATAATATAATTTCTTTTAATAAATTATTATATAATTTATCGTATTTTTATTTTAGACTTTATGATTTATTTTTTACCATTTTAATATTCTGTGAATATTAAAGTTAGTAAGTAACAACTAAATTGCATAAAAAATTATGACGTAGCATGCAATAGTCGTTATTTTTTTAATTATCAGTTCAGCATTTATTAACAATGTTATATAATTTGATTGTTATTTGCTAAGAATCATATTCACATAATCTTAAAATAACAACGACCAAATCACATATTTTATAATAAAAATAAGTTAAATTATAAAATAATTCATTGAAACTTTTTCTATACATAAAATAGATGGTTACAAAGAGTAAAACAGTAATTTAAATTTAAGAAACTTTTCTATTCTTCATTTTCTATAATTTTCCAAACAAAAACAAGAAATAAGAGATTCAGAAAGAAATTCACCTTTTTCTTTTCTATTTATTTCTCCATTTCTCTTTACACCCTTTCTTTCTCTAACTTACATTTTTCCCCCTCGAGACACTGATAAATCCGTTCAAAAATAAAAACACCTGTTGAATTAGTAGATAAAGTATTTCAGTAAAATCAATAGGGGAGGGAGGGAGCTGACTTAAGTCGTGGCGATGGGTGGCTTGAGTTTAAGTTGATGTGTCAACCTCTAGAAGTGTCTGGAACAGCCACCTTAAATTATGGGAAAAGAAATCCACAGATCAAACCCCATTTCGGAAAAGCTTATTAATAATAAACACCTGCTGCTTGCTAGTTATTATTACTCTCACTCTCTCTGCAGCATTATCACCTTTGATCTCCATTTCTTCTGATGCTTTTGCCTCCCTGTGTTCCATAAATACCTTTCTTGATCTGCATTTTAGGTAAGGGATCTTTTCTTCTTCTTTAATTTCTTATGCAGCTTTTGCATCATATGTCATTTCATCTTTGATCATATTAGTAAAAAAGCAAAATGAACGTATTTCAGATATGATTTTTGTTTCTTTTAAGCTTCTGCTTGTTGGGTTTCTTTAATTATTTTGTTAATTTTGATTATAGAAGATAAACCCAATATTTATTTATCTGTTTGTTGTCGGTTGAAGAAGAGTAGCAGACGACTGGTCGTTTTCTGATATTGGTCATTAGAAAGTGTACTATAGTTTAAACGAGTTGTATATAGATGGCTATTTATGCTAATTAGCTGTTTGTAAACAGTATTATCTAGGAAAATTCTTCTTCCGTCTGGGTATATTTTCTTACTTATATACCAGGCTGATAGATATCTCTATACCAAACTGATAAATGATGGCACATATTTATTAGATTTATATAATTAAGCATGTATCGATGGTTTAATTCTAAAGTATAAAACACTCTTATATGTGTCTCTTTTTTTTTGTATTCGTTGCGGTATATACTCCCGGTGTTTAAATGACATGTGTTCAAGATAATGGTTGCAGAAAAAAATGATAATAAACATAAAATTACGAGTTTGTTTGGCTTACTTTCTTATAAACAATTATATATTTGTAAATGGATTTTTTTGTGTACTTTGGTGTATTGCATCTAGGGGTTGAATGAGTGATAAATATGGATAAATAACTTGTTTATTAATATTCAGTATACTTGTCAGTTATTTAAGAGTTGGAGGCAAAATACAGGGATTAGTCAAGAACAACCTGAGCTTTGAGAAAAAAATAAAACAAAGTCCTTTTTTTTTTTCTTCTCTTTTCTTGAGATTTGATTTTTCAGAACTGCTTTTCTCCAAAAGCAGATAAACCAATAATGTTTCTAGAAACAAAATAAGTTTTTACAAGAGCAGTTTTTAAAAGATAAAAAAAAATAAAATTGACCTATTAATAGAAGTATTCAAAACTTTTAACAGTCAATTACAATCCCTGATTATCATGCTTTTTAAATGTCTGGTCATTTTGATATTACATTGTGATTCTAATCCTTTTCCTACCCGAAAACCTGAAAATCCAGCTTAAGTTTGTGTGAAAATAGTTTATGGCTGATAGATGAGTCATTGGTATTAGATGATATGTGTCAATCATTGAACCTCATGTTTAAAACATTCAAGCTATGTGTAATTCACCTATTTATTAAGGAATATATACATGGAAGCATGGGCGGATGCAAGATTTGAAATGAGTGGGGACTAACAATAAAACTTATAATTAATAATTTTTTTATTCGATAATCCTTTTTAAGTACTATGTTTTGATACTTTGAACTATATGTTTAATATCAACTCAATTTAATATCAATAAATATAATGCTGATATCATTAGCAAATATGCCCCATAAATAAATAAAATGTTTCTTTGGTTGATTAATTTTTAGAAAGCTTACAGTTTTCTTTTTTTTTGAGAAAAAAGCTTACTAGTATTCATAATATTAAAAAATTAAGAAAATATGAAATTTCAAATAATCTTTATAAACAATTTTTTTTTTAAATTTTCAAAAAAAGAAAAAAAGAAAAAGAATTAATCTCAGTGGACCCCCACTCATCTTCACCTAGGGTCTGCTCAAGCATGGAAGGGGACATATAAGTCTTATCCAAGTTCATAAGTATAATCCAATCCTCCCCAAAAGGTAACCCCACCAAAAATTTCCAATATATTTAAACCCCCATTTGGATAATTTATTTTTTGTATTTGGAATTTCACTCAGAACTTGAATAGTGAAGTAGTCACTTTATATTATCTTCCACTGGACTTCTCTTAGTATTGTTCTTGTAAGCAATTTGCAGGCAGCCATCATGAGTTTTGGATTTCGAGGTTCAAGAGGAGATGTTGAAACTGGATTTCCTACCTTTTTCACTGAACGACCTAATCTGGTAAGTCTTAATCTTCCATTTTTATTTTCATATAATATGCTTTACAGTTAATTTGGATTATGCAATAATATTAATAACATAATTTTTGTAATTACTTTTATCAGCGTATTCATACTGCGCGTCCTGTTAATTCCAATTCGCTTGCTTTTCTTGTCACAGGTAATGTTAATTTGTGATCTCTATCATAATCTTATTATCCTAAGTATTTTAAACCTTAAATTCTAATTTAAATTTTATATTCAGCAGTTCTTTTGCTGTTTATGATTTTGAACTCTCACCAAATATCACCAAATTTCCTGGTATGTATATATCTGAATATGTTTTGTATAAAATAACATTTAATTAAGAGTAAGGTTTTTATTTAATGTCTTTATGTGTGATTGTAGCTTTGGATAGTTGTTATTGTTTTTCTGATGGCAACGAGTTTGAGAATCTTTGCTACTTGTCAACAACCTCGATCTCATACAGCAGCTGCTAGTGGTTTAGTAGGTCATACTGAATTGCGTTTGCATATGCCACCATCAGTTGCTTTTGCAACAAGGGGACGATTACAAGGACTTAGACTTCAGCTTGCTCTTCTTGACCATGAATTTGATGACCTAGGTATTGGTGGTTTATCTAGCTTGTGTGCTAGGTGGAAGTAGGCCTCTTGTTCGATTTTGAATGTGTATGTGCTGAAATTTGATTTTACTTAATTGTGCTGGGGAAGATTATGAAACCCTCAGAGCTCTGGATTCTGATAATGCTTCTGCGGCGCATTCAATGAGTGAGGAGGAGATTAATGCCTTGCCTGTTCACAAGTATAAGGTTCCTAGATCTGAGAAGTAAGTTTGGATGATCCCTTTGATGCTTCTTTTCCCTCCTTCTTTTCACCTTGAAATGATATAGCGAGATGACTCATGATTTTTTCACAACAGTGCCTGCACATCCCAGCAGCAGGCGTCATCTTCTTCGGCTCCAACAGAGGTAACTTTTTTCCCTTTATATCCATAATCAATTATATTGATCATGGGTCTTTCATTTGTGGTAATTATCCATTTGCCAATATAACAAAGGAAAGAAAATTAGATACTTCATAAATGAGGCATCCATTGTATTACCTAATTTTATTTTTCCACATGCTGGGGACATGGTGATGATGAACCATGGTCACATGCCACACATCGTCTATCCAAGACTCTTCACTGACCTACCCATCCCAGTAATCTTGCTAATTTATCAAAGTTATGTGGGATGTTAGGGTATCATAGATAATTGTTTAGTCTCATTCTATGGTCACCTCTTCTGGCCAATGATAACTAGTTAAGCTACTAAAGGTTTCTCTGGTATGCTAATTGCTTTCAGGTTCTGTCCCCCCTCATTTTAGTCAAAAAAACTAATTCTTTTAGGTGATAAATCCTTGTGGGGTTTAGGCTAAAGCATATTGTCAAGATCTTTTATGAATCTCCCCATCAGCTGTAAATATAATAGTATAAATGATATGTACAATATCAGGACTAAATGTCTAAAGAGGTTCTTTTAATATCCTGGGAAAATGAGGACTTTTCCTGAAGATTGTTATTCAGTTACAAGAAAAGAAAGGAATATACATAAACTACAATACTCATTCGGAATTGTGGTAAATAGTCTTGGTCTGTGGACTTCAATCATGAAAAGTTGAATGAACTGCAGCAAAATATATGGAATTTGATAGATATTTGTCCTGCAATGTATTAGTCCTCTTCAGCTTACAGTATTTCCAGCCCTTCGTAGCCATTGTATAAATTGATCTAGCTTTCATACAGTTTTGCCAAGGTAGTCACCTCTATCATTTGATCAAGAAGAAAATCCACCTTCATACTTATACACACACACATAAGATTAGCGTACCTCACCTATCTGTAATTCTAATGGTCTGGGCATTAAGGGATTTTGAGTTATTACTGTTTTCTCTTTTGTGGTTAAGCATTGGTGTCTTACTTTAAGCTTTGTGAGCAGATGACGCAAGACTCTAGAAAGTCAGAGGGGACTGTGAAGGCTTTAGAAGATGAATTAACATGCTCTATATGTTTGGAGCAAGTTAACAAGGGAGAAATTGTTCGCAGCTTGCCATGTTTGCATCAGGTTCATCCTGTTCTCCTATCATGCAATCTTTATCTGTGCAACAATTAATTATATGTCGTCTAAAGTCTTTAAATTACTTAAGGTGATAATGTGGATTCCGTCAAGTTGCTTGTACAAATTTTTTACACTTGATTTAAAAGTTTATGAATTGCAGATATGTAGCATCGTCACTGAAGTTATCAGTTTCTCTAATTTGAGAAGAGTACCCTTATTGTTTTTCTTTTCAAATGGTTGCTTAGTTGAGTGACTTCATGAGGCAAATGTTGTTATACTGGCATGTATGCCAGTGAAGCTATATGTTGTTTTGATTACTAGAATCACCCCTTTTGCATTTTGCAGTTTCATACAAATTGCATTGATCCATGGTTGCGGCAACAAGGCACATGTCCTGTGTGTAAATTTCGGATTGGTTCAGGATGGCAGGAAAGCGCAGAGAGCATTTCAGATGGTTCAGATATGGTCTAGTGGCTGCTTTCAATTATGCATTCTGTATAGAAAAATTAGAATATTCTATGATCTTGTCATTTTGCATAAAAAATGAATGTAAATAAGCAAACATTTTGCTGAATTTAGAATGTGAAAGTTTATTTAGATGCTTAAATTTAGCTCAAAAGCCTTTAAATACAAGTGGCACCTTAATTAAGAGGCAGGTGCTGGACATTATTGTAATAGGATGTATTTCGAACTTAAGATAGGAGACGACAAGTGGCAGCGGTATGGGCTCTCCTCCCTGCTGGACGTGACAATATGGGCTCTCCTCCGCTGTGGATGCAGCAGTTCTGGGCGCTCTTGTGGAAAATTGCCCTCAAGAAATCGTTTCTCTCAGGATTTGAAGCCACCTGATGAAAGCCGTTCCCGCTGGGCTACTATCCTAAGCTGTTAATGTGGGATATATATATATACTTGCCATTAAACTTAGTAACAAAAAAACTTCTATAAAGAAAGATAAAATAAAAAAGCTTATAATATTTTCTCAATAACATATTCAAACTCTATTTTAAATAGTTGATCTTGGTTATGTTGGGTCGGCTTTTACTTGGTCGCGGGAGTTAATTCTTGTAATATCAATAGTGCTCGATTGGACCATGTTCTTTGTAATGCTCATTGGAAGAGTGCCTTTCCTCAAGCTTCAGGTTTTCATTTGCCGAGACATTGTTCTGATCACTGTCCTTTGAAGTTGGCTTCATCTTTTAGCTCTAGTGCTTCGGGCCCTGGGCACTTTCCGCTTGAAGCAGCCTGGTTAACTCATCCTAACTTTCATAATATGATTTCTCAATCTTGGGATCATTCTAAGCAGTTTTTGAGAACAATACAATTCTGGCCAAGAACCTTACTAAATGGAATTCTGAAAGCCTTGGAAATATTTTCAGGAGGAAAAGATGGCTCTGGGCACGTGCCATCCAACACCATTTAGCATCTTCTCCTAATCCAGGGCTTGTAAAGCTAGAGAAGAAACTTCGACAAGAGTTGGATTTGGTTCTTCATCAAAAAGAAGTTCACTGGTTTCAGAAATCAAGGCGGGATTGGATCATGTCTAGTGATAGAAATACTAAGTATTTTCATCTATCTACTCTTGTTCGCCGTAGTAAGAATGTTATCCAAGGGTTCTTGGATAAAAGCTAGATAATGAGGAATGTGTCTGGGACTAAGAGCAGCTTAAATCCATGGCTTATAATTTTTTTCTCCAACTTTTATTATATTGAGGAAGGTATCTGATTCTTTTCACCTGCTGCCAAATGGTTGTTTCCCTCAGTTATCTCAGCATGCCCATGATCTTCTGGACATAATAGAATATGTATGTCATCAATTGGAACTAAACACCTGTAAAGCTAGTATATTTTTTTGTGTTTTTTGTGTATATGGCAAACATTGTAAGAAAACATGTTTAGAGAAAATCAATAATATTTTTTCCTCTCCCAAACTTTGACATGGTATCAGAGCTGCTGCGTCCTGGAAAATAAATTGTTCTTCCTCTTGCTGCTGGGTCTGCTGGTTCTTGCTGTTCTTCTTCTTGCTGCTAAGTCTGCTGCGTGCGTCTTCTTGCTGCTGGGTCTGCTTTGATTGACTGTGTTGTTCTTCTTCTTGCTGCGTGCAGTCGACTACTGGGTCTGCTGAAAACACGTCGACTGTGCGTTTGCTGTGTTGTGCATCTGCTGCGTGCGTCTGTTGTTCGACTACTGTGTAGACTGTTGTGTGTCTGCTGCTTGACTGATTCCTTGGGTGTCTTTCACCTGGTTCGCTTTGAAAATAAACAGAGATGGGGCGCACAGTTGATTTCGTCGGTAATGCCTCAGTGTGGCTGCCGTTTTGTGTCTTGTTTCAAGAACATTGATGTGCGACTTAGAGTTGGTGCGCAAGAAGAACAGTTGGTGAGCAGCTGGTGAGCCGCAAGAACAGTTGGTAAGTCGGAAATTTTATCGAACAGTTGGTGAGCAGGACGAAACTTTTGATTTTGTTTGGATTCTACTGGTAGTTGGGGGAGGATTGCAGTTGTAGTCGTATTATCAAATGCTGCATTCTGGGCAGCGTTATATGCACGTGCTGCGTCGTTAGGTGTTTGTTTCAGCCATTGTGTGTGTGACGGGATTGGTAGTGCTGAGTTTCTTAACTCGTTTGCCCATATTGCTATGGGTCAAGATCGAGTTATTGCAGATTTAAAATATAAACCCGTTTGGGATCGTCATCTTCTTGATCCTATAAAACCCTGTTATCGATCTCTTTCACTATTAGGCCGCATCAACAGCTACGACAGTTAGTATGTGATTAGCCACTGCAACAGAAAGAGATGCATATGTCTTGGTAAATGATGCAACTATAGCTATTACGGTAGTTTTCTTTTGGGGTTGGCTTCCTGAAGCCTTTTGAGTTCTGGAAGAAGCGTTTGTTACAGGGGTTTATTCTAACCTTTTTAAGTGGGCAGTGATCTTTTCAATGGTTACTGAAGATTTTAATTCTATACAAACCTTTAAAATTGATGATCAGAATAGTGAATATTACATCCACCCAAATGAAAATCCAATTCCCATGTTAACTTCATATCAATTAATTGGCAATAACTATCATAGTTGGGCACAATCTATGAAGATGTCTTTGATTTCAAAGAACAAATTTCAATTTGTTAATGGTTCAATTAAGGTTCATAGGGAAGAAGATCCTTCTTACAACGCTTGCTTGAAATGCAACAATCTTGTGCTTTCCTGGTTACAGAGGTCCCTTAATACAGAAATTGGGCAAAGTGTAATGTGGCTGGACTATGCATATGATCTTTGGGCAGACTTATATGATCGTTTTTCACAAGGGGACCTTATAAGGATTTCTGATCTTCAGCAGGAATTCTTCTCTCTGCAACAAGGTAACCTTTCTGTTACTACTTATCACACCCACTTGAAGATCTTATGGGATGAGATATGTAATTTGAGACCTCTACATGCTTGTGAGTGTTCTGCTAATAAGTATAGGAAACAAGATTTTATCCTAAAGTTGCTTAAAGGGTTAAATGAGAACTTTTCTGTCCAAAGGTCTCAGATTCTTATGATGAAACTAATGCCCCCTGTGAATGAAATATTTGCTATTGTGATTCAACATGAAAGGTCTTTGAGTGCTGCTACAGTTTCTTGTGATTCAAACATACTGCTTGTCGGGAAATTCAATATGAACACTCGAAGTAGAGCGATTGGTTTTAACCTTGAACATAATCAACACTTGAAGAATATGAATGGTTTTAGACCGAAGATGGAAAACCAACAACTCAACCTTGGTAACAGTCAAAAAAGATTTTTTGGCAATTCTGGAACTTTTCCAAACAATGGGGCCAAGAAGCCTACCTGCACTTTCTGTGGAATGTATGGGCATCCTCTTGACAAGTGTTACAGAAAGAATGGATTCCAATCGGGATACAAGGGAACAAGCAAGAATTTTCAGAATTCTACAAACCAGATTGCATCTTTTCCTTTTGACAATCATAATTTTTCAACTACTGAACAGTTGGCATATCATATGAATTATGACAATCATAACTCTTCTCACAAATCTGGTGATGATGGTCCTATTACTTTTACAAGGGATCGGTATAATAGTCTGATGCCAATAATTCAAGAAAAGGCAGTTGATTCTCATAATGCAGCCAACTCCCAGATCAATGCCTTATCCTCTGTCTTCGATCCTATTGCTAAAAAAGGTATTGTCCTATATTGTTATAAGAAATTCCACAATAGGAAATGGATTGTAGATTCAGGAACTACCGATCACATTACTAATTCTCTCAGTTTTTTCAAAAGGCATTACAAAGTTTTTGACAAATATGTGAAGTTGCCTAATAATGAATTAGTTCAGGTTACACGTATAGGCACTGTAGAATTATCACCCTCTTTGATTCTTCATAAGGTTTTCTACATACTAAATTTTGCTTTTAATCTCATCTCCACTTTGCAGTTAACCAAAAACAACATTTATTCTCTCATTTTTTCTTCCAACTTTTGTTATATTCAGGACATGAAACTTTGGAATGACTGGTATAGCTAAGCAAGTGAATGGATTGTATCAGCTTTTACAACAAGAAGATAGTGAGAAGTTTTTAAATTCATTTCCTATTAGTTGTAATGTCGTTGCTTTTACTCTGTGGCATAACAGACTAGGCCACCTTTCTAAACAAGTAATGAAATCTCTTGATCAGTTTCATAATGTTGTGATTAATGATAATTGCTTTGAATGTGAAGTTTGTAATTTGGCTAAACAAAAAAGGCCCACTTTTCTTGTTAGCAATTCTTTTTCTACTTCAATTTTTTATCTTGTTCATTTAGACATTTGGGGACCCTTTCCTGTTAAAAGCATATATGGTCATTCATATTTTTTAACCGTAGTTGATGACAAGAGTAGATTCCTGTGGATTTATCCTATGAAGCTTAAGTCAGAAGCTAGACATTTAATCATTGATTTTTACCATCTTGTTGAAACTCAGTTCTCAATCAAGATTAAATGCTTTAGAACCGATAACGGGAAAGAATTTGAAATGACCGATTTTTACAAATCAAAAGGGATTGTTCACCAAACTTCTTTTACCTATACACCTCAACAAAATAGTATTGTTGAGAGAAAACACCAGCATATTCTCTCTGTTGCACGGAGTTTAAGGATTCAAGCCAATCTCCATCTTTGTTTTTGGACTGATTCTCTCCTGCATGCTACCTTTTTAATTAACAGGACTCCAACACCAGTTTTAAACCAGCCTACTCCTTTTGAGATTCTTTTTAAGGTCAAACCTTCTTATGATCAGCTCAAAGTCTTTGGTTGTTTAGCATTTGCTTCTGTTTTACCTCATCCTATGACAAAAATGCGTCCTAGAGCAATCAAGTGTGTTTTCATTGGTTTTCCTAAAAACACTAAAGGTTACAGAGTATACAATTTAGAGGATAAAAGCATTTTTGTCTCTAGAGATGTAACATTTACAGAAAACAAGTTCCCATTTAAAGAGTTTTTTGCTACAATACCATCCAATGATGTTCTTATTCCTGTTTATCAAAATGAAAGTTTACTTGAAGATTTCAAGAGGGCAGATTCATAGACAGTTGATCCACTCTATTCATCTACTGCTGAAATACAGTCTCCTCTAATTGATTCAGGTACTATTCCTCAACCCTCTTCCAGACCTACTAGAAATATTCACCTACCATCAAAGTTTCATGATTTTGAAGTTTCTTTGCCCAAACCTAGAACCACACCACATCGTATTTCTCAAATTCTATCTTATGAAAAGATCTCACCTCAGTACCAGTCCTATATATGTAATACATCAATATTACCTGAACCAAAAAATTATAATCAGGCAATCTCACATACTTGTTGGAAACAAGCAATGGCTGAAGAAATAGCTGCTTTAGAAGAAAGTAATACCTGGGAATTAGTTCCTTTACCCAAGGGCAAACAGACTATTGATTGTAAATAGGTGTATAAAACAAAGCTTAAAGCTGATGGAACATTAGAACGATACAAAGCAAGGCTTGTGGCTAAGGGATACACTCAAAGGTCTGGAATTGACTTTCTCGATACGTTTAGTCCTGTAGCAAAGATCACCACAATCAGAACTCTTATGGTTGTAGCTGCTACAAAGGACTGGAACCTTTGTCAGCTTGATATCAACAACGCCTTTTTGCATGGTGACTTACAAGAGGAGATCTACATGGATTTGCCCCCTGGTTTTCAACCTATGCAGTCTAATACGGTTTGCAAACTAAAGAAGAGCTTATATGGATTGAAACAAGCAAGCATGCAATGGAATGAAAAACTAACTGCTGCATTACATACTCAGATGTTTAAACAGGCTACATCAGACTCCTCTCTCTTTACCAAAGGTACTGGATCAAATTTCATTGCTTTAGCTATTTATGTGGATGACATTGTCTTAGCAAGTTCGGACATGACATAAATTGTAAAGATAAAAAGATTACTGCATGATACTTTCCAAATTAAGGATCTTGGAGAACTAAAATTTTTTCTTGGATTAGAGGTTGCCAGGTCCAAAACCGGTAGTAATCTATGCCAGAGAAAATACACTTTAGATCTTTCGCAAGAGACTGGTTTTCTCGTACTGACACCGATAGCATCCACTGAGAAATTATCTAGAACAGGGGGGCAGGTTCTCAAAGACATTACAGCATACAAAAGTCTAGTTGGCAAGCTGCTGTACCTGACCCATACTAGGCCTGACATAGCATATGCAGGACAACAGTTATCTCAGTTCCTTCAAGCCCCTACAGATATTCATTTGACCTCAGCTCATAGAGTTCTCCAGTATTTGAAAGGGACTTCAGGACAGGGCTTCATTTTCCCAACAACAGGTGATCTCCGACTTAAAGTTTTCAGCGATTCTAATTGGGCTTCATGCCCTGATTCCCGAAAGTCTATCACTGGATTTTGTGTTTTTCTCAGTTCAGCATTGATCTCATGGAAGTCAAAGAAACAACAAACAGTCTTACGCTCTTCAATTGAAGCAGAATATAGAGCTATAGCTGCAGTGACATGTGAGATACAATGGCTTCACTTTCTCCTTCAGGATTTGCAGCTCCCCTTTTCTCCAGCAAATCTGAATTGTGACAACTTGTCTGCCATCAGAATTGCTGAGAATCCTATATATCATGCAAGGACCAAGCATATAGAAATTGATTGCTACCTCATCCGAGAGAAAATTCAACGTGGAATCATCCATCTTATACGAGTCCCTTCATCAAAACAACTGGCTGATTCCTTTACAAAGCCTCTTCTTACAACTCTGTTCCAAGCTTCCATTTCTAAGTTGGGCATCCAGAATTTGTATGCTCCAACTTGAGGGGGGCTAATAGAATATGTATGTCACCAATAGGAACTAGACACGTGTAAAGCTAGTATATTTTTTTGTATTTTTTGTGTATATAGCAAACATTGTAAGAAAACATGTATAGAGAAAATCAATAATATTTTTTCCTCTCCCAAACTTTGATAGGACAAGCCATTTTCTAGTGATGATGTTCATAATGCATTATTCGACATGGCTCCATTTAAGGTCATTATTAAGACTTTGGTGAACCGTTTGAAAGGTTTTTTGGCTGATATCATTGCTATAACTCAATATAGCTTTGTTCCAGGCCGTCAAATTACGGGTAATACTGTTATCTTTCAGGAAATTGTTCATTCTATGCGCACCAGGCGATCAGGTATAGGGCAGATGTTGATTAAGATAGATTTGGAGAAAGCTTATGATCGGCTTTCTTGGAATTTCATTCAAAATACTCTTGAAGAAGTGGGTCTTAACACATCTTGGGTTCGTAACATCATGGCTTGCATTTCAATTGCTTCTATGGCTGTTTGTTGGAATGGCTTAAAGCTTGATAGTTTTGCTCCTCCTCACGGTGTTCGTCAAGGTTGCCCTATATCCCCATATCTGTTTGTTCTCTGTGTTGAAAGGTTATCACATCTTATTAATAAGGCAGTTTCAGATGGTTCTTGGAAGCCAATTAGAGTCGCTAGGATAGGGCCTGACCTTTCTCACCGTTTTTTTGCGGATGATATGGTTTTAATGGCTGAAGCTTCTTCTCAGCAAATGCAGGTTATTCTTAAAATTCTGGATGTACTTTGCAAGTGCTCTGGCCAAAAAAGTGAATTTTTCAAAGTCTAATATTTTTGTGAGCAACAATGTTGATCAGAATCTGGCCAATGTGCACTGTGCCCCTCCTCTGAGACGCTTGCTCATCTGTTCCGAGATTGCCACTTTGCAGTTCAGGTATGGAAGGCATTTCTTTCCCATCTGACTTTGTGTGTCAGCAATCCATGGACTTTAGGGGGTGGATTGACTTTAGGGAGAGATTTATTTGCTGTTATTCTTTGGTGGCTTTGGAAATGGACGTGAGACTACATTTCTAGAAATCGAGTGTGTGATGTTGCTCATAAAGTTGACCGGATTAACTCTTATTTTGGGCAAGTTGAGACAGCCTTGAGAGTTCCTGATTCTCGGCTTTTCCCTGAGAATAGATTACCTGAGATTTTAGTTAGTTGGACTCCTCCTTCAGAAGACTACATTAAGTTAAATACTGATGGTTGCGGCGAGGGGACAACTAGTACGGCAGGTGGTGGGGGTGTTTTTAGAAATTCAGGAGGCAACTGGTTGTGTGGTTTCATGGTTAATATCGGCCACTGCTACGCCATTGGTGCTGAACTGTGGGCAGCTTTTCATGGTCTCAAGTTGGCTTGGTCGACAGGGTTCAAGAAACTGTGTTTGGAAATGGATTCTTCTCTCGCTTTGGGTTGGTTGTCCAGACGTATTGGGTGTGATAGTGAGCTCTCCAATATCATAGGTGCCTGCTTAGATCTTCTTAACCAGGATTGGGAGCTTTATGCATGTTTTTAGAGAATGGAATGCTGCTGCTGATTGTTTGGCTGGTCAATCTTTATAGATGTCTGGAGGCCTGCATATGCTGGAAAACCTTCCTCCTTTTCTTTCACCGATAGTCTCTTATAGCAATCTCCTAAAAAAAAAAGATAAAATAAAAAACTATATTTTATCAATAATAACAAATAAGAAATAAATAAAAAATTAAATCTAACATAAAGTGGGATATTTCTTATGCAACAAAGAAAGTAATCTCAGGCTTCATTATAGTATTTGGTAGGCCTATCAAGATGAGCTGTATATATAGTTATTTGTGATTAGTTGGTAATGATATATGAAATTTCGTAACTGCATCCATCATCACCATCATTTAAAATTATGAATATATAAAAAAAATTAAAATATCAAAATTATATCCGGTGAAATTCGACTATTTTTATTTGTTTTATTTATTTTTTAAAAAATTAATTTATTTGGTCAAAGTATTTAAAATATTCCATTTGTATCATGAGCGTTTGGATAATCTTTAGACTCTGCTTTATAGTTTTATTAAATTTTTTAAGGCTTTTAGCAAGGAGAAGTGTAAAATTTAACTTTATAATTTAATTGTGTATCATTTTATTTATGACATTTATGTAGTTTTTCTTTTAGCAGTTAAGCATATTGTACATTACATCATTAGCAATTTGGAATCAAATTGATCAACATTATTAATAGTTTTGGTCATTAAATTTTAAATAAAATCAATCATTATATATGGTAGAAAAAAAATGTTTTTTTTGTCTTGTCATATTATTCATAATTTAAAAAAATAAATAAATAAATGGTAAAATTATTTTTTCTTAATAAATTAATTAATAATTAATATATGATTGATCTTGAATGAAAATTAAATTGTTAAGAAGTTAAATAGTGATGGAAAACAAGCAATTGACACCGAACGAATAAGCTACAATTATTACATTAACGACGTTAATAAATTTAAATATAAATTAACGCTCTAAATTCATCAAAAGACTTTGAGAATATCACAAAACAAAACTTATCAATCACATGGTAAAATTTTGAATTTCTCCTTTTAACTCGAGCAAATTTTGTATTTTTCATTTTAACTTCGATAGGTAGGTTCAACATACGGTCTCATTAAGTATTTTTTATTTGATTAATCCCATTGTACTAAGACTTACCATTCAGATCACTTGTACAAGATTCACGAGACTAGGAAATATCCCTCTTTTCCTAAACTATTCAAGTCCATATATTTATGATACCAGTAGCCAATGCCAACCTTGGAATGGATCAACTCCTACTAATATGTGTAGTACAATGTTACTACAATCTTGGGAAGTCAACACTGTACTACAACATGGCAGATATTGGAGGTACCGTCGGCAGTTTGTATTTAGTTGCTTTTCTTATCACTCTCAATACAAGCAGACGTCAACACATAATTATATAACTATATAGTTGTAACTGATCTAAACCTTTCTGACCCAAGGAAAAGAAAACTGTCATGGCTTCTCTATCTTCTTTTGATCACATACTCAAGTCAACCCTTTCCATTTCTCTACTACTCCTCCAATTTTCTTTAATCAAAGGCCATGGAGGAAGTAATGATGAAGATAGCAGCAGGGATGAGGATGCAGATTTGCATGCAAAAGGGTTAATTTTGGTGAAAATTTGGTGTTTGATTATTCTTCTTGTGAGCACTTTTGCTGGTGGTGTCTCTCCATACTTCTATAGATGGAATGAGAGTTTCCTTCTTTTGGGTACTCAATTTGCTGGGGGAGTTTTTCTTGGGACATCTCTAATGCATTTCTTGAGTGATTCTGCTGACACTTTTAGCAGTCTTACATCCAAGGAATACCCTTTCTCCTTCATGCTAGCCTCTTTTGGATATCTCTTGACTATGTTTGGTGATTGTATAGTGATTCGGCTTACTAAAGGTAGCCAAAGAGAATCCAGGGTTCCAATTGAAGAAGGAAGGGTGGCTCCAGAGGGCGATAAACAAGTTGAAGCTGATGTCAACCCAGTGCTCTTGAGGACTTCATCTCTTGGTGACACTATTCTGCTCATTCTTGCTCTGTGTTTTCATTCTGTGTTCGAGGGTATTGCTGTTGGAGTTGCAGGTACATGCTCTTTTTCGTGGGGTGTTAGTTTTTTTTCATATACGTATATTGCAAGTCAGCAACATTTTAGTTTTTTTTCATATACGTATATTGCAAGTCAGCAACATTTGCTTTGCTTGCTTAGGTGTAATTATTGTTTTTCTTCCCAAGTAATATAAACATGGAGGCTTTCATGTAGGTAATTTGGTGCTGAGGGTAGCTACTCATATAATTGAAAGTAAAACTATACTTTAATTCAAAAAGTAGGTATATTTATTTAGGACCAAACTATAGTAAATTTCTTGATGTCAAGAATTAATCACACATACATGTGTTGCCATGTTTCATGTGCCATGCATTTTGCTTTTGGTTCAGCATAGTTTAGCTCAAAGTTAACTACTAGTGATTTAATTTTCATGTTTTGAGAGAAAGTGATGACTAGTGAGTTTTGCACCTTTCGTTTTCTGACATATTATAAATTTATGGTCAGCAACAAAGGCAGAAGCATGGAGGAATCTATGGACAATATCCTTGCACAAAATATTTGCAGCCATTGCAATGGGGATTGCACTTCTGAGAATGATTCCAAAGAGACCATTTTTATTAACAGTAACATACTCTTTTGCCTTTGCAATATCTAGCCCAATTGGAGTGGGAATAGGGATTGCCATTGATGCAACGACTCAAGGCCAAGATGCTGACTGGGTGTATGCTATTTCAATGGGAATTGCATGTGGGGTTTTTATCTATGTTGCAATCAACCATCTTATAGCTAAAGGATTCAAACCACAAACTCACTCATACTTTGATACTCCATTCTTCAAGTTTCTTGCTGTGCTTCTTGGGGTGGGAATTATAGCAGTTGTTATGATTTGGGATTAATTAATTATATATTCTATTTCTCTTGTTGAAAACATGTAATGTTAGTTCATTGCAGTTCTTAACTTCTTATGAAATTATTTCTATTCTCCAGTCCAATTCATTAGAGGCTCAGTGAGCCAGTAGCTATGCACTTACCATAAAAGTGATAATTACCTATAACTTTAAGATGTCTGCTTTTAAAAGCAAACCAACGTTTGCTATTCTTTGATTATGGCTTTTACTAAGTCCGGATCAATAATGATTTTAGACATAAATTAACTTTAATTATCAAGAACTAATTATCTCGACAAACCCTTACACATGAATCTCTTAATCTACATGAATTGTATGTTTCTTTTAAATTGAATTAGAGATATAGACCTAATATAATACAAGAAACTAGCTCATAATGTATTGACCCAAAAAAAAAAAGAACTAATGCAGGGGGGGAAGATTTAATTTGGAGTACACTGCAAGAAGTGTAGTTGTTGGTGCACCTACAAATTGGAGCTTGGGTTAACTAATATCTCTTATGCATGCACCCTTGACCCAGTTTTACTCCCTTAACTTGCCACTACCTACTGTGACTTCATAACTAAGCCTGAGTGACTATTTTGGTTACTTACAGAAAATTAATTCACTAAACAACCTAATCTTTTCTTGCTTTTCAACAATGGTGTGGCTCAAATGTCCTTATCTTCCTAGACTTTGGCGTTCTTAAGGCTCTGTTTGGTTGGGCTCTTGGATTGTCTTGGTCACTAGACATCAACGGCTAGATCTTTGAATTCTTCCACCTGAATAAGGTATAAGTTTGGAAGCATTTTTACTTCCCATTTATGCCCATGAGATATTAATATGGTTCAATTTTATTTTGGCATGGCTATGTGGATTCCCATGCATCTTTTTCAGTGGAAGATATGTCCTTTTTAGGACGATTCATAAGGACAAAATATCTTGTAATTTTCTTGAATTGTCATATCCTGAGGTTTCATCATACACGCGACCCACTTTATTTTTAAAGAAAATTTTCATGACAAGAATTTCCATGAATAGGGTTGTTTTAGTAAAGACATAACTTATTATAGAGCCTATTGAGGTTAATACTATATGAGGAAAATAGAGGATTAAGCATCAAAATGACAGATAAATTAACTAATTGACTTTGATTACACTCCAAATTGAACATGGTCCAACAACAGGTAATAATATTAATCAACCAAGTTTAAGACTCAACTGTTCCTATAAATCTCTTCATTCATTTTTCAACTAAAAGCACAATTCAAAAGTGACAAAAGTTTGTGCGCAAGACTGAGCTAGCAAATGGGTGCTTCAGCTTCTCTGTTGCTAGCATTTCTAATGTCACTTCTACTTGCTATGAGCTGCCTCTTGTCCCTTCCTCAGTTTGCCAATGCAGGCATTACTAGGCATTACAAGTTTGATGTACACATTTCAAATAATTCTTAATAGCTCATAAAAAACATATGGATAGTTGCACTTAGTTTATACTAATATTTTCTTTATTTAATGTTTTCTTAAACTACTGCAGATAGTAATGGCCAATTACACAAGACTCTGTTACACTAAGAGTATGGTGACAGTGAACGGTCAGTTTCCAGGACCTCCCCTGATTGCCAGAGAAGGTGATCGTGTTCTAGTGAAGGTGGTCAATCATGTCTCCAACAATATCACCATCCATTGGTATGAAAAGCACTAGGTTTTTGTCATAAATTGTTTCCCTTATGAGAGTTTATGTTTTCATAATTTTTTTTTTTTTTTCATCACCTTCGACACTTAAAAAGAACAAGTTTATGGAGACAAGATTAGGAGGTGACCCGATTGATATCGTCGAATGCGAGTCGATCTCGAGGACATTGAATCTTTCTCAAGATTATAGTGTTGCTGATTTTCTTTGTTTCTTCTTTTTGGTGATGAAAACAGGCATGGAGTTAGACAACTACAGAGTGGATGGGCAGATGGACCAGCATATATCGCTCAATGCCCTATTCAAACAAATAACACTTATGTTTACAACTTCACCATCACAGGACAAAGAGGAACTCTCTTATGGCATGCTCACTACTCTGCACTTAGAGCTACTGTCTACGGACCCATTATCATTCTCCCTCAGCTCAATGCTTCTTATCCATTTCCCAAACCATACAAGGAAGTCACCATCTTATTTGGTATAATCCAGATCATTTATATATATTGCTAACACAAAAGATTTCTTGATATATAGTAACTTCTTCTCGCACTACTTTAGCTTCTCTATGCTAAACACGATCAAGATTGAGACTAATAACTTTAATGACAATATTAAATACAGGAGAATGGCAAAATTCTGATCCCGAGGAAATCATTAACCAGGCTTTACAGACTGGAGGTCCCCCAAATGTCTCTAATGCCTTCACCATTAATGGACTTCCAGGTCCATTATATAATTGCTCAGCAAAAGGTAGGTACAATTTAGTAAAATATTGTCAACATGTACTTACCTGCAGAAGTACCAATCCAAATTTAATTTTAATACTGATGATTGTATTATATCGCATTACAGATACATACAGGCTAAGGGTGAAGCCAGGAAAGATATATTTACTCAGAATTATTAGCGCTACAATCGATCACGACCTCTTTTTCACCATAGCAAATCACAGTGTCACTGTAGTTGAAGCTGATGCAGGTTATATTAAGCCTTTTAAAACTGATCTTTTGCTCATTTCTCCAGGACAAACTACAAACGTGCTCCTTGAAACAAAACCTATAGCCCCTAATGCAAAATTCTTGATGTTAGCTAGACCATATTCAACTTCTCAAGGTGCAATTGATAATACAACTGTTGCTGGAATTCTCGAGTATGAAACTTCATTAAATTCTTCATCCAAATGTGAAAGACCTATATTCATTAAACCATCACTTCCTCCTATCAATTCAACAGCTATTGCAGCGAATTACACAAGAAGATTTCGCAGACTGGTTAATGATCAATTCCCCATTAATGTTCCTCAAAAAGTAGACAAGAAATTTTTCTTCACAGTAGGTCTAGGAGCCAATCCATGCCCAGAAAATCAGACATGTCAAGGACCTAATGGCACAAAATTTTCAGCTTCTGTCAACAATAATTCCTTTGTTTTACCTTCAACAGCAATTCTTCAAGCCTATTATTTTAGAAAATCAAATGGGGTCTATACAACTGATTTTCCTGGAGTTCCTCCTGAACCATTTAACTACACTGGTCCACCACCAAATAATACTTTTGTTTCAAATGGAACTAAAGTTATGGTGCTACCATTTAATGCTAGTGTCGAGGTAGTCTTGCAGGGTACAAGCATTTTGGGTATTGAAAGCCACCCTTTTCATCTTCATGGCTTCAATTTCTTTGTTGTTGGCCAGGGATTTGGAAACTTTGATCCTAATAAGGACCCTAAAAATTATAATCTAGTTGATCCTGTTGAATTGAACACTGTTGCTGTGCCTTCTGGTGGGTGGGTAGCAATACGGTTTTCCACAGATAATCCAGGTGAGTAACAACTTCATACAGATATATTATGCTTGTGCTAGTATGATTTAACACATTTTAATAAATGGAATTTTTTTTTTTTTAACAAAAAAGAAATTCATATTGAATTTAAATGGCATATATAATATTAGCACATTTCTGCTTAATGAGATTAATTGCCTGTAACATACTTATACAATAAGTAGAAGAGCAAAAGTAAAGAAGGATGTACAATAAGGCACATAGATTATGGCATATTAAGAGTAGTACATATAACTGTAGATGTGTTTTATTTAGACAAAGTACTTAATGATAACAGTGGGTTGTAATGTGACACAGGAGTATGGTTTATGCACTGCCACTTTGATGTTCATCTAAGCTGGGGCTTGGATATGACATGGCTTGTCCTTGATGGAAAGCTTCCTAATGAGAAGCTACCTCCTCCGCCATCTGATCTTCCCAAATGTTGATCATCAATAATGCCATGTACGCTGCTTAATTAAGTTTCAATTATTGTCTTAATTGGATTTTGCCTTTGGGAGAATTCTTCCTAACTTGCCCAAGGACCCCAACTGTTTGTTACTTTCTTTGGTGTATTTTTGCTCACATTTCTTTGTCTACAATTTTACTGTATTAGACCTTAGAAGAATGCCGTGTTTAATGATTAGGTGGTCTTTTCTCATGCATGAAATGATCAGCTGTTGAATTGAAATCCTTCATGTAACTTCAACAGTTGATGATTTAGTGTGCATTTTTTCAAATTTATGAATTTTACTTTTTACTCTTTGTTGGAGCACATAAATAGAAATTATTAGTTGAGGTTATATCTTTCTCTTGCGTAGACATTCTTGTCTTCAAGCCTAATAACAAACTGAATAAGTTCTTTGTTTTAGTTACAATTTCATTTTTTAAAATTTTAAATTATTTTAGTTAATAAAAAATTGTTTAGTTTGTGTGTGTTTATTAGACAGTCATGCTCGCATCTCTCAATTGTCAAAATCTGTACTATGTTTGGTGATATAGAGACAGAAAGCAGAAACTTAGGATGATATAGAACAATGAGACAGCAAGGAAAAAGGAAGCTAAACTTTGAGAAAGACTTCAACATGAATAGCCATTGCACCAATTCCGTAATTAGTTGATAAGTCGTTGAATACTATGTATTGGGAATCAATAGGTAACTAATTTAGAACAAATGCTTAATGGTTAAACATCATTAGAAAAAGGATGATCCAACAGATTTCAGTTGTCTTTATTTTTTCTAATATTAATCACCACGAAAGTGAAAAGAAAATAGTGCATCCCAATTTAATTATTTTGTCAATCATCATAATCTCAACATAATCAAATCATTAGGCACGCACGTAACATGAGTTTGCTCAACATGCTCCTTAATCTAATTTGAAAAAGTGTCCTACAAAACATAGGCCTTTAAATTTCCTATAATTTTGACAAACTAATAAAGGACTACACTTATCATGAGATCAAACACTCTAAAACCATGGGCTCATGAAGCAAACTGATTCCGTACTGTTTTCCAGAAAACAAGAACATTTTGTCTTACCTTATTTCGCTTTCATAAGGCCAGCTCTAGGCCTCCACAGCCCCACCCTATACTTGTGGGCATAGTTCAATATCAACTTTCTCTGCAAAACCAAAATCAGAAGTTACAATTAATAGCGATCCATATGCTTTGATTGAACAAAATATTTTACACTATTACAATGTTCTGAAGAAAACTTTAATAAAGCATTTTTAACATAGTTCTAATCTTCCTTATGAGTGCAAATAAATGTAGCCACCATTTCATTTGAAGGTCTGAAATTGGGCAAGGCTACCGCACCTTATTCCACTATAGCTTTCCAGAAAAATTAATGGAAGTATTAATTGCTACAAGAAACAGGAAATCACACATGCTATAATCAATTTGGGCCATGGTACAGAACTTGAACCTAAATTTGTGCTCCGCCGCTTGAAACCAACTGCATAATGTAGATGTTAAGCTCTGTACAACACTAGATCATTTTGTATGTCTCAATACCATGTCACTTATAAGGGGCTTTGCAACTTGACTAGAATTGAATGAGGCTTTTCATGGACATGATGCCAAAAGATTTATCGAAATATATGTACAACCTCGATGCATTTTGAGGATACAGGTCACAAAATGACTACACGATAATTTGATACAAGCTCTTCCATTTGGAAACAAAGGGAAGCAAGAGAAGCACAAAGTAGAGGCAAGCAACAAGATCTCAATCTCATAATGAACCACCAGAAAAAGTATGATTTACTGATTTGGGTTCGGGTTATGGGTCTATGATTCACCACAGAATCCAAAGAAGGTGCAGAGTATTTGCTGGAATTTCTTCCTTTTCGACCTATGTTGAATTATAGTTAAGGGCTCATTAGAAAGAACCCTACGATCTCTGAGCTTTAGGAGTTCACAACCTTGAACAAATTTCTACTTGTCTTATTCCATAAGAAAATGATGTTTAAATAGTTACAAGAGAGGGTAGGCTAGTCTCTAACCCTTAAACCCTACTCGTCATAATTACGAACAACAATTATGGAAAACTTATATAAGGAAGATCCTAAGATTTACCTATAATAACTAAATAGGAAATTGACTAGCAAAATATTAAGAAAAACAATTAAGGAAAACTTAATGATTCTAAGAATCACCTATAATAGCTAAATTGCAAATTAATTAGTAAAATATTGGAATACTGTAACATAAACTCTTCCTAAAGGTCCGGAATTTCTCATATTTAAAGATTCTATGTCACTCTGCCAGCAGAGGATGTAATTAGGGAAAGAAAAGATGAGTAATCAATCTTATCGTTCACGATGTTAAACATTTTAGTTCAATATTAGGAAAAAACAACTATCACATGTTTCATAATGTAGCTGATGGAGGAGATATTTCAACAACAAAAATCCAATTTAATAATGCAGTGGATAACATGATCAACTGAGGTCACAAAATATCAGTTTAGCTGCTGCCTCCAGCTACATAAGAGTTGTGAACTATGTGAATGATATAAATTGTAGAGAAAGATTAACATCCTTAAAAGGATTAAGCCAAAGAAAATGTAAAGCCTTTTCCATTGAATTTATCATGACAACCGAAATATTGAGAAGTTCATATCAATATAAAAGAAATTGATAAACCATAGCCAAAATGGAATATACATATAGATGCTCTTTCATATAGACATACTAAGAGTGCATAAAATTGAGAAAATTACATGTTGGCAAGGAATGCCTAGCTTCCTGAGCTTCAAGGTCCGTGTAACAAGAAGTTTATGAAAGTCACCAATTTCAGATTCAAGCTTGGCTGCATGTGCTTCCACTCCTTTACCTATTCCAGTTAAGAACTCCGGAATTCCGACTTTTGCTGCAATAATCATAATCAAAACTCTCTCAGAACATTTGTAGGTTCTAATTGATTAGACAAGAGCAAATAATTATACTTGATAGCACATAGAAAAGAGCAAAACATTCAGTTAAAGAAGGCATGTTTCACAACATTGAAAATTAAAAAAAAAAATACGTAGAATTCAAGATTCAGTACAATTACAAAAAAGAAATATTTTCTTCATTTGGCTGCTAAAATCTCACTTGAAATAAAAAGCAACCCAATTTTTTTGGGATACAAAATTACAGAAGTGATCTATTATCTGACTTTTCTGTAGGCTATCTTGCTTAACGACAGTTAAGTCTTTCTTGCTTTGTTTTTCATTGGGCTAAGACATGAACCCGGTCACCATGGGAAATATATCATTAGTATTATTTATGCATGATTTATTATATGTTTCCTCAGTTTTCAAGTTCCAAAAGCAATCAAACTTAAACATCATTTTACAAAACCCAACAATTTATTTCCATTTCCCACCGAACAGAATCAGGAATCAACTGAAAGAGTGAAGAAGCTATATACCAATGTAAGGTGGGGTTTTAGAGAAGAATCTGGAGAAGCCACGAATTAAATTGGGTTGTTGTGGTGTAAAGCTTGAAACTTTGCTTGCGTTTTTAACTACTACTCTCCACGCCATCTTTGAATATCTCTCTGATTATGATCAAATATAAAAACAGAAACTGCTCAATATAACTTCTGTGCTTAATTTTAGAGACTGAGCCAATGGGTTCCAGACCCATGCATGATTCTCCTGCGGGTTTCCGGCCCGTTTAAAATCCATATACGACCCAAAACCCATAACATATTTCGACGAAGTTTACGCAACTACAATAACAAATATTCGTTTATTCCGATTGTTATTTTTATTTTAACTATAAAATTAAATTTATATATATAATTTAATAAAATATTTAATTTTTAATATTTTAAAAATAATAATGAATTAATTATTTTTATATATTTTTTATTTTTTTAATTTCAATATTTTATTATATAAAAATTATTTTAAAAATTTTTATTAATAAATTTTAATATTTATATAAATTAATACTATTAATATAATTGATATTATTATTTCTTAGAATTAAAAATTTATCATATAATTAAAGTATTAATTTATTATTGAATATAATATTTAAATAATAATATAAGATGTTACTTTTAGGGTTTAGGGTTTAGGGTTTAGGATTTAGGGTTTAGGGTCCAAATAGAAAATACTCTTGTACCCATTATCAACCCATATAACATTTTCAAGAAACAGAACTTTGTCCGAAAAACCTTCAACCAAATCATCCACAAACAACACTTATCCGTTAAGGAGTATGTTCAATCTTCCTCTCTTTCACAATGTTCCCTTACTTCTATCACTCAAGAGCAGTATGTTACTCTTGAGATTCCCACTTCCTTTATAGATTAATGGAAGAAACAAGGATACACACATCTCCATCTTGGAGCTGTCAAGCTAGTTCTCTCGTATAATGGCAGGATGGGTTTACCAGTTACGGCCCGTATGTCACTTTTGGACACCAGGTATCTCAGATACGAGCATGCAGTAATCGGGACTATTGTCACAACACTTAACACTGGAAGTGTTGTTCTGACTTTCTTCCCAAATTTTAATTTATCTCTTCATGATCATTATTTGTCAATTGCACTCAAAGTCCAAGTCCAGATCACTGGAGCAAACCAAGCAACTGATGCTCTTTCTGCGACCCTGCACCACCAGATTGTCTACAAACTGCAGGACCATGCCTTTAATTTACAAATCCCAGGATTCCAAGCCTCCTCTGATGCTTTGTTTATCATGGCTGACTCCGGCCAAATCCCTACAATAGTCCAGGCCCCAAGGCAGCTGGAAAGAGAAGATCTGCAGAAGTTAATTCCCACTGAATGGGTGACAAATTATGAGAAACTCCAGGCATCTCAAGCCAAGCCTGTTCAGGCTACTGATCCTCTTTTTGTCATATAAAAAGATGGTACTGTGAAAACAATTTTCACAAAAACGGAAGAATCCTCTTCTGCTCCTTCTATTTTCCAGGCTTCGATGATTCAGCCTGTGTCCAGACCTAGAGAAAAGATCCCTATTCATTCTTTTCAGTCCTCTGGACATCATATCTATACTACTAGGATTAAGGGACACTTCATCTAGGATGTTGACCCAGGAATGTGTAAATCAGGATGCACCTGCAGAGATGATCTCGATTTTGCTGAACCATGTTTTCAACACTCTAAGAAAACTCCAAGAGTCATGTCTCCAGAAACTCCGTGTTCAGTCACGGAACCAAGGCTAAATAACCGAGATCCAGACGGTCC
Source organism: Ricinus communis (assembly GCF_019578655.1). Taxonomy (NCBI): domain Eukaryota; kingdom Viridiplantae; phylum Streptophyta; class Magnoliopsida; order Malpighiales; family Euphorbiaceae; genus Ricinus; species Ricinus communis. The sequence continues at coordinate 35,555,426 of NC_063256.1, read as the reverse complement.
TTGGATTGGCATCCACAAAAAATAAAAAGAAAAACATGATAAATCTCCTCTTCCTATGTATAAGGAAGCCTTAGAACTTCTTATAAAAGAATGAAATATTGTCCTTGACATCATTTTTTATGAGATGAAGGTACTTTTGGCTCAAAAGGGAATTGTTTTTAGGCAGAAGCCTTCCACTATTTGCAGACAGGAAACTTACTTTGATTTACCAGCAGTTCAACCACCCTAGACAATCCAAAGTTGTTTCATGTTCTAGCTTGAAGATTTCCCTCCCCTAGGGAAGTCCGAAAATAAAAGATCGGAGATCCTCCCCTCAAGGATTACTCCATCAGGATCCATAGAGCCTCTCATTTCACTAGAAGAAGTACTAAATTGGCAGACTTCTAAGTCCATAGTTCAGAATTCTTATTTAAAGAAGATAGATGGAAAATTAGATCAGGCTCTCTCTTTGGCTCACAAGTTGGACCAGAAGTTGGATACCTTCTCTCAAGAAGTACTCCAACTATATTCCTCTCTAACCGCCAAATATCAAGCCTTGGATAGAGAGCTTCGAGTTTCTCAACCGATTACACCAGCTTTCATCCAGAAGGAAAAAGAAATTACAAGGCTCAAAAGGCAGATTGATCAAATTGAACATGACCTTAGAAAAGATCAGTCTTCTACAATCCCTTCCTTTACATCAGCAGCCTCTACATCTTCTGCAATTGCTCCCTCATACTATTATGCATTTCCTTTCCTCCCACAGCCAGAACAAAAAGGAACTCTTTACCAACCCTTTGGTACCTTCTCACATCTATACCCAAAAGGCTCCATAACCCAACAAAAGAAAATATCTCATCCTCCAGTCTCTAAAGAAAATAAATTGCCAGACCAATCACTAATCAGCCCTTATGATTCTGATTCTTCTTCAAATACCTCTGAGATGGCTGATATAACAGAAATTATTATGAACACCTCTACTACTGAACCCAACCCAGAAGTAGTGGAGCCTGAAGATGGCACAGAGGATGCACAGTCATATTTTGTTCCTACTGGAGCTTCATACCCAAGATCAAAATCGACATCTGGCACGGGACCTTGGTTCACCTTTGATGATTTACCTCCATCAAAATGGAGAGATAAACTTTCTGAATTTTTGGCATGGATTGATCTTCAAATGACTTTTGATGGTGCCACACTTAAAAAGGTTCTTGCTGAATTTGTCACGAGATTCACAGGCAGTTTAAGGGATTGGTTCCAGTCACAACCTGAGTATACCAGACTCCAATTTGTGACTTTGCCAACTCCATCAGCTGCGGTCACTGTCCTCCATAATCAGTTCCTTGGAAGTTATGATCTCATTATACGACAACAAAAATAAGAATACTTTGATCGAAAATGTTGTTCGTTGAAGATCAAGGATCTGGAAAGACATTATTCTGCCATGTCCAAATTATATTATGTCATTGGAGGGCATGACGGCGATGATACATTGAAATATACTTTCATCACCTCATTACCAGATGAGATATAACCAGAAGTCAACAACATGATCGCCGCAACAAAGAAGCCAGTTACCTCCATTACTCTTGGAGAGATCTGGCAGTTCACTCTCTCCTCTATCAAGAGATTATGTGACCAGCAAGAATTGTTCAGAAGATTGTCTCAACGAGATTTGATTGTTCAAAAGGCCTGTAACAAAAGCCACCTCAAGATTAAATGCAAGGCCTCTAATTGTGTCTGCTCCAGTCACAAGAAGAAAATCAAACACCATTTCTAAAAATACCCTCGCAGCAGAAGCAAAGAATTCAGAGGGAAAGGCCACATACAAAAAGATTCAAGTACTTCCAAAAAAAGAAGAATCAAGGCCACAAATCAGACAGATGCTACATCTGCCGAAAGAAAGGGCATTATGCTAAGGATTGCCCTCAAAATCCGGAAAAGTCAGCAAGGATGGTCCAGCAAGTTAGCATGTCCATGTCTCTACCAAGTTCATTTGAAAAAGATATAGATTCTCTCTTATCAGAACAAGACGATCTCACTCCAGAAAGTCTCTTTGAAATAGAAGAAGAATATTCAGACTCTATTGAATCTTCAGAAGAGTCCTCTTCAGATTCTGATGATAATGAAATTCCAATTCTGATGATCAGTCTCTCCTCAAAAGAAGAGAAGGACATTCTGACAAATGTGATACAATACCCTTTTTCTCCATCTCCAGTTCCTGAGTTATCTCAACTTGCTACTAAGATTCCTCCAGTTCCTTATGTTCCTATACAAGTCTTACTTTCAAGGTATACAAAACATGTTCCAGTTATAGCTTTCTTTGACACTGGAGCTCAAATAAGCATGATGAATCATGAAGTCCTCCCATCTGAATACTGGAAATCTCATATTCAGTTTTTTAGAGCAGCAAATAGCCAAACTTTCAAGACTACCTTGATCACAAAATAAAAAATCGGGATACAGTTCTTTCCTAATTGTGTGGTATGGACGCACGTCATTGGCTCAGATCTCCCAAATAAAGACCTCTTAATAGGTTTTGATGTTTATCATCAAACTCAAAGGCTTCAAATTCTTCCCAATGGAATAAAGTTCAAGAGGCAATTTCGTCCATACACAGATACATCTAATTTGTTCACTATAGCAGACACAGAACCACCATTCCTACAATACAAAGAAAAATTCCTTTCTTTTTGTCCAGAATCCCATTCACATTTTCAACACCCTCTATCCTTGTGGAAAAATCCCCAGTTCTATATCAGCCTTCCTTTCAAGCTCAATGAAAATATCAACCCAACAAAAGCCATCCATCTAGGAATGTCTCCTACATATCTAGCCCTTGCCAGATTGGAATGCTTGACTCTGCTACAACAAGGCCTCATCGAGCCCACAATCTCACAATGGGCCTGTCAAGCCTTTTATATGGAAAAAAGATCTGAAAAGCTAAGGGGGAAAAAGATACTCGTCATTGATTACAAGCCTCTGAATCATTTTTTGCAAGACAATAAATTTCCTCTTCCTCTCATCTCGAACCTAAAAGTCCACATTCAAAAGGCCCAATTCTATTCAAAATTCGATCTCAATGCTGGATTTTGGCAATTGGGTATCCATCCCTCAGAAAGATACAAAACAGCTTTTTGTATCCCAAACGCCCAATATCAATGGACAGTCATGCCTTTTGGGCTCAAAACAGCCCCTTCTCAGTTCCAAAAAACAATGATAGAAATCTTTGGGTCTATCCTCTACTCCTCCCTTATCTACATTGATGATATTCTCTTATTTTCAGAGACAGGTGAGGAACATCATCAACTCCTGAAATAATTCCTTGCTATCATCCAAAAGTACAGAATCATACTATCAGAGAAAAAGGATATTATTGGCCAGCAAGAGATAGAGTTCCTTAGCATGCATTTTAAAGATGGTCAGTATACGTATGGTCCACACTTGATAAAAGAGCTTGATTAATTTTCAGACGAGAATCTCTCTGTAAAGCAAATTCAGCAATTTCTTGGGATACTCAACTATGTCAGGAAAGCCATACCACACCTATCCAGTTACACATGTCATCTCTCCAAGATGCTCAAAAAGGACCCTTCCCCTTGGGGAACAGAACAGACAACAGCTGTCAAGAGACTGAAGGAATTGGCTCACAATCCTCCACCCCTTACCATTCCCTCTACAGGACATCTTATCCTACAGACTAACGCATCCGATCATGCATGGGGGGCAATTCTTCTTGAAAATCTCAATAACAAGGAACAACTGTGTGGTTAAGCATTAGGACAATTTTCTCCATCTGAAAGGCATTACCATTCAAGATATAAAGAGATTCTGGCAGTCAAATACGCGATAAAAAAGTTTGAGTTTTTCCTGATTGGTCAACACTTCTTGGTCCGAATGGATAACTCTTCATTTCCAAAAATCCTTGAGTCCAACCAAAAGACCTTACCAGAACCTCAATTATTAAGATTAAAATCGTGGTTTAGCAGGTACGATTTTGAAGTTCAGCATATAAAAGGAACAAGAAACCTCATCCCAGATTTCTTATCCAGACTGTCAAAGCCACAACCAAAACACCAACCTAGTGTCCTCCTCACCTCAACAGTTAATCTTCCGATAATCCTCATGGCCTCTTCATCCTCAAAAAATCCTCTGCAACCTCCCTCACCACCAGACCTTCCCACAAATCTCACAACCAAACAGGTCAACAATTTTGTCAAAAATATGATGTTTCATTATTTGGCAACCATCCAACAGACTTTCTCACTACCCATCCAACCCAATTTCTTTTATCTAGATTACCCTTGGTGCTTAATCTATCACCTTTCTCCTATCCATCCACAAATTGAAAGTGAATTATGGTTTCTATGGTGCCTTTCCACAGTTTGTTATCATGCTATAGAAGTACCAATCATGGACCTCCTATACTTCTTTAATATTGATACAAATGCAGGAACATATCTATGGAAATATCTCACTTGGTTCAAAACCCCATACCAATGGAAAAAGAATCTCCTCAAAATCATTCATGAAAATAAATTGTTCACAGATAATGACTTCAAGGCTTCAGGATATCATGCCATCTATATTCTTCACAGGCCTTACTTTAAGCTCTCAGAAGATATATATGCCACCCAAAACATCTGTCATTATTGGAGAACAATTGAAATGCCCTTATATCTTGCTCCTCCGCCAATAACAAGGGATTTAAAGCTCATTCTATAACTAAGAAATGATTTAGGAAGGACCAATGTTTCTACACCACTTGTCTGCACTTACAATGGACATCTATGGACTGAACACTCCATTATTGAATAATCCATTTTTCCTATACTGCCGACTCCACTAGATGATCCAAGTCTGACCACTGAATAAAAAGATGCCATTATGCAAGATTCTCAACCCATGGACGATGATAGTAGTCCGTGATGACTCATCCTTTTGCTTGCAATAAAGACCATATCTCTCCTCCATAATTCAACATGTTAAGATGTAAAAAGATGAGATTCCAATCTTATCTTTTTCGTCCTATTAGGTGTATTATTTTCTACTTTTATGCATGTGATATGTAAGTGTATTATTTTCTATCTTTTTAGGGAGATGATAGGACTTATCTTTTTGTAAGTGGGAAATCTCATCTTTTCTTCTAAGGAAGACATGTGTAAAAGATAAGATTCCCACCTTATCATTTCTGTCTTATTGTGTTACGGCTCCTCTATATAAAGAGAAGTCTTGAGTATTGTAAGGCAAGTTTTTCTTTCATCTATCAATATAATATTCTTCTCATGGCTTTCTAAATTCTTCATCTCTTCTTCTCAATCCATTGGTTATGAGCTATTTGCTTGCACGATCTGTTCTTCTATGATTCAAAAGGACTAACTTGGCTATAAGAGTCCAAAAGAGCACAAAGACCTCTTATGGCAAAGGTGCCTCTATACGGTCTTAGCTTGAGGATTTATCTTGCCTTGAGTTTACAGTATGAGAATCATTAGAATGAGCAGCTCTCGGCTTTAATTGGTATTGTTGATCTATTTGGTTATGAGATTTGTGGGATTTTTCCACAAGGGTAGAGGGTGTTGAAAATATGAATGGGCATTTGGGATTTAAATTATTCACAGATAATGACTTCAAGGCTTCAGGATTTGAAGTTCAGCATATAAAAGGAACAAGAAACCTCATCCCAGATTTCTTATCCAGACTGTCAAAGCCACAACCAACAAATTTTCTCTTCCTCGCATCTCGAACCTAAAAGTCCACATTCAAAAGGAATTGGCTCACAATCCTCCATTCCGTCTACAGGACATCTTATCCTACAGACTGACGCATCCGATCATGGCGGTTAGAGAGGAATATAGTTGGAGTATGAAGCTCTAGTAAGAACAAATTATGACTATGCATCCTCTGTGCCATCTTCAGGCTCCACTACTTCTGGGTTGGGTTCAGTAGTAGAGGTGTTCATAAGAATTTCTGTTATATCAGCCATCTCAGAGGTATTTGAAGAAAACAAATTGTTCACAGATAATGACTTCAAGGCTTTTGGATATTATGCCATCTATATTCTTTACCATCTACAAATTGAAAGTGAATTATGGTTTCTATGGTGCCTTTCCACAGTTTGAGGAGATCCTTTTTCCATTGGTATGGGGTTTTGAACCAAGTGAGATATTTCTATGGATATGTTCCTACATTTGTAGTAATATTGAAGAAGTATAAGAGGTCCATGACTGGTACTTCTATAGTATGATAACAAACTTTGGAAAGGCACCAATTAGTTAATATAATATTAAAATAATTTTTTTAAATAAAATAATATTATTATCTGATTATGAAATTATTTATTAGTTAATATATATAAAAATATAATTAATATGCTATTTTTTAAAATTAGAGTCAGTATTCAATTAGGAATATTACTTATTAGTCAATCAATTAATAGGAAAAAAAACTATAAATCTACACTATAAGTTTGATTCCATATGTCAAAAATAAGTACACATGTTAAATAAAAATTTTATATATCAAAAATTAAGCATATCTGTTAAAAAATTTTAAGTTCCAGAAATTAATATATATATAGATTTGTTATACCTTCAGCCAAGACCGACTCAACACTTTTTGTTGGCTTAGACAATATTTAGTTTGTGACCTTATAATATAAATACATTATGAAAATTATTTAATATTGATTTTGCTTTTTTTTTGAGATATAAAATTACTAATTAAATTTTTGTATTCAAATTTAGGAAATAAATTTTTTCAGTTGATAATATAGTTAAATTATTTAGTCTTTTTTGTGATATTGCAAATAAAATTTATTAATTTTAATTTGTAAAACTTCTTCCCACTGAACTTACCGTGATGAGAACGATTAATAGTATTTTATAAATTATTCATGCATTTAAGAAAAAATTTATTTATTTTTAATAAAATTTAATATCTCAACTGGTATTTTATTTCTTATTAATAACTTTTTTATAATTCTTGATTTTAAAAAATAAATATAAACAATTTTCGTAAGAAAGCATGTAATGTTAACTTGTCTTCGAACTATCATTATTAAGCAATTTTAACTTAGATGCATAAAATAGCCAAGGTTTATTTTCTTTCAGTTTAAAGCAAATTATTAATGCTAATAATTACTCAATAAATTAAAATCATATAAAATTTTAATAAAATTAGAATCTTACATAATTAATAATTATAATATATGTATTAAAAATAAAACCCCTAATTTTTTGAGAGCCCCCTATTTATATGAGGCCCTAGTCATAAATCTTAGTAGCCTATGCTTTAAGCCAACCCTCCTTTTAACTAAGTGCCATGTGTGTTCATTTTTAAACATTAATCCCAAAATAATTGATTCAAACTCCAAAGAAATAGGAGCATAAAAAATCTCGACAAATTACTTTCCCAATCAATTCTCAAACTAAAATCAATCATATCTGTAAAAAAAAAAATTGAAAATAAATAAATGCTTCTTAATTTCTTTCAAAAAATTCGATTATAAACAAAAAGAAAAATCTAATTCAATAGACTTTTTATTTATTTGGTGTGCCAAGTAAAACTTGATAAGCCGATACTATTGGAGGAGTTCATAGCTAGTTTTAAAGGTATTTAAGTTGATTTTCTAATATCAGATCTGAAATTTAAAAATAAGATGAGACCTGAAAAACTGGTATATGTTCTCTGCAAAAATGTAGAAAACAATATATTTTATATACATATGGTATATGTTAATAGAAATTAAAATTTTTTTGAAAAAATATTATGAATCATTAATACTAAATTACAAATTGAATTTTATCATGTTGAATTTGTTAAGAATATAATTCATTTTGTATATAACTTAATTTTCTTTAAAGAAATTGAAAATTCATCACAGTAAGAATTTTTTTATAAATGTACATTAAATGGTATATGTTAGGTATATATTAGATATATATACTAATAGATATTTCTATTTGTTAAATTAACATATTTTAATTTCAAAAATTATTTTTTTAATAATAATAGATATAATACCAAATTTTATTGATTGATTTAGTTAAGGTTTGTTTATAATACTATATTATTAGAATTAAAAAATTATCATTATGATAATTATTTTATTGTTCTATATTTCTATGAAGTTTTTAAATGTTTTATACACTTACAACATAATATAATAAAAAAGGATAAAAGCAAATGGCATCTATTCGATCAAATATGAAATACGTTTTATATATATTTATATATATATTGTAAATATAAAAAATTAAAAAGTAGGCTCTTATCAAATTGTATATAATACTTATTTTAGCATTTGTTGCTTATATTTATAGTACACTTTAAATATTTGTACTTTTTAAAAAAAAGTCACAAATAGTCTAGTGACATTGCTTATATATTTGGTATATTTTATAAAAATAAAAAGATAAACTCTTAAAAAATATTATATATTACACTTATTTTATTATATATTGGGTATAAAATATATATCTCAACTATATCTTAGTTAGATAACTTTTAATCAAAATTTCAATTTATTATTCTGAAAGTTTTCTTCAGTAGCAAAAGATATAATACCATTATTCATTGAATGAAATGAAAGATATTAATTTCTTTAAATATATATTCTTATATATAATATGCTTACTATTTTTTTAGTTTCGACTTTCACATTTGGTATCTATATCCTGGTGGCCACTATTCAAAATGTTTAGTTAATATTTTAGAACAAGTATATTATAAAACATTATCGTGCATTGCAACCTTTGGTGATAGGGGACATCATTATCCTGGTGCGCGATATTGTAGAATTTTATATAAAGAAATCACTAGAGATTTTACGATTTTATAAAGTATTTTTCTTAGAATATAATAAATTTTTATCAGTGATGGTTATAAAGCAAATAAATAAGTAAATCTTTCAAAGTAAATTGTGTTAGCTTAGAATTCTCTAAATGACAAGCTGAGTTGATGTGAGAATGAATCGGTGGCGCATTAGGCCCTATGTTGGATTACAGAGGAGACTTCTGGATTTCAGTCTAAGAGGAATTTTTGTGTCAGGATGTTATGGTTTTGTATCGGTTATCGCAGCCAGATGGATAATGTGACGTGGATGATGAGATATGAATGTTAAGGATTTTTTGTACGTGCAAGGGACACATCATTAGGAAGAAATTTGGTGAATAGATTTTTGGCAAGACCATAATTAGTCCAGATCTTTTAGAGAAGATTCTTTTCTCGCGAACGGCTGAAAACAGACTTCAGGGAGCATAGGAGTTGTGCGAACCCAAAGTGGGAGCACGTGGAGATTTATATTAGAGAGTATGTAATCCTAAGGCGTCTTATGTGCAAGAAGTGATGTGGTTTGGTAAGGAAGGCAAGTTAGTCCTTCTTGTGTGGAACCCTTGGAATTATCGGCAGGATCGGTGAGGTGGCATGCAAGTTGGACTTGCCGCCAAACTTTCTCATAGGTCAATCCAATATTTTCGTAGGTCTGTGTTAAGGAAGTGTATCTTCGATCTTTTACTGTGTTGCAACCTCAGTGTATGGAAGTAAGTGAAGATTTGATTTTCGAGGAGCAGTAAGTCAGGATCGCGGATTTTCAGGTTCTCCAGTTTTGCTCAACGGTTTTATCGATGGGTCTTGTGGTTGAAATTATTTCTGCCGAGAGAAGTACCCGAGAAGCCAAGCTGGAGATGAGAGGTTCATATTCTCTTTAGTTTCAGTCTTAGTGTGAACCCCCCTTTTTCTTTTAAAATTTGAGGACGAATTTTACCTTATTTTTATTTAGTTTAATTGGAATGATTTAAATGCAATTTTAAATTTTAATGCTAGACAAATAAGGGAATTATTTTCTATATCCAATTAGTTTGATTTTTAAGAAATTAATTAAGTAAATTCTTTGAGAAATAAATTATATTTTTGGTTATTCAAATTTTTCCTCAAATGAATATTGTATAAATTAAATTCTATATTTGAAAGTTATAGAAGAATTTGTAAATGATATTTTATAAAAGAATTATTAAGAAAAATGACATTTTAATTAGCTACTGGTGTTAAATTTTAGTTGGAAAATATTTAGCAAATTGATTAATTAAATTAATTGTGTGTTTTTAGTAATATGGGATTTTAATGAAAATTTATATGTTTGGTATTTTTGTAATTAAATATGTTGGCAAGGGCTTTTTGATAATTTTATATTTAAAAGTAAGGGTGAATATGTAATTGTATATTTTTAATAATTCTAATTTGACCCAAATTAAATAATTAGGGGCTTAATTGAAAAGCTAAAGAAAAGTTTAGGAGTTAATTGGAATTTCTGCAGGATGAAATTGTTAGTAATTAAAAATTTGAGAGACTAAATGGTAAGGAAGAAAAGTTCGGGGACCAATTATTGATACGGAAGGAAAAAGAAAAGAAAAGACAGGAAGAGAAGAGGAGAGAAGAAGACGACATCGGGAAAGAAGAGAGGGAAAGGAGGAAGGAAAGTGGCTCGGCATGGTCACCGACTGAGTTGGCCGATAGCGTGGAAGCAAGGAAGGCAGCCGTAACTTCCTTGCCGCCGTGCATGCATTTCCAGCATTGATAGTCGCTGATCTTGGTGGTAATCGACTCCCCTTAATTTGGGCTTCGGTTTGGCGGTGGGGGTGTCGCAAGTGGTGGTCGAAGTTGGTAGTTGCGGTAGAAAGATAAAGTGGTGGCAACCGATGTTTTTGGGCTTTTCTGGCGAGCTTTGGCTGATCAAAGGACATATTCGTACTCCCCTCAGCTCAAGCTTTCCTATGGCACTAATTTCGTGGCGATCAGACTCCGTTTGAAAATCGACGGCCGATTGTCCGTAAACCTCTCCGGATGATCGGGGGTCGGATCGGAAGATCGAAAGCGGTGATTGTCATCAACATGTCGTTTCAAGTCCGGTGGTGCATTCGGATCGTCGATCGGACTCCAGTAGCTGGAGGCGAGTCGACTGAGCGATCAAGCGTCTCGGTAATTCTCTGACCCGTTAATTTTAGAATTCTTTGGTAAAGTTATATGTTTATTGAATTGTGTTGAGCATTAGAAAATATTGTGAGTTAAAATAATTATTTTTTGGACTGCTTGCTTTAGGTTGTGTTTTGTGATGTGTGGCGGAGTTGGAAAATATAATGAAGTCTTGGGGACCTGACTCCCATTAAAATTAATAGTTGAATATTTGAAGTGTTTTCTGGCGGTGTCCCGGACCCTTTTACGCTGGGGGGTAAATGTTCGTTTGTAGGAAAGATTCTACCGAATTTTTGGTAGAATTTACCCAAGTCGAGATTTTTAGACAGTTAGTCCTAGGAATCTAGACCTAGGGTTAATTGTCAAATGTTTGAACGTTGTTGATTAATAGTTTTCCATGATTAAATAATCTGTCAGTTCGGCTCGTTCCACCTGAGGCATTGGAGCAGAGCTAGAAGATCATCAAAGCTGTGAGTTAAAGTCATATATCTGTTACGCACGTGTCATACCCAAATTTTAAATAGCTATTGTGATTAATTGATTTTAAGTTTAAATTATTCATTTAATTACTATTCATATATATATCATGCTCTTTTATTACTATTCATATATATCATATTCTTCATCACTGAATTTATTATTGTCTGATGACTCGGGATGGGACGGCAGTAGAACATACTATTTTGATGAGTGCACTATGTGATAGAAAAATGGTAAAATAGTAAATTTGAAAAGGTAAGTTTAGGACTTGCCCTGGTCGAGCATCGCTCTCTGCGCTTAGTAGAGTGTGTTTGCCGGAGTAAAGGTCCCTGGTCGAGCATTCCTCTCTGGGCGCCAGTCTTATTGGAGTAAGAGAGTCGAAAGGCTAAGAATGTTAGTGATAATTAAGTGTCTGAACTGGATTTAAGGACCCTAGTCGAGCCTCGCTCTCTAGGCACCACTTTTGTTAGAATGAGAGAGAGTCGAGATGTTTAGTGTTGGGATTAGGGTTCTGCTGAGGTACTCACCGTAGTTTGTGAATTTTTTTATTTAAGCATGGCATGACACGTTTATTTTTGCATGACTTAATATTTATTTAAATTAAATGAATGTGTTATTGAAGTGTTTGTAATTGTTTTTGGATATATGATTTTAACTCACTCTCGAGACTGACAGTCTCAATTTTACTGTTTTTCAGATCTGTGATTGTTAGCCCCTCCCGTGAATCTTATCTTAACTAGGAACCCGACTCCTTCATCATCGGGTAATGTAATTGATTTAGTATGTCTAACTTGTAAAATCTTAGATGCTCTGCAGTAGAACTCAATTCTTCTGGCAGACCAAATTAAATATGTAGAATTTAATGGTTAAGGAATTGTGACATCAGTAATATTATATGAGATTTACTTAAGTTAGTGAGTGTCAAGCTTATTACGGGATTTAGTGGCCTTATGCCTACCCATTCCCTAGTGCCGATCACGGGCCCACAGATCGGATTGTGATAAAAAATATTTTATATATAATATTCAGGATATTCATCAAATAACTTAGATGTCTATACAAATATCAGTTATAATCATCTTTTTCTCAATATTATCTACTCTTGTTAACAGATCTTGAAACTAAGAATAAAAACTAAAAAAAGTATAAGAAAAACAAAATGGTAAGAAAGATAAAGAAAGGTATAAAAGAAAGAAAAATAAACCAAAAGATAAAGAACTAAAAATCTAAATATAAAAATAAAAAAACTCTAGCCGCCTCCCTTTTTTTTTTATTTTTTTTATTTTTCATCAACGTTTCATCTTTTGGTCCATCATTTTTGGTCTACCATAACTTTTAGATCGTCGGTGATTCATTTTTCTTCTTATTTTATATTAATTAGTTTTAATAAATAAATATTAGTAAAATTTTTGACGAGTTTTATGGTCTTTCGGTATGGGATGTTGAGTTCTTCTTTGATAGAAATTTTATAGTCCTTAATTATTAAGGTATTGAGTTCTCCCTCTATGGGAATGGTTAAGAGAAAGAAAAAATTCAATTTAGCATCTAAACAATCAGACTCGTTAAAAGACATCTATAAAGTCGATATATGATTTGTCTTGATCTTTTTTATCTTTCTTTTTAAATTCTTTAATTGACTTTTAAATTCTTATTAAACCTTCAAAAAAAATATCAATTCAGTCCTCATCAATTCTTGGTACACTTATATAATTACATTTGATATCAAGACTTAATTTCAACTTTTAAAAGATTTAACCATCAAGAGTAACGATTGTGGCTTCCATAAGTATAACTGTCTTTCATTTATAAATCTCCCTTCTTAGATTATTAATATTATAACCCTCATTAAAATTTTGAGTATAGATTATTTATATATATATATAAAATAGCATTCTATGTGAAAGAAAATAGTTGAAATCCAAGAGCACATAGATAACATATGATAAGAGTCTCTTCTAGGTTGATTAAGATTTCGAGTTCGAACTTCAGGTATACAGCTGTGTTAAAGCTCTTCAGAGAATGCTTTGCATTATAAAATGAAACTTAGATAATCTGAAAAGAGAAGATGAATCCTAAGCTTAAAATCTAAAAGTTTCTAACTTCTCAAAAGAAAAGAAAAGAAAAGAAAAGAAAGTATAAGGTTGATGCTGTTTTAGATTCTTAAAGATAAGCAAGTATAAAAGAATGTATTTGGATTATAGTACATGCTTTTGTCAACTCTTTCATCACTAAAAATCATTTTTATAATTAAAGAAATCATCACAAAATTGACTAATACGGCAAATTATATCCTAATATAAGGCATCATTTTTCTGGGTTCAAAGCCCATAAGCTTAATAAAAATTTACATTTGTGTCCATTTAACTCTTAAAAGAAATTTAACTTTGAAAAAGAAACAAACACACTAACTGTAATCAAAGTAAAATGACTTTTTATTTATTTATTTGTAATGCTCACAATTAAATTATATTTATTTTATTTTATTTTTCAGTATTCAAGAGATAATTAAAATAATATTAAGTCTTTTTAAAACAATTACATTAATGGTTGAATCTTTGTATTTGTTTAATAATTCTAACAATAATTTTAATATCATTAAATATCAATAGAAAAAATCAAGAACTATTTTTTCTCTTATTTTGCATAAGTTTTTTCACTATAATTTTTATATATAGATTTTAATTTTTTACGAATAAGTTTTTAAATGCTTTTTGAGAATAGTTTTATATTTTTTTAATAAAATATTATACTTTTTTATGACATTGAAATTTCACTATCATGTATGTTCATATGTGATAAATTGTAGATTTACTAAGTATAAATTATATGTATATTAGTAGTACGCTGCAGATTTACCGAAAATTTAGTGTTAACTATAGTTGTAAGCAATATCATCATTAAATATTTCTTATACATTCATCAAATATAAAATCTAGATTCATAATTTATGAACTGTAAATTGATCGATTAATATATAGATCTATTTTTTTTTTAATTTATGAATTTCAGGTGACGTTTAATGAAACTAAAGTTTATAATTTATGAAAATCTTGTTTTAATCTATGAATCTATAGTATTTTTTAAAAAATTTGGACTGCAATATATAAACCTTAAATATATGTATAATGAACATATAGTTTATAATTTATGAACTTATTATTTTTAACCATCGAACACATAATTTATGATTGATGTTTATAGTTTTTACTAATGTATTTATATTTATAATCTATGAAATGTGTTTTATAATTTATACTTATGAATATGAAATTATTAATTTTAATGTTTCAATATTATTATTGAATTTTTAAATTAAAATATTATAAAATATAATTTGAATTTAAATTGTATGAAATAAGATGTAATACAATTTTAAATATGAAAATATATTAAATTATAATTAAGTTTTATATTTTATTTTATTATTATAAATTAAAAATAAAAAGCTCGAATTTAATATTTTATTTAACTTATTGAGCTATATATATTTTTACTACTAATGAGCTCTTAGAATTTGAATGACATTTTCAACGTCATACTGAACTTATATATTAAAATATTTTCAATTTCAAAAAAAGGAAAAAATAATAAATTAAAAGCTTAATGTCACCAAATACAAGTTCAGAGGCTCAAATGCCTAAAACTTGAAGAAATTCAGAACCTACAAAAATCACAAAACAATAATTTAAAAAAAAAATATATTTATATTTTTTGAGAATGTAATTAATTGATATTGAAAATGGCAGTACAATCAACCTTTTCTTGGCTACTGCTTGTATTATTTTCCAGGAATACAGTCTGAGATACCCCACGAAGAGCAAATTGATTCCCATATATAGTTCCCACTTCCAGACTTCACATGGCCACTCTGACAGAAAATAATAATAATAATAATAATAATATAGAGAATGTATACACAAAAATTACCGTCCATATAATGATGTCATATGGTATGTATAGCATGAATTTAATCTACAAATTTCAGAAAAGAAAAAAAACCTCAAAATTTGCCAAAATTAATAAACTAAATAGCAATTAAAGGGTGTATTAGTATGGGATTGAGTGATTAGAATCTTTGGGTGACCTACTGTTTTGGGACATAGCTACTCAATTTCATATTTTCCTCCATTTTTATTTAATTATTATTAATAAATTTTTTCTGTTATAAAAAAATAGGAAACTCCAAATTAATCAAAGATAAAACTGGGTTCGTGGAGACGGTATTCAAATAATAATTTTCAAATACATAAATTGAACATGAAAAATATAATAGCTAGAAAATCATTTGATCGATACTTTTTATTTATAATTTTCTCATCATCATTTATTAATATTGGGTGAAAAGAATTTATCAAATTTTATAATAAATATAAAATAAGAGCTATGAAATAAATTAATGGAAATGGGTATAAAATTTATTGAAAACCATTTCACTTCTAGGTTAAAAAAAAAAAAGAAAAGAATAAAAGCAAATTAGTATAGACCAGCTTTTTCCTTAGTCTGATGGGAAGTTTCTTTATCAGGCAGAAGCAGCTGGGGGATTCAGTGTCACTACGTGTGTGTGTGTAATGTCTATTGTCAGTTTTCACTTTATTACTGTCTGTTTAACTTCTTGTCAACCACTTTGATTCTTCTTTGTGTGGAAGCTTTGATAATAGCAGCTACAAGATTCAGGTGTAGTCTTTTAATCCCTTTTGTGGAATTGTTTGCTGCTTCTCTATCCTTCATTTCTTCATTTCTTTATTTATTCCCTTGCATTGCATGATTAGGCATTTTTTTGTTTTTTTCCCAAATCATAATCCTTCCTTTACCAATTAACCCCAACTCGCATATTTATAAACGACTAGTTTTTTTTATCTCTATATAAATACTAAAAATAATAATAATTAAACTCGTTAGATTTCACATAACAAATAGTAAAGTGACTATTCAATTTAGATCGAAAAAGTATTGAAATCTAATACATTTTTAGTGAAAAATATCACAAATATTCGGAGATCAATTTGTAATCTTTATTGCGATCACCTTGTCTCAAACAAATTGAATTTTTATTTTTAAGAGAAATGGATTAAGATTTTTTTTCGTATTTAAGTTATCATATTTATATAATCTTGACTGTCAATTTAAAATCAATGGTTGAAATTGGTTATCCAATAAAGATCTC
Source organism: Ricinus communis (assembly GCF_019578655.1). Lineage (NCBI taxonomy): Eukaryota > Viridiplantae > Streptophyta > Magnoliopsida > Malpighiales > Euphorbiaceae > Ricinus > Ricinus communis. The sequence goes on along the minus strand of NC_063256.1, from coordinate 35,538,835 downwards.
TCTATTTTCTAGCTCTTTAAATTCGTTTTATATTATGATTGAGTTATGTACCTAATAGTCTTGCATTTATATCTTTATATAGGTTTTATGCTCGTTTTTGTCCTATCAAAATTAGAAGGATCCTTATGGAGAACTTATAATTCCTTTAAGATTGGTCCTCTTTATTATGTTATTGTTATGGAATGTTTATATATCCTGTTCAAACATTTCAATTAGGGCTCAATTAGTACTAGTCTTTCATGAGACTTGTAGTCCTAATTGGATACGAACCTAATCAACTCCGGTTTACTCTGCTCAGTATATATTGGTTAGTTATAAGTTAGTTATGAAAAATTTACCGGTAATAGTTTTAATTCAATTTAAAATGAGATCATATTATAATAACTAATTCATGTTAATCATTTGGATTGAAACTCTTTCTTTTTTCTTTTAGTTAGAATTTGAATCTTGAACCTTCTTTAGGAAGTTGGCTAGATTGTATAATTGAGGCATGGGTTTGAAGATATGATGTATTTTGATACGGGGACATATAAAATCAAGGCAAAACCCATAATTTGTTCCCTGAATTTTATTATTATGTGATTTGACCAATTCAAGTGAAAATATCTATTGAACCCTTAAACTATGTAGAATGTTGCTATTAAAACTTTTTGTAATGCAAGCATTTTATTGAGAGTATATCATTTTCAATGGAAGCACTATCTAATATCAAAAACTTTGCTCTTTTTATACTATTCAGCCCTCAATTAAAAATTTACATTGTCGAGCTCGAAAACTCTATGAATTGGTGCTATTTACTCTTTATTTTATAATAAAAATATCGTTAAATTTGAACTATTAAATTGTTGTGTATTTTAAGTATATATACTCAAAATATAATTATTGCTTAAAAAATGCTTGATGAAATTAGAAGGATGCTTAAAGTAATAAATTGTTTAGGAAAAATTATGATGAATTCATTTAATAATATTAAAATTATATATTGTTCTAAATTCTAAATCTATTTTAACAAAGTTAAACAAATAGAGAATGGAAAAATGTTAGATTTAAGCACTTCAGTCTACACCCCTCTGTCTATAATTTTGATCTTTTCTTCATCTTCACTATTCTTTTATCTATGAAAATAAGAATAGTTAGATTTTGATATTTCTTTTCAATATTCAATTTAAGGTTTGAATCAAATGAGAATATATTAGATTTTTCTCAAGACTATTAAATAAGGGTTGAATAACAACAATTTACATGGTACACATCTTTGATTGAAGGTCTCAGTAAGAAAAACAGTAATAGTTTAGGGGTTAAAATGTATAGGCTTTCCTCAAATCAAATAAGTTGATATGATTCAAGGGCGTGAAGATGAAATAGTAACGATTTCTTTTAGTTTAACTAAGATTTATACCGCTACATAAAATTGTTGAGATAATACTTTATTATATTTTGTCATCCGTAAAAATATTACTCAACATTTACTGTAAATCAATTCTAGATGCATATATTCATGGTGACAAAATGACTCTGGTATAATATTATATATCTCTTTAGTGTTGGACAAAGAATGACGTATTTTGCTACCAACTCAAAGGTAGAAAAATTGGAAACATGAGTCCGCATTCCCAATGCAGATCCAATTTGCTAATAATGTGTACTCCTACCATACCATATTCTGGCAGCACCAACAACTGAAAGGAATCTCTCTTCCATCAAGACAACACACATAAGAAAACACAAGTAATAAAAAAGAGAAAAGAGATAAGTGTAGTACCCATTAAGCAATTCTAAGAAATAGTATTGAGATCCAATTATTATGAACAAAAATCTCAAGGAGAAGAAAGAAAAGGGTACAATCAACATCACTAGGGCAAGAAATTGAAACAAAAAATGTAGCTAGTTTTGAGACTTGATAATTAGATTATATATTTGATTTATGATCATTTTCTTACAATTGTAGCTCTCTTCATATTGTAATTACAAACTGCTTCTAAAGAAAACAAGAGGAAAAAAAAAAAGAAAAAAAAAAACCTCTCTATGTTCCCATTTTCTTTTCTTGTTTGGATGGTAGAAAATTTTATGACTTCAAAACCCCATCTCCAGGAAAAGAAAAGGAAAGGAAAAGCAGCCAAGAAGATACATATTTGTAAAATCTTGAATTTTCCATCTCTCTCTGTCCATGTATGTATAAGAATCTTGGTGACTGCCTTTCTTTCAAGAATCTCCATGTTTGTGCCAGCAAACAAGCATGGCAACACATCTCCTCATGATATAGAATCTTGCCTTTTGTTCTTTTGCTAAGCTACTGCACTTTCTTGAAATGGATGAGCTCTTTTGGGAGTAACTCCTTGGAAGAGGACATTTATTGTTATTATTACTGCTGCTGCTGCTGCTGCTTGGAGAAGAAGAGATTTTAAGGGAAGAGCTTCTCAAAAGAGGTGATTTTGAAGATGAACTCTTGGTTGAAAAACTCCTAACAAATGATGACGAACCTTCTTTCTTTGATGGTTTCCACTTCTCATCCATGTAACTAGAACCCTCAAAGAAAAAACAATGGAAGCTATTATTTCTTTACTAATGCCAAAAGATATGATGCTTCTTAGTGTATAAGGGAAAGAAGACAGGGTGGAGTGGCTATTGGGAAAGAAGGTGAAAGGGATATGTGATTTGAGAATGGACTGTGGGCTATAGTGAGCCTTTGTTGTTATATATAGGGAGTTAGGTTATGGAAGTATATAGTCTATTGAACATTGTTGTTGGAAAAAAATAATTCATTTTTGAAAATGTTGATGGGACAATTTAAATAACTTCAAAATGAAATTGACATATTCTAATTATAACAAATATAAAACAATCAAAATCCCATTTGATTCAGTTGGTATCAGTTGTTGAGACTTTATAAGTGATATTTATAAATAAATAAATATTCATTTTGAATTGTAAACACTCAATACAAATATTTATAAAAAGAAATACTTTTGAACAGTTATCACAAAGACCCATAATTTCATTTTAATTTCTTGCTACTTGCATGGTATTTGTAATATCATTATTATTATTAGTATTCTAGTATCCTCATTGCATAATTTTAAATGGGTAGTTCTGAGAGGACTCACAGATGGGGTGTCCTTACTAGATAATTCCCTAGCTCTAATTCTCCATCACATCTCCTCTTCCTCACTCTTGGAGATCCATCCATCATTAATATTGGAGACACTGCTGTCGTACGGTGCTCCATTATGGTGGCTTCTTTATATATATATATATACTCTCACAGAAACACATAGAGAAGGCAGTAGTCAATAGAGTGAAGACAGTTGCTAGCTGCTTCTTTTCTTTTCTATTTGTTAAGGTGATTTGTACCCATTGTTTCACCAAAGAGAGGGTCAGTTTTGATTATTGAAATATTTACCCTTTTTGGCGAAAATTAGGAGCTCTAGCTGCATTCCTTCAATTGGGCTCCATTATATATATATTCTGCTTAGTGCTTCCCTTACCAAACTTGAAGTCACATGCAGGCTGTTTTCATGGCTCAAATTTATTACCCTTCTTGTCGAAACCAAACCAACCTTCTAGTTCCACATTTAGAGATTTCGCAAAGGAGAAAAAGAAAAAAGAAAAAAGAGAAGGAAATGTATTGTATTCACTAGTCCAAATCAAAGCAATCTTCGACATTGACATGAAGATATTCGCAAGAAAAAGGAAAAAGAAAATGCATTACAGTTTTCATTGTGACATTGAAACCTTGTTAACAAATATGAGAGGCTACAATTTGTGTTCGTACAAAGCATGTTGTTATCCAAAGAAAATCATCTTTAAAGAGCGAGCACATATATAAATTTGTGGTCCGTCGATCACTCACTTAGTACACTTAAATTAGTAAATATGTTACTTATGTAATAAATTTTTATCAGTATTAGTAAATGACGGTAAAAAGATCTTTTAGAAATTTCTTTTTTGAGATTAATCAAATGAAATTAAGGGCTCTATTTATGAATGATTAGTTAAGGCCCACATATTATAAATGATATCATGTATGTATGTATGTAATATGATTACATCTAATGCTTCAATTTTCTATGGCATTGGAAGCAGAATCTTCTTTCATATTCAGCACCTGGGATTCTTTTCTCGATTTTCACCATCTATGAAGGGTACCATATAAAGATTGATGAAATGTGTGTATCCTCCATGTCTATCTGTGAATCACACCAATATTATTAACTTTGTCTTTCCATCTCTCTCTCTCTCTCTCTCTCTTTCTCTCTCTCTATACATAATTAATCGTTAAACACTATATTATTAGTTAATCTTAATACGAATTAAGAACTCACATGAAATTGTACTATTTTCATTATCTTTTTAAATGTGTGAAGGTTGGAAATTTAGATTTACATCCACATGCAACCATTTGGATCAGCAGTGAGAGAAAGCTTAAATTTGAAAAGAAAATTAAATTCGAAATAAATCCAAATAAAACCAGTTCTCTATAACTATCAGTCTCTTCTGCAACTCACCATGTGATGAAATTAAATATGTGCTTTCTGCTTCTTATGGGGGAAGACAGAGTTCAAGATTTTTCTGCTTATGAGATTTTCTAATGCAAGACCGACCATAATCAAATGTCTTCAAAATTTCCATACAAAGGGATCACATATTTAATTTTTTATAAATGTACACGAGTTTTTTTTTTCTTTTTTTTTTTAAATCGGTAAAGTTTGAACTCTGACATCCACTTTTAAAATGATTTCACTTTACTATTAGCGATATTTTCACACTTAAAATTACATTGAAACATACTAATTGGAACCTTCAATTTGAAAGTTACATATGACATAAGAAGTCTTTGATCAACAGCTCAAGAAACAAAAAGTTGTAAGATAATTGACTAGTCAAAATATACCCAAGTTCATAATGTAACTGTAGATACCATCCACACTGTGAAGTACTCAGAAACACAAGTATTATAGTCAAAATTTTCCTCTTTTTTTTTTAAATTAAATTACATGCAACTTAATCCTTTTTTAATTCTAAATTACCCATCTCCATGTGATCTTAACACAGCATTTAATCATAGTTAAGAGAATATTTGACCTCAGCAGAATATTTGAATCAAATCAATTTTCTTTTCTTAAAAAAAAAAAAACAGCATTTCTTGTTCTAACGGCATGTTTGGAGCATGTGATTGTAACATAATAACATGATCACAGAGAGAGATGAAGCCAGAAGCCTCATTTTCACAGTATCAAAGAAATCCAATAATCTCATATTTAATCTCCACATTTGCCATCTATAATCCAATAATATCCCTTCAGGTTTTTTTATCTTCTTTATAATACAATTCACAATTCAATGCTATGAACCCAATTTAATAAGTCCATTGAGTGCTTAGGTCAACATGAATAGGAAATGTCACCAAAATATTAACCATTGTTCAATCTAAGCTTTGACTTAGTGTGTCAATAGCTATATTTTTTTTTATTGAAATGTATTAAGTTATTAACAGTCCATTGTTAAAGAAGAAATCTTCATTGTTAGAAAATCTCATAATAATAATTGGGAAAAATTAATGACTTATAATTGCAAAAGGATGGAAAGGGTAGCATTGTTATGGGTATTTCTTGAAGAACTTAACCCATCTGATCTAGGCTAAAGAGTTGATTGGTCAAATGGATTGAATAGATGGGTCAAAATCTAGTCACATGGTATGTTTTATTTGATATACAATGTACCTCTTTTTCTAAAACTTTTATTTTTAAGTCTCTTTGGGCATAGCAAAGTTTTTGCTTAATCATGTGGGTTTGAGAATATCAGCATTTGGGTGATCCACATGGAGACATGTGAGCTGCACAAGGCATGGGCAGGGCAGGAAGGAGATAGCTCTCATGAAAATTTGAGAAAAAAAAGAATTTAAAAGTAAATAAGGGTGGAAGAAGAAGGACAAGAACCCTCTTATAAACATATCCAATTTGATACAAATTTAGGTCAAACTTCCCATAGTTATGTCTCTACACATGGATAAATACAGTCCATTAGTTTATAATTACCACATCATTATACTTTAGCAAGTCTTTAAAGTTCACACTGTTGTTTGCTTATAATAGAATTAGCCATTTTCTTTTTAATTTATGGTGATGCCCACTGTGTTGTTTCTCACAGTGTTGCAACAGTTAGTTATTAATGTTAGGATTAGAAATAAAGTTGGTTTTTGGATACTGACTTTATTATTCAGATTCAATTTAGATATTTTTTTAGACTTATGAATATATTAATTAAATCTTAACATAGTTAATTTAAATTAGCTACATTTTAAATAAAAATAAAAAAGTGAGTTATTAATTTTTCAAAATGAGAATTGATACAACAAAAATAAAAAATATCCAATTTTGAAATAAAAGTTAATTGAAATTATTATAATTAAAAACTAAGTATTAATATTTTAAATCAAAAACCACAAAAGCAACAAATATTGCTATTTATCGGTGTTCTTACTATTTCTTTCTAATGATAATAGTGAAAGAGGCGACTACAATGGTGACGATGATGAAAACAATGAGAAAGGTGGAAATAAGAGCGATTGCGGTGGAAATTGCAATGATAAAAACTACTTATTATTTTCATTAAATTAATTATATTCAAAGAAATTTAAAATCTTAAAAAACTTGAAATTGTATTATAGTTATCAATAGAACACTCTCTTATTCTTATCTAATATAATACTAATTTAAATTAAGTATATAAAAGTTTAAATTAAAATATTTATAAATTTAAAAATTAACTATATTGAGCTCGACCAATAAAATCAATTATCAAATTACGCTTTACTTTTTAATATTAAGAAAGAAAATATTCTAAAAAGATGCGAGTCTCGAACCCAAAATCCACAGGAGTTTAAACTTTTTGACCACCAAACTAGATGGTGCTTCTTTTTCTTTTTCTTTTTTTTATTATTTTAATGACCATGGATTACATGGACAAGTCACAAATTGCTTGTAAAAATAAAGAGATTTTAGGGTGTGTTTTATAAATTAGACAATTAATTGGGATTAGGAGGTAGTGCCATAATGCTCAAGTACTTTGGTACAAGTTGACCAAAAAAATAAAAGTACTTTGGTACAAGTTGGGCTCCATTTATTTCTTTTTGTCATGGGGCTTAGGCCTACAATATTGTAATTCCATTGGGCCAAGAAATAATTTTTGCAAAGGAAAGAATTTATTATCTGTCACTTCAAAATTTTGATGACTTTCTTTTAATGGGCAAACCTATTTCACTATGCTTAATTTGTTCTATTAGCTAATTGCCTTAAGTGACATTATTTCATTTGCCTTATACTTCCTATTAACATTGAAAGTTAATGTATATTCATACTTTAAAAGTTATGTCAGCATTGCAAAATTTGGCAGGAAAAACAAGTTAGTGTTATGCTTTTTGAAATTTACAGCTACTCTTTTATTGGTAGTAAAATATTATTTTAAGAGTTTTATTTAAAATTTAAATTTAAAATTTTGGTTAAATAGAAAAAATTATTACCGTTTTATCTATATGCGTTTAAATAAATTATATTAATTTTACTATTTTATAAAATTTATTTTTCAATTTTTTAATTTGCATTAAAAACATTACTATAATAACTATCAAACTTCAATCAATTTTTGTATATTTTTAATTATATATTATTAATAAAAGTTTTGCAAAGAAGATTTTTTGTTTTCATCCGTTTAGCTGGTGGTGAACCCTTGCTTCTTAGAGAGTCCATCGGTTTTGCTTTGAAGATTGAGGCCTTCTCTAGGGTTTGGACGTGGAGGTTGAAAAAGTATTCTTTTCAATTTTAATTTTAATTTTAATTTTATTTTATTTCTTAAATTTTAAAAATTATTTTGTAGAAAATAAATAAAAAACAGTTTATAAAAAATTAAAAAATTAATATAATAAATAATAACCCAAAAGACACCGTTAATGTATTTTGAATCCGATATCAAATCGGTGTTCTGATAAAAAATCTCATCTCGTATTCTGTCAATCAAGAAATTTAGTTTATAAATTTAAATTCACAGATCAATTTTAAAATAACCAGTGGTTTAGCCCTTAAAATCTTTAATACAAATTTTATTGGGATTGGGTGACTTCACCCCTTAAGGCTCTCGAAACCTTAATTTTGTATAAAATTTGTTATAACTGAACTGAACTCTAATAAAATAAATAGAATTTTTAAATAAATTTCATATTATATATTTTATAACACCAAAATATCTCAGCAACTTTATCATTTTCATTTTACTTTCTGTCTAATGTATTTTTTTCAAATGAAATAAATTTCTTAATGGATTTCAATCAAGCATAGCATTTATTTCATTCAAATTACATAAACTTTGTATTTACAAATAAATTCCATAAATTTTATGGATTCCAACCAAACATAATGTAAATTACATATTAAATTTCAATTGATAGTTAAATGTTTTAAGGAAGATTTTTCTCCAATTTTGATTAAAATATGAAAGAATAAAAATAAAATCTACTTTCAGTAAATCACAAAAAAAAAATAATCATACTTTCTTCCTCATTAATTTCTTTTATATTTTATATTTATTTTTTATTCCGTGTCGTTTCTCGTTGTCTCCCTATTATTTTTTTTATTTACTTTATTTATTCTTTTTACTTGATTATTTATTTATTTATTTTCTTTTATCACTTAGTAGTTATTATTGCGCTTGTACTCTTTCTTTCTTATTATTTTTCTTGCTTCTTAAATGAATTCTAAAATGTTGTAGTTACAATGACTTTTTAATACTTTTATATGTTTATTTAAAGAAAATTTATAAAATTTGGAATAAATATATATATAAAATATTTTAATATGTAACTTTTATATAAAATTATATGCTAAAATATTTTTATGTAAATTTTCTCCAGAAAAAAAGCTTTCTATATAAATTAATCTAGAATTTTATAATTTTTATTCAATAAATACATAAAGATATTAAAAAGTCACTATAGTTACGACACCTTAGAATTTACTTGCTTGTCCTTAATTATGAGGAATCTGGAGATTGATACTCCTTTAGTCAATACATTTGTTATCTACTCACTTGTATGAACATATTTGGTTTAACTGCCTTCTCATTACCATGTCTCTTACAAAGTGTTCATCAATTTCTATGTGCTTGGTCCTTGCATGATATACTGGATTAGCTGCAAGAGAAGTTGTTCCAATATTATCGCACCAAACCATAGAAGAGGAACACAACTTAATACCCAACTCATCCATTAGAGACCTTAACCAGCATATCTCAGTAGCCACTTACGGAAGAGCTCTATACTTAAACTCTGTGCTTGATCTAGAAACAACCGTTTGTTTCTTAGAGTTCCATAAAACTAGAGTGGGAGCTATGTATACATAGTAAGCACTTGTAGAACATCTATCATCAGGACAGCCGACCCAATCAGTATCAGCAAAGGCACTCAGTGACAGACTTTTGCCTAGCTTGAACGAAATCTCATGTGTCACTGTTCCTTTTAAGTACCTTAAAACTCTTTTGCAAGCCTGCTAGTGAATTGAAGTTGGACTATGTAGAGATTGGCTCAATTTACTCACAATATACACAATTTCAGGTCTTATCAAAGTCAGATATTGTAATGCACCAACAGTACTCTTGTAAATTGCAGGATCTGCCATTGCTTCCCCCTCAAACTTTGACAAGGTCCTACATGGAGCAGCATGTATAGAGCAAGGCTTCACTCCCTCCAATTTTAGTTTCTGCAACAGATCACTAATGTACTTAGCTTGAGATAAGTACAAGCAAGAAGAATCCATGTAAGCTTCAATACCAAGGAATAAGCACTTTGCAAAATGAGATTAAAGTTTGTGATGATTATAAGGTCGAAAATGAGGGAAGCAGGCATAACCAAACACTATAAAGGCAGAATAGTCAGGAGTTTGATGAAACAACTTCTCAAATGGACTTGAGCCTGCTAGAATAGGAGCAGGTAATCTATTAATCAAGTAAGAAGCAATGGAGAAAGCTTCCCACCAGAATTTTAGAGGCATATAAGCTTGGGCAAGGATGTATAAATTGAATGCCATTCTGATCAAGGTATGAAATAAAAGGTCTATACTCTCCTCCCCAATCACTCTGTATGCATTTGATGGGTAAAGCAAACTATTTTTCAACAAGGGCTTCAAATTTGAGAAAAGTTGGAAAGGCCTCAGATTTAGTTTGTAAAAGTTATATCCAGGTAAATCTACTAAAATCATCCAAAAATAGAATATAATATTTATGTCCTTCAGTAGAAAGTGAGGAGGTAGGACCCACAAATCTGTGTGAATGAGCTCTAAGGGTTTAATGGTTTTTGTACATGAGTATGGAAAAGGTAAAACAGAATATTATCCATTTTTTTAATAATATAATAAACGTATTGATGGACTTTGGACCCAAAAAAAAAATCCCTAAATTGCCTCCTACAAAATTACAAATCACTTAACTACCAACTAAATAAGAATTTATTACACTTGAGGTCTAACTCAAGTGGTAAGAACATTTGCTTTTAGGAGTGAGAGGTCTCGAGTTTCTATTCTCCGCACTAGGTGAATTTTCATTTTTATAGCGAGTGTAAGGAAATGACCACCCTTTGTTGTGTAGTCCATGACTTGTCGGCCCTCCAATGAATTAAAAAATAACAATTTATTAAGGAAAAGCTATCAACAATTATTAATAGATTGCTTTTCATCAGTAATGAGTGATTTTTTAAGGTTTTTCTTTTTTTGGTAATGGATACTTGAAAAGTCCACTTTAAGCATATCTTACCCTTTTAAAAAATGCGATGGAACTAGAATAATAGGAGCTAAAATCTTGCCACTACCGCTGAATAAGATCCTTGAATCTAGCAATTAAGATATCTAATGGGTTTAGAACCCTAATAGATAAAGGGCTAATTTGATGCTTTAGACTTCTTTCCGAACTAAAAATAAATTTCCACAAAAGCTCACTTATTGGCATGGAATATGGATCAAGCTTGGGTTTCTTCTGCCAACTATTCTTAGATGCAATTCCTCATTTTCGTTATCTCCAATATAATGATTATTGACAATATAAATGAAAAACTCATCAATTTTTATATTTTATTCTACCAATTATTTTTTTTAATCATAATATCATGTGAAACCAAATAATAACCTCTCGATTTACCATTTAGAAACCAAACGAAATCAGATTTCCAATTAAGACACATTATTGAGAAAGTTATATACTTGAAAAGCTACATTTGTCTATGGCAGGTAGACTTGTTCTCATCAAGGTTGTCCTAAATAACTTGCCAATTTATTACATTTCTCAAGATTTCCTCAGAGGGTTCCTGAAGGGTTATCCAAAATTAGTAGAAGGTTCATCTGGAATGGGGTTGAAGAAAAAAGAAAAATTATGTCGATGAATTGGGTAATCATTGAGAAAGCAAAAGATTCAACGTAATTTATAGATTCACACAATTAATTATAAATTAAATGAGTTTAGCTGCTCAATATTAAATTTGAAAAAAGTTATCCTTCTTGACATTTAAAAGAAATAATGATTTTTGAAGTCCTAAAAGTAATATGTTTCTTTTTCTTTCTTTTTTTTTTGTAAACAAGTTCTAAAGATGTTTTGAATTCTTTTAGTGCTTATATTGATTGTGATTAAGTTCATTCTAGTGATTAATATTTTTAAATTAAAATATCAAATAAATGAGAAGAAGTTCTAATAATTGATTTATCATTAAAAAATTATTCACAAAAAACGGGATTTAATTATAAAAGAAGAAAGCTATTACTATATGGTTTGTCATTTCTTCAATTGGTTATTCCTAATGATCATGTTAAAAACTAAAGAAAGAAGAAAAAAGGACCTAATTATAAGAAAGTAATAATATTTTGTAGGATTTAAATGTAAAATTTTAATATTTAACTATAGAATTAAAGCTAAATAAATAAATAAAGAAAATTTTAATTTAATTGAAAATTTTCTTTCATTTTAAAAGTTTTATTTAAATTGGAAAGGAAAATATAAATATTTTAATAGTGAATAGTATTTTGTAATTTAGATTTAGAGTAATAGTAATTTAGAATTAAAGATATGTATATTTATTAGTTTTATTTTACAATTTAAATTTTTTTTGGTTTTTTTCGTTCATTAAAATTATTACTTTATTTATGACATTAAAATTATTACTTTAAGACTATAGGCGAATGACGGGAATTGAACCCGCGCATAGTAGATTCACAATCCACTGCCTTGATCCACTTGGCTAGATGACGTAGAAACCAACATAAAAAAAAAGTATTTATGTGATAAAAATTATATAATATTGATAAACGTGATATCTATAAAAATAAATTAACACGCTGTAATGATAGAATTGATAGATTAAGACTAATGAAATGTATTTTATATACTTTTAGAATTTATTATTTTAAAAGAAAATTTACAAAAATAAACAACTTATATTATCCCTTCTATTTGTGGAGAATTGTTCATTGAAACCAATCTAAAACATCACCTTTTTGCTTTTGGTCAAATCATTTACAATTGTTGAAATCATAGCATGTGATTTGCCTGTTAGATTGGATTGATTATTTACAAAAATTATCATATAAAAATTAGTTTATTCTAATTATAAAAATAAAATAAAATGGTAAACCCATGAAAACCACCGCAAACCAGTGTTAGTATCACAGTGATGTTACTGTCATCGACACCTTCTTCCACCTCATCCGCCACCACTATTATCACTGTTACTTCAGTCTTCAGAAAACAGTATCCATTGATATAGATACAGATCATGTCTCTATCTATTACTTTTGAACTGTAATTTTTCGTGCTTCTTGCTGAGGTCTTATTCATCTCCATATATATATTTTCACTCTATCGTAGAAGGATTTCTGTATGGAATTTAAGGCCATACATACATCTCTAGCGCCTCTCATATTCCATCTGCATCACTTGTATTGACCCAACAGACAACAAAGAGCTTTGTGATTTGTTTACTACACAATTTCACACTCACCTGATCTTTTTGGGTCTTATCTTATCAATGTTAAGTGCACTAATAATAATAATACTAATAATAATCAAATAATAGGGGAAGAATTGCTATATCTAGGGTTGTAGATGTATCATCATGAAAGAAACAGCTACCCAGCACTAAGATTAACACAGTGATTGGACACATAGAAGGAAAAAGAAAGGAAAGGTTGATTGTGTTGGCTATATTTAGTAAGTAAAACTAGGTTCTTTCATTTTTCATATGCATCTTGAAAACCATGGTTCAAGCCCTATAAAATTCAGCAATGAACTTCTTTTTTATAGAATTAAACAACCATGTAGAAATGTTTGAAGAGGAAAGCTATGGAGACTGAAAATGGACAAGCTTCACACCAAATATACACACATATATCTGTATCAATAAGTAGAACCATGAAGAGTACAGTTCTTAGAAAAAGAAGTAATTAAAAGAAAGCTGCTTTCTGAAATAATTACCACCTATACATATTTACTCTCTAGTACCATTCCCAAGTCCACGGCTACAGTGTCAAGTGGCCTAAATATCCAAACTAGTCAATTGATTACAAGCTACCATCAGAGAATATGCTTAATTCCCTTTCAGACAAACCCTAGCTATATGGCTAAGATTTTCAATCTTGCATATATATTTTGAAAGAATTGCAAATTAAAACACAATATGCAACAGTTACCAAAAATGGTGATACAGATTTTATAAAGTAAATAAAAATAAAATGAAATTTTTAATTTTATTTTATTTAGGAAGGATTAGAGTAAATTGTGAATTGAATTCTACCTCTTAATTGTTGCTCCCTTCTCAAACAAGAGTTGATTCTAAAACTTTGAAAAGACCCCATCCAAACATAGGCAACCTCTACCAAGTAAGAAAGGCATCATGATCAATCTACAAAATCAATCCATAAAAAGAATTAAGTTGAGATATATATATAGAGGTTGAAGAAGTATGTCTGTCACCTTTCATATCAAAACTGGGACATGCATATTGTATCCTCTGAAGGTTGGAATTGAAGGTAAAGGAGAAGAATAGTCATATATTTGCTGATGCAGCATCATCAAGATTCTCATATAAGAAAGAGAGCTCTTTGGAGCAAAAGGAGACCCCTCCCTCATCCTCCATTGATCAAACTATTAAAAAAGCTTATGTGAATCTTGATGATGCCGCATCCGCCAATACTGACTGATTACTGTCAAGGCCTTGAGATCTGCCCCAAGAAAAATTGAACCAACACTAAACCCTAAAAAAGAACATAACCCATCAAGCAGAAGTAAGCAAAAACAAAACAAAACAAAACAAAAAAAAAAAAAAAAAAAGAAGAAAGCAATTAAAGAACTTGAACAAAACCCACCTCAGTAAATTATTTCTGCAGCTATATAGTCAAATACCCACTTAGGTAAAAAAAAATACTAGGGTAAAAATAGATATGCTAGGGTAAAAGCAGATACTTACAAAGGGAAATTCAACAGAAAGAAGATTTGGACCCCAACAAGCAAAAGAGAGAAAAGAATTCTGAGGAATGAAGACATGAAGAAGAAGGGTATTTATAGGGAGTTAGGATTGGATATGATTGGTTAAAGTTAAGATAATGGTTTATGGTTATGCAAGTTGATATTGTTCTGTACCAGAATATCAAATCAGTTAATTAATTAAGGAGTCCATACTTAGCCCACTTCTGCAAAACAGGTGTCCTAATAGGAACTGGTGAAACTAAGATTATATGATCCATCTAAGGCATGGCATCTTAGTATTATATACCTAAACAAAATGACAAAAGATTAAGCTATAAGACTTAGTGGTTGGTTTTGAGGATGGATTAGTAAGAATAACTAATTTTTTATTAATCCCTAAGTTTGATCACAAAATATTTATATATATATATTATAAAGATGCTCATCATGATCCTACTAATTCTAAAACAGCAAAGCATTTCATGTGGATTGTGGGGGCAAAACTGAGAAGATCTGACCCCAGATATCTAATGTTGTTCTCTCAAATGATTCTTTGCTTACCAGGACACCTATTGACATATAGCTTTTCAGAGTAGTTTTAGGTACAGTTTACAGGTGTCAGCAAATTATTGGTTTTGTTTTAAATTGAAATCCAAATGAAAAAGGAATTTAAAAATTAATTATTTAAAATTTTAAATTGAACTGAATTTAGCTTAAGAAATAAATCATATCTTAAGTAAAGCTAACAAGAATAATTTATTTTTTCTAAAAGCTAATTAATAATACAAAATATTATTTAAATTATTAAATTTTTGTAATATAGAAATGTATTATTAATTTCATCAGCTTAATTAGGATTATTTTAATTTTAAAAGCTAAATTAAAATTATTTTAATTTTCTAAAAACTAAAACCGAATCGATTCAATTCCATATTCTCAATTCAGCTCTTGATTTTTATTTTTATTTTTACATTTTTCACAAGCAACTATGATTTTGGGAAAAGCTTTTCAAAACCATGGTTTTGAAAAAGTAAAAAAAAGAAATCAAAAAGACATTTTCCAGAAAACTGTGTTAAACTGACACTTAGTCACCTGATATTTTGGTGACCTAAGATCATTTAAAGGTGAAAAGACCTCATTTATTCTTACTTTTTTGTACCCACCATTGAAAAATTATTGGTATCATAGATTTATATAAATAATATAAATACACGAATCAAAATAATAATATAAACAGTAAATTTTTTTGGAATTGATTTTTTAGAAAATATATAATAATTTATTAAAAAATATCTAGTCTCACTAACTATTTCATATATATTTTAATAATAAGTATAAATTTAATAAATGAGAGGTAATATTTATTTTTCATTTAATTAACTAAAATTTATTAAATTAATATAGGATGAAACACAAATGATGTTTCTAATATAGCAAACTAAAAGTGTTTTTAGCAATTATAAATATTAATATAATATGATGATCAAATAATATTTATAATTGAAACTAATAAATGATATCGAATAAAAAATTATTCATTAAATATAAAAATAATAAGATTCATACATAAGCACAAATGCTTAACTAAATACTAACAGAAAATTTGGTTTTATATCTTTAATCCTCAATCATGATGATTATATATAGAAAATTACATTAAAGTAAAAACTCCCTTAAGGTCAAGAATTTCTTCTAAGATAATAAAATGATTGATTTTTACTTTTTAATCCCAAAAGCTTTCTTGATTTTAAAAGAATAATTAAAATAAAAATTAAAGTGTTTATTACGAAAAACTATAGAAAAAATTGTAAAAACAAGAACGATGCAAGAGAAATAATAGAGAGCAGACTTCAGACAAACATAGATCTAAATTTATAGAAATACATATAAAGAGTTCTCTTTCAAAAACAAGTCTCTCTAAAGATTATTTTTATCACAAATCTTAATAATCCTCATATAAATAAATAATTTTTAAATAACAAAAGACTAAATTGCCCTCTAAATGAATAGTGATTTTCGGCCCATACAGTAAATAACTAGTCTACGCGTCTCGGCTTGTATTTATCAATAAAACATCCTATTAGCACTTTGTTTAAGTATTTTACTCCATAATTTTCCTTCTTGACTAATATTATATGAATTTAGATAATAAAATCTTAAGTGAGATATAAATACATGTTTTCACTATACTATATTTAAAAGATATATCATTAATACTCTAAAATATCATAAATACGTACCAATGATTATTAAAAGTAAATAGAAGGGAAAGTATAATTTTAGAAATTAAAACAAGAATCTATTAGAAAAGAAATATATGATTTTTTTTCAAAGAAAGAAATATGATTAACTTAAAATCAATTCAAGGAACATAATCACTTAACATAGTTTAATCCGAGATTGAAAGAGAAATTAATAATGTATAAACAACATAAGCTTAGTTCAGAATCGAAATCCAATCAATTTTTATTATAATAGTAACAATAATATAAAAGTATGAATTAAACGTGACGCAGCGAATTTAGTAAATGCCTGTATTAATTTTTTATTAAATATATTTAACACAGTTTAATTTAATATGAGTACATGATAATTTTTATGTCAATTTTTTAATTAATAATTTTATTTTAAACACTGAATTTATAATTATAATGATTATATCTCAATTATTAACTTATTATTCAATATATGTATTATGAGATTTTTAGGACACCAATCTCCAGAAATCACTTATTATTGAGATACCCTTAAGTAGGGGCACTATAATGTTAAATTTAGCATAGGCAATCAAAACCCTTCGCTAGAAGTCTAGAACCCACCATCTGTTTTCTTTTCTTTTTCTTTTTTTCTATTTTTATTTTATTAATTATTCCCTCTTGAGTCAAATCTTTTGAGCCATATTTGACCTCAATCTATAGTCACCATTACCAAGTCATTGACCTTTTCTTTAATTATTAGTGATTCTTCTATATGAATGATTAATAGGGCAAAAGAAATCATATTAAAAATGAATCTACAGAGACAATTGACCAAGATCACCACCAAGTTGGACCAAATAAATACTGTTTTAAAAGAAATAATTTAGATAATAACATAATGATATCATGAAGCGTTTAAGATTATGCTTTATTATTCCACTTGTAATAATAAGGTGCATCCCGTGATTACTTTGATATAATAATAACAAAATTGAATTATGTCATAAGCCAAGACTAATCTTACTTAATTACACATTGACTAATGAGATTATTATATTGTTTGGTATTTCATCAAGAAATTATAATTATTATGTTTTACATACATACAAAAAATGGGCTTTACGGTCCAAATTTTTTCTAAGTTTTACAATCTACAATTTAAAATATTTTATTTATATGGTATTTTTATTTTAAAACAATATTATGATATTTTTTTAAATATTTTATCAGTATCTTTTTTTAATAAAATTATGAAAATATCGTCTTCATTCTCCATCCATATTTATTTCTTTATTGTCATATAAAAATATAAATAGTAGCTATAAACACAAAGCCATTATTTTTCTTGACTTTTCTAAATAACTTTTTTTATTTTATTTTAGTTTTTAGTTCATATATTTTTAATTATATTCTTGATATATTATAGTATAATTTTTAAACATATTTTTTTATAATCGTCAAAATATATTAGTTGCTATAAAAAAACATATAACTTTTTTTAATTTGTGGATACCAAACATAACGATCCAAAATAAAAATAATAAATCTACTTCACTTAACTGATTTGATAATAATGCAAGTTAGATAATATCATTTCGGTATTTTTTATGTATACTTTTAATATCTTTTCTGATTGAAGTTTGAAAAAACAAAAAGCTGTAAAAATAAAAGTAAAAAGTAATCAAGAACCATAAAATAAAATTTGAAAAAGAAGTCGTAAAATATATATATATTTTTTTTAAAAATAAGTACCATAAAATTTCCTCTTATAATTATAATGTTCGGGGAGATAATATTTCTAAGTAAAAAAATTAAGGAAAGATGAAAAATTAAGAAATAAAGAAAATATTTCTTAGCGAAGAAAGGGTCCCGCCGACTGTTGATAAAAATACAGACAGTTGAGATCTTACTCATATTGAAATATTAAAAGTACTGTTAGGCTAAGCTTATACATACTTAATTTTATTAATATTGATTTCTACTTTGCCTTAAATCCAGGCAACACACACACAAAGACTATACAATTAGACTTCCTTGAAATTCTATTAAACATATGGATGGCATCAATCCATCCAAGTTTTCAGAAAAAGGTGAAGGCACAATTTCATTAATTATGAAAAGCACATAATAATGCATATTAATTAGAGAGTACTTTATGCTAATCATGATTGTAATTTGAGGCTGCTAATTGGCAAATTCAACGTGTAGATTACGTGTAAAGCCAAAGACACATCAGAAAGCGACTTCCTAATTGCTTTGGCTTAAGCAATTTATTTAAATATATATATGAGGGGAATCAAATATGGGTTTAATTTTATTAAAAATTTACTTGGATAATTCAATTCCTTGCTTTATAGGCTAATGATACATACAGTTGAAAATTTAGTTAATTAATTAATGTTAATGACATGCACTTGATGTTGTTTGTCCGGATGATAATTGCTTTATGGGATTTGTTTGTTTCATAAAACAATGAATCATTTACATGGGATTTGTCTGTTTTATAAAACAATGAATCATTTACAATGTAATCCCAGTAAATATTCCTGATTACGTCAGTGGCATTCATGAAACAGACTCATCTATAGTGCCCTCCTCACCAATTTTAGTAACTGTAAATATATTTTTATTAAATTATTTTTAAATAAAAATTATACTTTTTAATTATATTTTTTAAAATTATTTCTGAGATAAAAGTAAATTGTATTTTTTCTAAATTATTTTGGGTTACAGCCGACCCTAAACTTAAATTAGTTCCACTCTTGTAAATAAATTATATCATGGACCCAGATTTATATTTTTTTTTTTTCAGAACTTTGTTTAGTTGTCTTCTTAATTGTATCTAATTACATATATATATATAGCCTTTTGGAAAATAAAATAGTGATGTCACAAACTAATGAATTATAAAATTCGGAATATGATTTTTATCTTTAATATTTAGTAAATTAATAATTTTATTAAGTATAATTTGTTAAAATAATTTTATTTTTTTTAGTTTTTTATTACATTTTAATTACTTTCTTATTTAAAAGTTTATTAATAGTTATTCCCTCCATTCTATACTAATTTATGTCTTTTACTATTTTATTTGGATTAAGAAAGCGTTAAATAGGCTTAATTATAGAAAACAAATAGCTAATTGAGACTAAATGACTCTTCTATAGATAATAATGTAAATTTTATATTAAATGAACCTCAATTGTATATATGATGTACTTGTAGTTTATAGATAATCTTATTATTTTTTATTCTATGAATACTTATTTATTTTATGCACAGACAGTATATTTATTATTTATTTATTAATAATGTCATGTTCATTAAACATGAACTTTAAATTTATCATTAAGAAAACATACATTTATTTGTTATTAATATCAAATTTATTAAACATAAATTTGAGATTCATTACTTATAACTTTTATGTTCATCTCTTATTAGTATAAGGTTCATTAAATTAAAGTGTAAATTCATTAATTTTTAATTATAAACTTGTTCTTAACATATGAATATATTATTTATTACTTATAAAGTGTATTTTTATTTATTATTAGTGACAGGTTCATTAAAAATAAACTTTAGATTCATTATTTATAAAATTTATATTCATATATTATTAGTGTCAAGTATATTAAACATAAATTTTATGTTCATTACTTATAAATTGTATATTCAACTATTATTAGTGCAAGAATCATTAAATATGAAGTTTTTATTTGTTAATTTTTACTAGTAAACTTGTTCTTAATATATGAATATGCTTTTTTATTTATGATATTTTAGGCTATAAATCTATGAACTTTAGGTATACGTGATGAATTTACAACTTACAATCTACAAGTCGTTTTATAAATTTAAATCATAATACTAATGTTTGGAGGAAAAAATTAAAATTATTTTTATTCATTTGGAAATATAAAAGTATTTTTCTTATGTTTAGTCTTAATTATGTAGATTAAAATTTCTATTACTTTAATATATAGTATTTTTATTATAAACAATGTTAACATATTCTTAAAAAATAGATTTAGTGTTGAAGTAAAAAAGAAATATAAAATATAGTAAATTATAAAAATTGAAATAAAAAATATAATAAGTTTTTTATAATAATATAATATAAAATAAGAAATCAAATATGATAAAAAAAATATTTTAGAATATATTAATTCATCTATTTTATAATAGATTTAAATTTATGGTACTAATTTATTTTTCTTTGTTTGATCTATTAGCATTTAATGATATAAAATACCAATTAATATCTAACCAAACAAGTGTTTATTTTATAATTTATCAAAACGCACTCCTAATTTTATAATCTAATAATACACATGTGTTTTACTTTTGAATATTTGATTCTTCATGTTTTCGAGTTCAATCCATTATATATATATATAGAAATATTTAATTTATTAACTAAATATTTAAATATATATTTTTTTATTTTAGAACTAAATATTTAACATCTCGTCATTTTTAGTAGATATTTACGACTCCTTCAATCATATTATGAATATATACATGAGTCTGTATATTTATTAGTTAGAGAATTAGAATTTTAAGTTTTGAAAATTTTATTTTCACTCTCAATAAATAACATAATTTTAAAATAAAGCTTTGTCTATATTATATGTTTTATCATAGTTTCAAAATCATATTATAGTTTTCTTACTTGAGTTATAGACTACAATATCCGTTCAACCTTCTAAACTCACACCAAAAACTAAATAAAAAGAATACATTATAACCATATAATTTATAGATTTTATGACACTTTGGCAAACTATTAACAATGGGTTCGTAATTGTAAAATGTACAAAGCATAAATTTGCAACTCTTTAACATATGTAAAAATTTGATTCAATAAATTATATTTTCAAAGTCCAACCTTTTCTATTGATCAAGAGATTATAATGGATGGATAAACTTTTTCTTGAACAATTAAAATTTTGCATTAAAAGGCAAAGTCCAAGAAATATAAGATTCAAAGGCGTAAAAAAGGAGCCAGCCTGCAAACAATAGAAAAACAAGTCATCCTATAACATAGAAACCCTAATCTCTACTCCTAACACAGAGATAGTCGCTGCCACACCTTTAAGTGCCACCATAAAATAAAAACTCCAACAATTGAACTTCTATGAAGAGACAGAGAACAATTGATTGTAGACTCTTTGATGCATTCAGATTTGATGGAGAAAGCCAAAGACGAATGCTAAAATACCTAATCAAAGCAAAGAGGATAGAAATCCAAGAGCCAAAATGGTTATTCCACCTCTAAACCATCTTCAATCAAAACCAGTTTGAGATCTAGACTCCATAACAGATAAATCTCTCATATTAGAGAGAGAGATGGTCCACCATGGAAGCTCTAAAAAAGTTCATAATAAGAGCACAAAAGCACATCTTTAGGAGCAAAAAAAATTATTTATAACATACTTTTAACTAAGAAAAATCTGATTAAAAATAAAAAAAGATAAAGAAAAATGTATGGAGAAAGTGATTAGGAGGATTTATTCAATCACATAGTTTGGGCTCCAAGAATATAGAGCCATTGTTTGGGCTCCTAGAATATGGCGTCTTTGGGGCTTTCTATTTTATTGTATCGAAAGGCTCAATGAATTAAAATTTTCCTATTAGGCCAGATTATTTCGGAGCAAACTGCCTCCTAAAATTACTAAAAGTTACTAAACTTTGAGATAAATAAAAGAGATAAAGCGTTTGTTACTGAAAAGAACAAAGGGTTCTAACAATTGAACTTTGCACATTATTCAAACATTGAATTAGAATATTATGAAATTTGAAGAGCTTTTAGAAGTGCTTTCTTTTCTTCTTATATGGAGAAGAAAGGATGTGGGGATTTATAATGAAGTAATGCAATTAATCATAATATAATATCATCCTTGGGACGTTTTGGATGGCTTGATAACAAAATTTAATTCCTCTGCTTTTAGCCAACTTTCTATTACCTTATTATTCACTCTTCTATATCACAAATCGGCCAAATTTGAGAGAAATGGCCTCTAAAAATATAGAAGCTGCCATGTAGGAGTGTGAAAGCAAGATTAAAGAACTTGCTTTTATAATAGAGAAATTATTTATTATTGGTAACAAAGGATTCAAAACTAATAAGAGGTAAAAGTTTGAATGTCCACTAAAACTAACATTATGTTTGAAGGTCTAACTACAAAAAGTTGTATTGTTTAGAGGCCCAAATATGTATTTTGTCTAAACATATAAGAGAAAAATATTATTTACAACAAATATATTATACTCAGTTAACTATTTAAATTAATAAAATTAATAATTAATAAATACTATAATAATTATATTTATTATAATAATTATATTATTATAATTATATAATAATCTAATACTACTAATACTATTATATAATAATCTAAAACTACTATATAATAATATTATTATAATATTATAATAAGAATTATAAAAATAATAATATTTTTATAATAATCATCCTGAAATATCTAGTATAGGTGTTCATATTTTAAATATATGATTGATTTATATTTTCACTGTTTTATAAACAAATTGTGTTCTTTTTGAACAACAAATATAAATTGTATTTGATACAAATAAATTTCATAAATTTTTATGAAATTCAACTATCTATAATCCTAAATATAAAATGTTTAGTTTAAATAAAATTGATTTAGACTAAACATTTTAGGGTTTAAGGCTATAAATACTTCTCTACAAGCTCATCTTTTATCGAAGTTAGAATGGCATATAAGGCAAGAGCTTGTTTGGTCCAATTGATTAGTACAACTGATAGTTAGTTGCTGATAGATGGTAATTGATAGTCTATAGCTGATTCATATATATATTTTATATGTATTCTTGAGTTATCGCTGTTAATAAATAAAATACTAATAAGGATATAATTTATATATATTTTTTGTTTTTTATCAAAAGAAAAGGATAGCTAGCACTAAATAAGACCCAAAACAGTACAAACGATGTAATTACATGCAAGTTGGGCTTAACTAACCATAACACTTGACAAAGGTCAAAAAGATTAAACAACGCACTTCATAGAGCTTACACTCGCAAGAGAGCTGGAACACACCAGACTCAATAAAGGTTGGCCATTTACCACTACAAAACATAGTAACAAAATACTGATAACTAAGGCTGTAAATGAACCAAATGTCTCGTGAGCTATTCCAAGCTCAGATCGATAAAAAGTTCGTTTGAAGTAATTCGTTAATTTAAACGAACTGAGCTCGAGCTCAATAATTTATCGAGCCAAACCAGAGCTTGACAGGGTTGATTCGTTAGCTTGTAAATCTACTTGTTTATGGGCTCGCAAGCATGTTTGCGAACAGGCTCATAAGCTTGAGTTCGAGCTCGATTTGTTAATAAAGCTCGCGAACAGATTCGCAATCTGACTCGTTTATAAAATTCGTAAACATACTTGAGAAGCAGGCTTGTCACGACCCCACCCGTGGGCCCGTGACTGGCACTAGGGAATGGGTAGGCGTAAGGCCACCGAAACCCGTAGTAAGCCTAACACTCACTGACTTAAACAAATCTCATCTCAAATTAATATTATTAAAGCCACAATTTATCTTAACAGCTACATTCTACATAAATACTTGATTGGCCCGCCCCGAGCCTTGCCACCTGCAATCTCTCTCTCTCTCTCTCTCTCTCTCTCTCTCTCTCTCTCTCTCTCTCTTCCTCTCTTCTTCCCCGATTTTCTTTCCTTTCAATATCGACATTAGGCCTCCGAACTTTTCCTTATTACAATTTAGTCCCTCAACTTTCTTAATTACTTACAATTCCATCCATCAAAATTCCAATTTAACCCCAAAAATAACATTATACTTTCAATCCTTATTCCAAAGTAAATTTCCAATTTAGTCCTAACACACAATTAAATTAAATAATCAATTTCCAACTTAAAATTTAATACTACTAATCAATTATAATACCAATTTTTCCCAAAATTCTTTTATAAACATCCTTTACAATTCTACCATAATTTTTCAATATATAATTTTACTTATATAAATATGCATTTGGGAAAATTTTGAATAACCAAAATATAATCATTTCTCAAATAATTTACTTGAATAATTTCTTAAAATTTCAAACTAATTGGGTATAGAAAATAACTCATTTATTTATCTAACATGAACATTCAAAATTTGTATTTAAATCATTCCAATTAAACCGAATAAAAATAAAGCTAAAATTAACTTAAATAAAAACTCATTATTAAATATATAAAAATTCCGGGTGTTACAAGGTTTGTCAGTAAACTCGTTTATAGGCTCGAACTCGAATTCAAAATAATAATAATAATAATAATATAACTACAACATTTAAATATAGCTATTATTATTAGTAAGAAATGCAACAAAAATAATAAAAAAGTAAATAAATATATTTTATAAAAATTTAATAAAATAAGTGTTTTTAAATTAGATAAAATAAAGTTGACTCATTATTACAGTTTTTATTTTACTTAACGAGTCTGAATCTGAGCTTGAGCTCAAATTGTACTTAATAAGTTCGAACTCATACTTTTCTCATTGTGCAACCACTTAATGAATCAAACTCGAACTAAGCTCGAGCTATTCATCAAATCGAGCTATTCGGGAGTCTAACGATTCGAGCTCGAGCTCTATTATAAAAACTCAAATCGAGCTCGAGCCAAGCTCGATCTCTATTATAAAAACTCAAATCAAGCTCGAGCCAAGCTCGAGCCTCCACCATAATTAAACAAATCAAGCCTGAACTTGTTAATGTTTGGTTTGGCTCGAATCAACGCGCCACTGATAACAACAAACAAAACAACACAATCAAACATACAAATAGTAATATAAATAAAATACTCAAAACAGAAAAGAAAAACATAGATTGGGGCAAATCTCTAGTAGCAAAAGCCACTGAAAACCGCCCTAAAAGGAAGACCCAAACTAGGGGTGCGACCGATGACTAGAGGCTTTTAGATAGAAAAAGTTTTGCTACTGAAACCCCCCTAAAACGAAAGAAGTATAATTTATATTTAAACTGTAATATACTAATAAAAAAACTATAGAGAAAAAATATTATAAAAATATGCAATAATGGGAATTGGATATGTGACGATAAAAAATTATAATACAAAGTTTTATATGTTTTGTGTTTGTTAAACCTGCAAGTGATAATTGTTGTTCTTGAGAATTATTGATGGTTTCATACCTTAATTTCATAGCTTATAGATATTTAAAGACTGGATTGCTATGTTGTGTTCTAAGAGAAGAGAATGAGCCAAATAAGCCCTTAAACTCAGAATGTATTATATATTTTTAGTTTCAAAAATTGATTTTTATATAAAATATGACAAAGTGATTTTTCTTAAAAGATTAATTTATAAGAAAATAAAAATATTAAACAAATTAGAAAAGTGAAGTGAAAAGAGAAGGCGAGAGGAAAGAAGTAAACATAATGTAAAAATTATAGTCAATGAATCTTGAAACGAAACATGTACCAAAGCAAACAAAGAAAACTGAGTGATTGAATCAAAATAAATTGTTGTTTCGATTAACCAATTATGGATAAGTTTGGAATTCATTCCAATTCGACTTGACTAATCTACTATATTTTCCGCAGTCATAAGAGTGTGCCTATGTTTCTGATTTACGAATATGATATATTCTGGGCATTTCTAATAATATCAAGTGTTATTCCTATTTTAGCATTTCTAAAATAATACTAAATTTATTATTTTCTTAAAATCATAGATCGCTGGAATCAAATTACTATTATTAGAATCTAATTATTATTTGTCGGAATCTTATCATTGGTTATCAGAATTTAATCAATGATGATGGTTGATGGTGATTAAAAGTATTTAAATTATATTAATAAAAATAAAGTAAATATAAATATATTATAATTATGATTACATATATCTTTTATATATCAAGTATTATTATTAAATAAAAATAATAAAATATAATATATTTATTATTATATTATAGCAAAAAAATTTTACAAAAAAATTATATAATATATTTTATTATTATATTACATAAAAAAATTATTTTCAAATAAAGTAATAAAATATAATATAATACTGATTTTATTACATAATTCATTAAGCAATATCCAACTCAAAACTAATTACTTTACATAAGATTCGTACAAGTATTTTCACTTTTATTGAATCCTAGACTAACACATTTTTATTAGTTTGTTTAATTTTAATATTTAGATTATATTAATAAAAAATAAAATAAATATAAATATATCATAATTACATTTATCCTTTATTCAAATTAAAAATAATAAATTATAAGATATATTTATTATTATATTATATAAAAATTAATAAAAATATAATATATAATATAACAGTAATTTTATTACATATTTCATTTCAAACTCTTTATTGAATTCTGCATTAACACATTTAAATTAGTTTGTTTAATTTTACCTTATTGTCATTTTAAATTATGGTAGTTAATTGATACAATTGGAAGAGGGATTTTGTTATATACGTTTCCTTTATGTAAGTTGTATTTTTTCTTTATGTACTATCCAGATTTAGTATTAGTATAACCAACTTAGGATTTATTTAGTATCCAGATTTAGTATTAGGATAACTAATTTAGAATTTATTGTAAGTAATAAAATTATCTAATTTTAGCGCAAACCCATTTCTGAAACTCCAAACTTGGAGGAAGAAAGATGTCTACTTACAAAGGAAATGACTTATCAAGTTATTAAAAAAAATTAAGATATTGTTAATAAAATATTATTCTTATAAATACTTTCAATTTATAAAATTATTTACTAATTTATTAGAAAAATACTCTAATACTTACCAAAAGATTGCATAAAACTCGAACTAAAAAGAAATATTTCTACGGTCCAAAATATTTAAATTAAGTATAAACACGATCCATTTTTATGATATAACTTTTTTCTGGATTATTGCAATAATAATTGATATCGTACCAGAACGATGTCGTATGCAACTCCAAGAAGAAGACTGATATCATAATCATAAAGAGTACATTGCTTATTCCATCAAGTTCCAATTCTTTACCACCAAAAATCAGACAGAATCCAGAACGGTTCTATTTACACTAGTGCAGTGCGTAATCCACTAAATTACACCACCCATTACAACGTCAGGTAAACCAAAACCAAAATCAAAATCAAAATCAAAATCGAAACAAAAGTCACAATGAAGAAATTAATTTACACAATTGCATCCTTTTTATTGACCTACGCAAAAACAGGTCTTGATTTCCCATCATCAAGCACATGCCTGCCTTCTTGGATTCATCGTAAAGAAAAGCTCCAGCTCAGGAGCCTGAAAATACCCATTCTTCGGTGGGTTTCTCTTCTTTCCAACCGTTAGCTGCTTCTTCTTCGGCGGCGGAGGACACACTTTCGGCTCTGGTATCTTGAAGTCGCTGCGAATTGGGGTGGCGCAGCCGTCATTCTCATTCTCCGCCCCCACCCCCATCACCGTCGGGCTGTCCTCGCACCCTTCTCTCTCCATCCCCTTAATTAATTTCCAAAAACAACAATCAAGATTGACCAATAAACAAGCAACAAGAACCAAAAATCAAGAAACAAGATCCAAGAATCAAGAAACGAGAAACCAAAAACAATAAGAGCCTTTTCTTTTCGTTTTCTTGAAGTAGAGACTGAACTGGGAGAAGAGAATTATGACTGATTTATATAAATTCTTTAAAGATTTTTCAAAAGGAAAAATTTCCACGAAAGCTCAAATAATGTGGATGGTTCTGGACCGTGACTGTGCTAAATTTATTTATTTATTTTTATTTTTTTGTGGTAGAGAAAGCTACACGCAAGCAACACGTGTCAGAAAAGCGAGAGCCCACCTGTCTACGTGGATCAACACGTGGCCCGCTTGTGGCAATAGTCTCGTGTTTTTATTTTAAAATTAGCCTTGGCGCCAAATTATTGTGTGGTCGGTGAATGCGCGGGAAAATATGTTTGCCACTAATAAGGTGTCGAGTTGTATTTTAATTTATTTATTCTTTTATCAAATAATTGGTGCCATTTATTTTTAGTAATATATAAAGGGTGTGTTTTTGGTAGGTATAAGGTCTTATGGACCTACTATAAGCAAGTTGATATTGTCGCATATCAATGAGGCATTCTTATAAAAATAAATACATTATTGAAAAAAATATTTTTTCATTTCGAGTTTTTTTTTTGAAAAATTTAAATATATATTTGAAATTCGAGAGATACTATTTTTTTAATATAAATTTTTATTAAATAAATATATAAATGTATTAAAAGAAAAATCAAATTATTATAACTACAGTATCCTAAAATTTGCCCTAAAATCTATTTTTTTCGAGCCTTCGACATGCTTTCTATAGAAATAAACGACTAGAGAAACTTTTCTATTAGCCTTTCATTAATATCTCCTAGTTAGAGAGTTTTGCACCTCTTAGAAATAAGAAATTAATCTTTTGTGAATTTTAATATGTTAACCTCTTACGATTTAACTATGAAATTAAATACTTGAGAAATGAAACAAATATTAATTTATATAATTTGTTAGCTAAAGGTGAATGCAGCAAATGAAGAAATTGATGGACGCGCTATACTAAAGCATATTTAAATTTGTAATATTTAGATTCATCTTACAAATAGAATAGTAAAATATTTTGATCTTAAGTTATATAGAAAATGGTTGAACTAAAAGTTTCTCTAACCTATAAGATTATAGACAATTTTTTAAGGTTTTCAACGCTAAAGAATCTAAATACAGTAAAATTTCTCTACAGTGATGTTCTATATAGGAATAACTTCTACATAACTATATAAAAAAATTTTAGTACCAATTTGGGCTAATTATAAATAAAAATAAACTCCATATTGTAATAAGTTATAAATTTTTTAAGTTCGTTTTAAGAAAATATTTATATATAATATATATTTTTAAATATATATTATATAATTTTTTATCGTACTATATTATTATTTTATCTCATTAATTTTATTTGTGTATAATAACATATTAACATATTTTATCTCTGGTTGCTATCGTTTTACCTAACATAATTAAATATTAACCCAAAAGAGAAAATTTAATACTCAAATTTCCATTAAATTCATAGCCGTAAAATTTATTTAGTCTCAAATATATAACTATGGAGATGTTTTACTATATTTAAAAATTCTTAATTTAAAATATTGATCTCATAGATCGCTATAATTTTCTTGCCACAATCGGATTAATATATTATAATCCTTTCTTATTCATCTAAAATGTGTTTACTTAGGAGAAGTTGATATCATATTTCTCTACTTCTATTAAGATTCTATGATGTTAAAATTAACTTCTATATTAACGAGCGCTTGATTATTTGTTATGTTATCAATTCTTTTGAAACAGGGTTATGTTATGAGGTTAATACTTATACTTATCTAAATTAAAAATATAAATTCTAGATATCAAATAAGAACTAGAATTGATTATATTATTTATTAATATAAAAATATTAATTTTATTAATAAAGAGGAAGACAAATCATGCTTTCTTACCAATCTGAGGATAAAAGAGATCTTTTACACATAATTGTACCATTGTAACTGAGAAATAAAAAGAAGAAGTTATAGATTATAATTTTGTTTTAAAACTTTATTACAATGATTTTGTAGTCACTTAAAATGAAAAATAGTTGTACCAAAAAGTATTAGTAATTTTCAAATAATTCTAACTAATACTATTTGATATACAATAATAGCCGTAGCTAATATTATTGAATATAGTCGTTAAAATACTATTTGCACCATATAGAATATCGTAGTTAATATTATTTACTATGCATAGATTATAATTGCTACAACTATTTACGATCAACAAATTGTGGTAGCAAATTAGTTTGTCATTTATTTTCATCAGTTTTCTTTTATGTAATTAGTCTACACTTAATTTCGGTAATAGTCTTTGTAAGATGATACTTGCCTCAACACTCATTTTGTTACAAGTGTTATATTAATCTCGCCCTCTTTTATTTGTGTCATTCTAATATACTATAGGTATACGGTGCTACATAAATTTATAAATATTGATATTATTTTAATTTTAATAATTTATTAATATAATTAAATACTATAATAGTAAATCATATATAGTGCTTAATTATTGATCAATTAAATATGTTATTTTTATTTATTAAAATTACTTATCTATTTTTAGAATTTAATTAGTGGTACTTAATAATTATAAAATTTTAACTCATATAAATAATTAAAAATTATATATAAAATTATTAACAATCTACATTAGTAGAAGAACATATAACATAAATAAATTATTTAAATTAATATTAGTTAATGATTTATAATTAGAAAAATAGATTTAAAATGATAAGGATACCATAATGATACTCTAGCAACACCCCTTTTCTTTATCTCACTTGTTTTGTTCATATTAGACTCTTTCAAATTACTGTATTCAGATAGGATATAAATAGTGTATTAACATCATATAATTAAATAAAAGAGTTAATAAAATTGCTTGTTATGAGTAAATCAAATTCATCATATATAATTGCATTGTTTTAGTATTTATATATAGCAAATATAACTAACTGGAATATAACATGTTTAATTAATGCTGTAACAATTTTGAATTGAAATATGGATCCATGTATTAAACAAGTTATATGTATGACCCATTTATTAATCCGTTTAATAATTATTTTTGAAAATAGATATGTTTTAGTTATAATCTATTATTTTTATCTATTTGTGTCAATTCTTATCATGTGCATATATCAATATATTAACTCAATAACTAAACTTGTCATTTTGTATTTAAATGGATTCAACTTATCAACTCATTTGCACCTAACTTTTTGGTTTATTAATTCATTTATTGATCCGAAGAACATTTTAGCTTATCAATCCGTTTATTGATCTGAATATGTTAACGTTGAATTCAAACTATTTAACTCTTTGTCGTATATCATAGATTAGATTATAGATATTTTCAAAGCGAAGTTCAATTTGGCTACTCAACTTTGTGAGCGGGTTTGATTTAGTCTTTTTTTTTCTTTTTTTTTTTAACTTTGCCACAAATTAGGAGACACCTTTATATATTTAGTTCATTTATCCCTATCACCTTTTTAATACCTTTCCTTTTGTGGGCCGTAAAAGGGTCGAAGTCCAACTATTCAAGTAAAACCTTCACCCCCTTGGGAAAAGTATGCACCCAACAGATTTTGGATTATATTCACTCTAGTAGACCAAATAATTGACCCAAATTGTGCTCTTTTCTACAATTCTATACTATGAATTTGCATAGACAGTAGAAAAATAATTAACCAAAAATTTTATCTATTATATATATATATATAAAATATATAAAAATGCAAAGGAGAGGAAGAGTGACAAATTTACTCATTAATTTCTAATAAGCGAGTTAATTTAATCAATCAATTAATTTATTAAATACAAGTATAATTTTAAAAGAAAATATAAGATTACAATATTAAGTTTATGAGTTTAGAACCTACTCATGCTTTATAATTTCATCATTAATTAATATCAATATTACAATCATGTTTATGAGTTTTTAAATAAATTTAGTAATTCAAAGATTAATCTAATTTTTTTTATTGTAATTAAGTTTATTATTTTGCTATTTTTTAATTGAATTGAATACTTGTATACCAATTTTTTAAATTAAAAAGTCATGATAAAATTGTAAAAAAGATAAAGTTTATGCTTTTTTTTTACAATTAAGCAAATATAAGATTCTTGATGTGGCGTCTATGTGGAGTCGCTCAGCTAACTCTGACGCTATGTCAGTAAGATTATGGTGGACTTTTCAATTGGTACTTTGAATTGTAAAAATTATAAAACTTAATGCTGAAATTGCCAAAATTAAAATTATGTTATATCTGCAAAAAGCGATAAAGGTTGAAATTTTTTTTGTAAATAATTATTATTTAAATTATATCGATTTGATTAAAATATCAAATACATACTTGGATAGATTAGAGTTAAACTTAGTATGTTATTCGAGTTATAAACATGTCAGTCCATTTTATAAAAAGGGATAAGTTAAATTTTTTTTATTTTAAATATGTTATATTTTAAATACTTTTTTGATTTGTAGAACTAAACATATTTATTTTTATTTCAAATTTAGTAGTTACTTGAATAACGGGTATGGTTATTAAAATTCATATGCATTACCACATAGATGAAAGAATCAGTCTAATTACACAAAGGAGAAGAAAATTTTTTAAACTAACCAAACTACCTTTAAAATTAATCAGTCTAATTACATCATAATCTTATATATAATTTAATTTATTCATTTGTAATCCTATAAATAATTGCTAAATTATAATATCACATTATATATATAAATAAATAAATATTAAATATATATATACCAAATATCTCAAAACAATTTTTTATAAAAATTAACAAGATATCAAAAGAAAGTAAAGTATTTTAAATTTTATTTGATTGATTTTTTAATTTATTTATTCACGATATATAATATTTTATCATAAAAGTCCATTAATAAAATTATTAATTACTTCAAGCGTTCAATGTTCTTTTATTTGTTAAACTAATTACAACATCAAAGAATATGAAAAAATATCACTTTACATTTTTTAATTATTTAATGTTTGTAAATATTTTGTTCCTTTATCATGAAAGTCCAAAATTCTTTTTTTATTTTATTTCTCACCTTTATTTAAAATAAATTTTTTATTTTTATTTAATCGTGATTAATTTACTATTAAAAGCAATATAAACAATTTTAAAACATTGCATATCTTTCATATTTCTTTATCTATCAACATACAAGTTTTATTTTAATACTTTTTATTAAATAATTATTAAATTGTAATAGTGTTATTAAATAATTCTAAGAAAGTAAATAAAAATAATTATTTTATTAAAAAACAACATATTTTTCATAAATAAAAATTCTAATAAAAGACAATTAGATAAGAAAAATATATAAAATTAGTGTTGGCAATGGATCGTTTAATAAGAAATATAACATTTAAGGATTTTATAAGATAAAACTTTTAAATTTGTTTTAGGGTAAGTTTTTCATTATATAACAACACATGAGTCACTATTGTACTAGTTAAATGTGTTTAGAAAAGTACTATATTATATACTTTCAAAACTTAAATATCTCAAAAATTTTAAGATTTTCCTTATAAATTTTATATTTGTTCTCGCCCTCTAACTTTTTAAATTTTTCAGAATTCAAAATTCTTACTCTTAAACTTAATATAAAAATTGTATATGATAGTTATTAAATATAAATGAGCTGTTTATAAATTTAAACAAGCAGAATAAACATTTATTCAGGTTAACTCAGTGACTCAGCAACCCTCAATACTGGAGTTGAGATTTGCTTGTTTTCATATTGAAACGAGAGTTTATGTAAAGCTAAAATCTCAATGAATTTTTGTTTTTCTTCTATAAAAACTTTCTTTACTTTCCTATTAAAATTACGAAGCTCTATAGCTTGGAAGCATCATTTATCTTCCTTCCATTTTCAATTCTTAAACGTTTTTCATCATTCTCTTATAAAATTACTACCTTGCTCATGATGATTTTTATATATATGGCACCTCATAAATTTAATAATATGTATTAGACATGGTGGTATTATGTCTAAAAGTTATTATTATAGTTAACGACTAATAAATCAAGTTAGAAAAGCATATGTCATGAAGAGAATTTCTTCTCTTAATAATTAAGATATAAGGGTGTAGGATGGACCTAATACAAATTCCTACCTCATTTATCTTCCCATCTGAATACATATATAAAAATTTGAAATATGTATTTAAAAATGTGTAAATGAGATAATAACGTTAAGATATTGAGTTCAAAATTTAGATATACAGTTATGTTAAAACTCTTGAGATAGTATTTTGTTATCTACAAGACGACAAATCTTGAATTACTAAATAAAAAAAACTAAAATGCGTTATAAAAAGACAAATTTAAAATGTATATAACTTAATTGAAAATAGATCTATTTATGGGTTTTAGATAATTAGTTAATTTTTATGGATTTATTTAAAAAAAATATATAATTAATTTTTCTATTTTAAATTTACACTGAGTTTTTTTAATTTTTTTAATTTTTTGACTTTAAAGATATATTTTATTTATTTATCCGATAAATTAGTCTAACCGAAAAGTTATAAAAAATATTATCTATCAAGTTTATTAGTATTATATTCAAATGATCGAAACCGACCGAATCTAAATCTAAATTTTGAAAAACTCAAAATCTGATAATGCCGAACCCGACCTGAATTCTGAACAAATCTAGTTGAAATCATTTGTGAGTTTCATTTTGGAAGTGTAAAGTAATTTATTGTGATTTGCAATTTCCAATGGCGATGCCCTAAATCAGTCCTGGGGAGCCACTGCAAACCTGTCACCTCACCGTAGATTATCTGCCATACCAACACCCTCCACGTACGCCATTGTCGGGCAACAAAAGCAGGCGGTGATCCCAACAAAGAAGAAGCCAGTTGTGAAAACGGCAGCCGTCCGTGTGGCACTGGCAAAGTCTATTTTGGGTGGCAGTCGTGTAGGTGTGTTATTGCGGCCACCTCCATTAAATTGCATGCCGGTGTTACATTACATTACATGCATGCATACAAGAAACGGAGATTACAAAGAAAGGAAGGAAGAAAGGTGCGGTACGGATCATATGAATGAGATTACTTATCTATTTCTCTTGTCTTTTGAGGAGACAAATCTTTTGTTGTGAGCTTGGGACATGTGCTGTATAGAGACATTTATATGGAAAGAAAGTGTTACAAAGTCTAAACCTAACATTTTCAGATTTATTAGGTGGGTTCCATTATATCAGTGGTACTTGTAAGTACTCTCTATGTAGAACGAAAATGGAAGATATATATACCCAACCGCGAAAACCCCCTTTACGTAATACATAAAGATTGTTCTTCTTTATTGACAATATTATATTTTTCTCTCTTTGATTAGCAAATCTGTCTAAAATTGAGAAAGGGCACAAGCTTTAAAAGCAAACAGGAAAAAGGGAAGGACTAGATGATGAGCCAAACTCATCATAAGTTACATCATTCACTCTTAGGTATTAGTTTCATTTTCAACTTATATTTTCATGGTTTTTTGTTGTTTATAAGAAAGAATCATAAAAAAGAAATCATCAAATAAAAAAATTATTTTTTGATAAATTCAGTTTACTTTATATATATATTCATCAATAAATTAATTATATAATATTATTTATTATATTGATTAATTTTTAATAATAAATAATTAATAGTACTAAATAAATTAACCAATATAATAATAATAACTAATAGATAACATTAAATACATCATTTTACAATATAGATAATTTGACCTCTTAAAATTTACCGTTGACGTACAATATATTAACAGTAATTTTCAGGAGATTAAATTATCTATATTGTAAAATGATGTATTAATATTATTTATTAGTAATTATTATTATATTGATTAATTTATTTATTACTATTAATTATTAATAATTAAAAATTAATTAATATAATAAATAATATATTATATATTATTATATAATTAATTTGTCTATGAATATACGATAGTCTTATAAAATTCAAGTACTATTGATATTTAAATGCCACCAAATATGATTAACATGTATTGTATTATAAAAAAATAAAAAAATTGATTTAATAAAATTAAATAAAAAGTATCAATCACCATATTTAAGAACAGAAAAGTCTCAAATTCTGGATTTCAATTTTGGACATCCGACCAGACTAAAGCCTGATTGTCGGTTAATAGAGTTTGTTTTTCACCTGCTTACAGAAGTTCGGAACAGAGGCATAATAATGTGCCACGTCCTCAGCCCAAGTCCCCATTGCAATGCCACGCAACGCAACCCTGCTGCTCTCATATTTCACTGGTTCAGATGGGCTGGGCCGCCAATGGGCCATAGGGATGACAATGTATGACGATTACTTTAGGGAGTCACGCTCGGGAATGTCAATGTCTTCCTCCTACCTTGATGGGATACTACCACGCCTTCACCATGGCGCGTGCCCTACACAACACTACACTTTCTTTAATATACATATATGGTTTCATTGTTAATGCAAAAATCTTCTATTTAAAATTTGATCATATTATCAGAGAATTTCCAAGTTAATTAGCTGTCTAAGTTTTAATTTTTGAAAAGAAGGAAAGATACCGAATTACATTTATTTATATACTTCAATTCTTAATTGAGATGGATTTCATTTAAGTCTTGTCTAAAGATAATTTCTAATAAGATAAACTAAAAGAATTAATATATTAAAAATTAATCCACTCTAAATTATAAAATATTAAGTAATTTTTGTATTTGTATTTGAGATAATTGACTTTTAAAATTGATACATACCTAGCTAAACTTGAATTTTCTAAGCTAACTCGCCTATTACCTTATCAGATCTATTAGTCAAAGGACACATTCACAAAAATTGAAAATATAGGACGTTGTGCTCCACTACGCCAATCTCGGAGACTACTCCTCATGTCTGACTGTACACATAAGATAATGCTATAAATATTTCAGGATACTCTATCATCAGATAACACAATTACAATTCTTTATGAATTTTACCCAAGCCTTTACTTATATACTAACTTAAGTATCATAATGATTTTTTAGGTACCACACCTGGAACTTCTAACTTGTTTTATTGCAGATATCCGAAAAATCTCCAAGTCAATAGTGTACGTTTATCAATCTATTCCTGACTGTATCAAAAATAATTCAATAAATAATTATATTTTGTAATAAAAAGTAAATTATTTTTTATATTTTATGAATTTAAAATTATATAATAAAAATAATTATCTTTTTACATTCGCTATAAAAATAAAAATTTATTAAATGCATATACTTTCATCTTCTAAAAGCGTGTAAAGTGTAAAATTTAATATAAATAAAAGATAAATTTGATTTTTGATTTTTTATGTTGTAAATTTAATGAAATATTTAAGGTCTATTATGCCTAAAGAAAAACAGAAGAGATAAGGGGAACCGGAGGCGGCCCATGAAGAAAATGCAGAAGCTAATTAGAACACACAAAAAAGAAACGCGTGAGAGGCAGGGAGGCTGTAAGTATGAGAAAAAACGTGTCCATAAGAGAAACAAAGGGGCTTTAATGTTATTATTTATATTATTATTATTTGACGAAAAATGTTAAGAGGCATTGTTGGGGTCCGGAGTCGGAGGGGTAATAGGCCCTAAAAAAGGGAAGGGAAAGGAGGGGCACACTTGAGAACACAGAAGCA
This sequence comes from Ricinus communis, assembly GCF_019578655.1. Classification (NCBI taxonomy): domain Eukaryota; kingdom Viridiplantae; phylum Streptophyta; class Magnoliopsida; order Malpighiales; family Euphorbiaceae; genus Ricinus; species Ricinus communis. The sequence goes on along the minus strand of NC_063256.1, from coordinate 35,500,817 downwards.
AGGTGTTCCCATAAACCTGGTGACGCCTGTCACCTTTTATAACTTCTCTCTCCCTCTCTTTAAATATATATATATATATTATATAAAAAGCTTCATCCCCCTGATACACATTCATATACTTGTAGCACATGTTCAAGTTAACTTCTGCCACCTCTCTTTCTCTCTATTTTTGTGTCTTTCTGATCTTTACAGCCATGCAGCAGCTTACTACTCTTTTATCATCTTTATCATCAAGTTCTGCTGCTGCTTATTCCTTTTATCAGTCTCATCAAGAACTTGGGTTCGTGTTAATAATGGTGATACTGCTCTTCTTGATTCTTTTTCTCCTTCCTCTTTTTCTTCAATGGCATCATTCCAAAGACAAACGTCTCCCTCCTGGCTCAATGGGTTGGCCTTATATTGGAGAAACACTCAAGCTCTACACTGAGAATCCCAATTCTTTCTTTTCCAATAGGCAAAAACGGTATGTAATATATTCATATATATCCCCACACTAAACATAACGAAAGCAAAAGAAAGAAAAAGTACAAATATGTTTTTCTTTTTTTTCTTTTTTTATTCTTAAAAATTGCTTCTTCTTTTTTGGTTTTTATTTTATTTGTAGGTATGGAGATATATTTAAAACATATATACTGGGATGTCCATGTGTGATGATTTCAAGTCCAGAAGCAGCAAGGATTGTTCTAGTGACAAAAGCACATTTGTTTAAGCCAACATATCCAATAAGTAAAGAGAAAATGATAGGGCCTGAAGCTCTTTTCTTTCAGCAAGGTGCTTACCATTCAAAGCTAAAGAAGTTGGTGCAAGCTTCCTTTTTGCCATCTACTATCAGAGGATCTGTTTCACAGATTGAGCAGATTGTTTTGTCATTTCTTCCTGCTTGGAAAAACTCTACTATTAATACCCTTCAAGAAATGAAGAGGGTATATCTCTCTTTTTCTTTCTTTCTTTCTTCCTTACTTATGTTTTTATTCTTTTCTATTTTTATTTTCAGTGCCAAAAGAAAATGCTCTGATCATATGAATTAGACTCCCATTGCATGATAATTTAGATTCCCATTGAATGATAATTTTTTTTTTCCTTTTACTTATTTCTTTTGGGTTCTCTGTGTTTTAGTATGCTTTTGATGTGGCAATGACATCTGTCTTTGGGGAGGAAAAAGAGTTGGAAATGGAAGGAATCAAACATCTGTATAGGTGTCTAGAGAATGGCTATAATTCAATGCCTTTGGATTTACCTGGAACTCCCTTTCACAAAGCAATGAAGGTAATTACAATTATTAGAAACATAATTCTTTATTTTTAAGTGGCCACATTGTACTATAAAAACTTTATATTGAAATTTGATTATTTTATAATAGTTCTTTTTGTTTCTAATCTATTCTTTTGAGAAGGCAAGGGAGCAACTTAATGAGAGATTAAGGAGGTTGATAGAGAAGAGAAGGAAAAGTGGGAAAGAAGAAGGAGGGTTGCTTGGTGTATTATTAGGAGCAAAAGATGAGAAACACAATCATCTGAACGATTCCCAAATTGCTGACAATATAATTGGAGTTATTTTTGCTGCTCATGATACTACTGCAAGTGTCCTAACATGGGTTCTCAAGTACTTGCATGATCATAAAGATCTATTAGAAGCTGTTACGGTAAATATTGTTATTATTATTAATCAATTTCGAAAATAAACTGATGTATGCCAAATTGGGTTTTAGTTGTTTCAAAATTCATTAAGAAATGAGATTTTAAAATAAAAAAGAAAAAGAAAATTTTAATAAATATGTCTGTTTATTAATATAATATCGAGGTGGTGACATAATTGGACTACTGGATCTTGTAATAATACATTGACCTTTTTATTCCATTTTGGTCCATTTATTTTTAATTATATATATATATATATATATATATATATATATATATCATTGGTTGATGATATTCTTTTCCAGTTTATGTATCTTTTTCTATTTATCAACCAATCATTGCATGAATAAGATAATGGAAAAAAGAAAAGCTAGAAATTTGGGTCACATTATTATTTATTTATTGTGTATTATTATTTACTGCCAATCAATTTATATTTATGTTTTTTGAAATTATTGAATTCAGAGGGAACAGGAAGAAATTAGACGTGAAATAATTGAGGCAAACCGTAGACTTACGTGGGATGATACCAAGCGCATGCCACTGAGTAGCAGGGTATTTTTTATCTACTTAAATTTATCTCTATCAATTCTCAAATTTCAATTTCTTTCAATTACATTTTGAATTCAATTCCTTGTCTGCATATTATACCTAGAAAATAGGAATCCAAATCTTGATTTGAGAGGTATTTTATCCAATTTTACTAAAATTATTTTCGTTATTCGGAATACTTTGTAACTTTCCGAGAAATCAGCCATATGTAATTTAACGATTCGATATATATTTAAATATTTTTAGCGCTATAATCATACCGATTTAAACTGAAAATCCGAACAATTCGATATATATTTAAATATTTTTAGCACTATAACCGTACCGATTTAAATTGAGAATCTGAAATTTGCAATGGTATCTACAATACTAGGAATATCAATGAATCCAATTATTGAAATTGCTTTCCGATTAGTTTATTTTTAAAAAAATCTAGAAAAACCCAGTTATTTAATTTTTTTTAATACTATGTTTTCCCATCTTATAGAACTTTACTGATTTGGATAACAAAATTTAGTAATCTTATCCGAAATCATGTTATAGTTAAAGATATCATGTGTCATGCCCTATTTATGAGACATACATGGTTTTGTAATAGAAAGTGTATGCCATAATGGTCCACATCAGACGTGGAATTTTTGTAATATAAGCTCATTTTAAACATGACATCTTATGGTAATCTGAAGTTCTCGGGAACCAATTTCATTAAGAAGAAATAACACTTAAATTATAAATCTTTATTACTGTATTTCTTTCAAATCTGTAATATTAAGCAAATATGATTATAGAATAAGATCAGGGGCAGATGAGATTAATTAACTCTTAATTAACGCAAATGGATTATTTTACTTTTCAGGTAATTCAAGAAACGCTGAGAAGAGCAAGTATATTATCATTTACATTCAGAGAAGCAGTCCAAGATGTAGAGTTTGAAGGATACTTAATTCCAAGAGGTTGGAAGGTTCTGCCTCTTTTCAGAAGCATTCATCACTCTGCAGATTTCTTCCCTCAACCCGAAAAATTTGATCCTTCAAGATTCGAGGTATTAATTAATAACGGACGCATTCTTTTTCTTTTAAAAGCAAACGCTCCCGTTTCTTGAGTTAGAAATTAGTAAATACATGCGCAGTGATTTTCTATATCTATGCATATGCATATGCATATTAAGGGGTAATCTTTGGTTGCAAAAATCATCAAGTGGGTCATCCACTTTTGGATAGAAATCAGAAATATAAGGTTTACAATGGCTAGATTATCTATTGATGAGGAGCAGTGTCCTTTTCCTTATTTATTTATTTATAATGTTTTAGATGATTTCTGGGTTGTGAAATCTTTTGTATGTTCAGATCACGTGAGTTGGTTTTGTAGGGTAGTAAATTAGTACTGTAACAGTGTAATGAGTATGTTTTTTCTTATGCTATGATCTATGAATCTATCTCCTTATATGGCAAAAATAAGAAGCAGCAGCTTTTTTTTTAAGTTCTTGAATGATAATATAATATATATATATATATATTTCTATGATAATGCAGGTGCCACCTAGACCTAACACCTACATGCCTTTTGGCAATGGAGTCCATTCTTGTCCAGGCAGTGAACTAGCCAAGCTTGAGATGTTCATTCTTATTCACCATCTCACCATCACTTACAGGTCCCCTCCCTCTCTCTCTCTCTCTCTCTCTCTCTCTCTCTTATATCAATAATACACATGTCCAAAATGGAACTCTGTCTTACCTACAATATATATATATATATATATATATATATACTATGATGAATAAGAAAATATTATGTTTATGAATGTCTTACATTTAACATTAGATGATTAACAAATAAAATTTTATTATTAAAAACTAATGAATATGAATTAATCATTTATCAGTTTAACGTATAGATAGAATATGCACATGAACTAGACAAGAATTTTCTCCAAATAAAATCACACGTGATCGAAATGAAAAGAAAAAAAAAGGACTATACACGCATACCTACTATACATTTGGATTTGAAATAGAAGATATTGATGGAACCCATTAGACTTCTAGTATAGGTACATTAATATTTTTCTTTAAATTAAGGTAGGAGCCCGCCGACATGGTAGGTGTGACGGTGGAGATGGAGGTTGGGTGGTGGAAGTGGTCCAGTGTCGGTGTTCCTTAGGGTGTGGAAGTGGTCCATAGTCTTAAATAATATAGTGTGTGCTAATAGAGATGATGGGGATTTAGGGTTTGTTGAAAAATGAATAACTTTTGGATTACTATATAAGAGTAGCAGTGGATACCAGTCTAGGAGAACTGAGTAGGATCATACGCGTGGCTTTCATGCATTATATATATATATATATATATATATATTATTAACATCCCATTGAAGTAGTGTTCACTAATTGTCTTAGGTGGTGATCATATCTAAGATTTTGGGTGGTTTTGTTTTATCTTTGTTACTATAGAAAACGTTAAAGAAATGAAATATATATATATATATATATGTTAATAGAGATACATATTTCTTTCTGTCTAATATGTCTACCTCACAATTTTTTATATGGTTTTTTTCTTTTTTTCCTGTTTGAATCGCGAGTAGGATGTATAACAAGTCAAAAAATTTGAATTTGAAATCTCTCAGAATTCGAATTCAAATTTTTCCGCTTATTGTACAACCTATCCACGACAAATGAAAGAAATTGAATTAGAATAAAAATAAACAACAGATTGTTTCGTTAACAAGATAATATATATTTATTATATATTTTGAACCGATTATGTTGAAAAATTATATTCGATGGCTTAGAAGACTATCTCACTTTGATTGGTTATGAAAACACTTTTCATTTCTCAACTTTAATGAATAATGTCATTATTGTTGAATATGATTTTAACCACCATGACTAGGAATCTAGATTTCATTGGAGGCAAATCTTTCTCAATGCTCTTGATTTTGAAATGTGTTGAAATGACAAATTGATATTATTTTTCCTAGTACATAAAAAGAGTTGGCTAAAGAAACATGTGCTGGGACCTGCCCTTTGCCTAATCAATTGATCTCTTACAAGTTAGAATTGACACATCCCTATATTAGATTTTGATTTGTCTAAGGTATCACTTTTCTGGGTTTTCCATGGCCATGTCTCCATCATTGATGCTCAAACTTTTTTTTCTTTTCTTTCTCTTCTTCTCGGTTTATAAGAAAGATACAAAATCGAAAACCTTGCGTTCCTCGCATCTCAGATCCCCATCAACCTCATTAAGTAGCTTCTAAAATGAGTATGATTGCATGCATAAACTCATAAGTCTATAATAAAAGACATAGTTTGCCAGCTATATTGTTCTCAAATCAATGGAGTATATGACAATTACGGTTGCCAGCTATGGAAAAATAAAGACAAAGTTCGTCAAGGCATATCACTAAGCAGGCTTTAGTTCATAGCAAGATACCAATCTTTGCCTCTTCACATAAACATCTCACCTCATTCATGTGATTTTGTATTATTATGGATACATGTCCAAATAGAGCCAACGTCATTAAGTTATTGTTGCTCTATTCAGCTTGTACTGCAAGAAGCCAAACATCGATATTTCTTTTTTCTCTTTTGTTAAAAAAGATCATGTTAGTAATAGAGTATAAATTAGTTTTTAAATTTGGCATTAATGAAGAGTAATCTGATTAATATTCTCACTTGAGATGGGAATTTTTACCATTGTAGTAGTAAGAGATATGTAGGGAAATGAGCTACTTTAGTCCATAATCTTTGTGCTTTCAGAAAATGAGAAATAGAATAACAAAGACTAATAATCCAATAAATGCCCAGCACCATTTTTCCTTCTCTTATATTTCTTGTTGATTGTGGGTTCAGGTGGCAAGCTATGGAAGAGGAGGATGGAATACAGTATGGCCCTTTCCCTGTGCCCAAGAAGGGATTGCCTATAAGGGTAACTCCAAGGCCAATGAGCAGACTGGCTATCTGAATCTGACTAAGAAAGATACTAAAAACTCTTCATTGTTCAATGGAGCCAAAAGCAACACCATATCCCCTTGAGGAGTTCCTTTCTTAGTTTGTTTTCGGTCAGTCCAATTTGTTCTAAAATCCTTTGTTTTCTTTTTTAAACAATTGGGCAGTGGGTCTTGTCTAGTTTTTCAGTTAAGTGTAAGCTTGGGTTGGCAACAAGTCAATGTCACAAAGCATCATGCATAATGCTCAAATTCATGTAACATATAGTGGAAGAAAAAGTTATAAGGAAAAGAAAAAAAAAAAAAAAAAAGCAAAAAAAAGAAAAGTGAGTTTGAATTGGTCCCTCTGTTGGGGGATTGTTATTATGGGTTCGAGTATTTTGAGGATCAAATTTGTAAGGCAATGAATGTGAAACAAGTAGCTATCTATGTTCATAGATTCTTTTTCTTTTTCTTTTTTTTTTTCTTTTTTTTTTCACTTCTCTTTCTCTGAGTGGTCTATAAAGAACCCAGAGATAACAGTGCCCCAAGATAAGCAACTGGGTGTCAGGCACGTGGCATAGGCGGGCTGTGCACACTGCACTTCCACGTCAAACAATGGAAGGAAAATTAATTAATTGAAGTGAAACCCTGATAGAATATAATCCAAAGGTGAATAATGAGAAAGTAGCAACATCAAATAAATTCAAAAGCCAGTTTTGTAGCTTGCATGACCTTCAAGTACAATGCAATGAACCATTCACAAAAATAGCTAAAATAAAACTAATCTTATCTTCCCAAGTTTGCTGTGAGCTGGAAAATAGACAGATGTGGAAGACATAACCAGTAATTCTGATTGTGGTAATAGAAGAAGCAGCTGACTTTTGAGGACCCTGATATCTGTCGTGGCCAAACTCAACCATAAGCAAAATGAAAGAGAATTGCACACGCATTCGAAATCTAGAGGCTAAAGGGACGGGAAAATTCTATCTCAGATAGTGAAACTGTTACTCCATTTAATGGAATCGTGAATCCATGGCATATTATATGTTGAGGAAAATAAAAGCAAAAACAAACGAACAAAACAAATGTGCAGAACTTGCCGTGAGGCATAGGCATTTTGAATCTGTTCGGGATGAAAGTAAACAGTTTCTGCTGTTGCCTCATATGATATGATTTGATATTTTGATGCATTCACTATGAAATTTAGGACTCGGACATCACATACAAGTTCCAATTTCATTGGGAGTTAGGTCACTCAAAAAGACTAGCATATCCAAACTGATGTGGATTCCACATGCAGAACAGGGTTCTTGTCACAATATTTTCCATGCGAAATCAAATTTTTCTACCTCATTTGACATCATTTCATCTGTCATAACCCTGACTCCATACGATTATTTTAGGACCACGTTACAAAACTCTGGAGCAAAAAGTAAAGGGAAAAGTTGCATTTTTCAGACGAGGAAATTTTGTAAATGGGTTCCATCTGCAAATAGCATAAAAACTACTACAGGAACCAACAATATTTAGAATGGAAAGCATGTAGCGGGATAGGGAATTCTTTCTTGGCATTCTTTTCAAAATGGAAAAACTATAGGATAAGAACCTATACTAATTGTGTTTCAGATTTCAAAATTTATGAAGAGATAATAAGTTATAATAAACCCAAATCATTGTCACTTGACTCTTCAATCAGACAGCAGACACATGTATACATATTGCTAATTTCCTGAAATGGAAAATTTTGAAATACACAAACTTTTTAGTTGAGAAGAATTTAAACATGAACCGTAAGCTTTCAAGCAACACGTTTAAAATGCAGTAAGGTTTCGTAATGCCAACCTGCATAGACATTACTTGAAAATAATGAGAGAAAAATACCAAACAAATTAGAGTGGGAAGTTCAATATCCTCACATGAAAATTCGGACAGATACAATGAGCCAAAAAAGGACCAATTTCCCTGGTCCGCAAGTGCATGAAAATGGGAAACAATGTGAAAGGACATACAGAAAAGTGATCCAGTCTGATTTCTCTCTGAAGAAAGGACCCTAACAGTTTTTAAGCAAAATGTATAAGAGATCTTATATATCACAAGAGCAAGTTTACAGTATGTGGTGCAAAACAAGGATGAGCAGATATGTTTCACATCTTGATGAGTTGGCCATCATGTGCCTATGAGGTGGCTTCCACCTTACCTGGAACTTTTCATTTTATGGACAGTTAGTTTCAATATATTGGTCTTCAGAGTTTAGACGGTTGCTGATTAGGCAACCCTTGCACAAATTACTGCAAAAGAAGCCCGTTCATGCAACAATTCCAAGGGTGTAAGTGCATCCTAAACTTCCAAGGTGAACTGTAAATATAAAAGACAAGACTTCTACTTCACTTCAGCAAATTTGTTCAAGTAATTATGCTGCTATATGAAACTGAGGGTTTCTGAAATTGACATTTTCATAGGATTAATGCTCGTGCTTCTACTATATAGAGAATGATGAAACTCTAATATGAAACATAAACTACACAACTCTATAATAAAAAAAAATAAAAATAAAAAGAACAATGTTCAATTGCTACATTCATATTGACTAAGAACTTCAGTTCACATCATAAAATGATGTCAATCTTGAGGCCAATTTTAAGTTCAGAGACATATTCTGTTTGTATACCTTTGTCATTTCAATAAGTGCTTACTTTATGATAGATGGACAAGCCTGGAGTCTAGCACACACTCCAACATAAGTCCTTGATTGTAGTACAGTAAATGAACTTACAAGTTTTATCACATATACACATGAAAGCAAGAGGATAAACAGAAATATGTAAATAAGAGACAGGATGTATGTGCATGAAATATGGTTCTCTCCCAAAAATTTGAACTCTCAAAAGCTGGTTGGTTTTGAAAAATAAGCATTCATAGAACTGCAATATCTGACATTCTTGCAGTCTAAAAACAGGCAACTAAAAGATGTGATGAGATAACTAAAGCACCACTAGACAGACTTAGATTTGTACATATACCTTTTATTTATGTCACTGGGCAACATAACTTAATATATATTGCTATCCTATATATGCAGTAACATGCACCAGTATAACATTATAAATGATCGTTTTGTGGTCTTGAAGGGTAGTCGCTACTAGATATTCTAGCCTGTACTGATTAATCTTGTGATTGCCTAACTCTACAGATTATAAACCACATCACTTAATTTGTCTTGTATTTTTCATATCTTTACTATCTTAGACGATATTTTATGCATTTCCAAAGTAATTTCATTAATTTCCGGATTGACCGAGTGTTTATAGAATAATTAAGGAGTTGAAAAACACGGTTATTATATTTATAGAATTGTCGGCATATATGTTACGCAATTTACTAATGGTTCTTTTCTTTTTGAACTGAGGAGGGTGGCAGGGGCGAATCCAGGATATATTGAGTGAGAGCAAATTGTTTTCCTTCATACATACAACAAAAGGAGACAACAATATATTTAACAACATATAACAACAAAAGTGGGGGCAAAGTTCATGGACCAAAGCAGAATACATTAAAGATGGAGGGTAGTGGGGGCAATTGCCCCCATTGCCCCCTATGTGGGTTCGCCACTGAGGGGTGGGGTTACATACTGCATTTTAATTGTTATGCATAGCTGGCTGGCAGCTCTTTTAAGGATATAAAAGAGACTAGAGACAAAAATTCAAAAAAAAATTAAGATATTCATTACCCTTGTTCTCATTCCTTAGTAATGGAAATACAAAAGTGAAATCTTTCATATTGATTTGTCCACAATTTAGTTCCTGCTTAAGCAGGGGATACTTGTCCGTAGTTACAATCATATGCCTAGGAACAGAGTCAATTGGATTCTCCAAGATTTACTCAATGGACCAAAAGCAATATATGACCCTATGTTTTTGGACTACATGGCCCAATATATATATATATATATATTGTATATATGGGTACTAATATTGGAGTGTCACATGAAATATTCCTTACAATTAAGTAAAATGATTATTAGATACAGCCACTACAGGCAGATGGTTGTGTTGTGTTAATTCTAACCTCTCAAAGATAGATTCAATGTTTCTGCATCTGCTACACATTGATCTCAATATTCTCATTTTTAGTAAGAGTCAATAACTTAATAAAACATCAAAACAAAAAATAAATTGGAACAATAAAGCATGCCCAGCATTTTCACTGTTCCATTACATAGGACCTTAGGCATGCAGATGCAGTGTGTTCAACAAATAGGCCAAGGCAAGACATGCGGAAGATTCTGACTGCAAGAGTTAAACATAGTTACACAAGGTGGTCCAAACATCAGTTGATTCGCGCACCTTAAATAATGATTAATAAACTACAATCCTCGAGCAAAAACTAAGAATATTCTTAAGAGATTAAAACAATAGTTTGCTACTAGTAAAATGTGGGAAGCCTTGTAAAATATGACATCCTCTCAACCTGTTCCACTTGGGGCACTACTACAGCCATTATATTTCAAAGCTTACAGTATCACTAACACAGTGAACAATGTAAAATGATTATATCATTAAACACTAAAATAAAGATAGTTAATTCATCTGTTGTAAAGAGGACAGGGACATGGGCATGGTGATGGACCAGAAGCCATTTATGTTAGTGTCCAGTAATAATTGATTATGCAAGTGGGGATCCTGAAATACTAAAAATGATGTAAACTAGATGATGATGAATCATTTGTGACTACAAGGAAACCTTATGACACCCATGCCAAACTTCCTTATTGATTAGCATCCATCTTGTCCTTAATCGATGTTACCTCTTCTTTCCAGAATAGTTTCATATATTTTTCTTCTCTATCTCAACATACTTATTTGGTGTACTCTGATTTTTGTTTCTTGAACATAAAAAGCTGAAATAAGTTAACTGATAAATTTTCCTTGTTCAATTTATTTCAACATGCTTGCCAGAAGAACATGCCAAGTGAAAAGTTTAGTGTATCTCTTGCACATCCTTGGCATGCACATCTAAAATTGCAAACATATATCAGTTATAAGGCCTTTAAAACTCCCACATGAAATGATAGATCAGATGAGAATCAAGGTCTTAATCTGCAATGAGCTCAGTGTACCAGAAAACTTAGAATGAAGCAAATAAGGGATAAAACCTGCATCTTTACTCCACGAAAACCGTACTCTTTGAGGCCAAGTACTAGACACGAGTAATATAAGTCCAAGGAAGCACCACCGACACAAGGCATAATTAATATTGAAGAGAGGAACAAATCATATCAAACAAAGGATTGAATTAACCACGTTTACATAATTGCTTAAGAAACGGAAACAAACCAAAACAAATGATTATCGATATCGATAAAGTTGTACACTCTATAATTACCTTGTTTAACAGAACATGTTGCATAAACAATGCCATACCTGAAAGTTGCATTAATAAACAAAAGGAATGAACTTGTATCGAACTTTGCTCGTATACTCCAAATATCTCTCCCCAAAAGTCTCGATCATTAGAGCCTCCTCTTTTCCTGCCTTCTGGGCATAATATATCAAACACACTGCTACTACAAATAACAAGCTCAAACGTGCACGAAGTGCAATAAAATAAGTAGCAAACAGAAGCATAGTAGATGAATAAATGGGGTGGCGGACCCATCTATATGGCCCAAATTGTACAACTGCAGTAGGCACCACTACCTTCTCCGAGTACTTGGCAAGGAAAAGTGTTGAATTATATTGCATCAACAAAGTTACCAATATCAAAACCCAAATCCCTGCATTGCTCCATCCACCAGAAATAAGGTGCAGTTCTGGCCCCTCGAGAGCTGCAAGCCAATGACCAACCATGACTCCCGCACAGAATAATAGGCGGTGCCATTTGGGTGCATCAACATCCCACTTAGGGTCATGTGGACGCGCAAAATAATCTCCATATAATCGTTTCCTTACACTAACATTGAAGAAAAAGAAGTAATGATACACAAAAAAGAACACAAAAGGCCATCCTTGGAGATAACCGTTAAAATGAGCAGGAGGGACAAGTGTTAGCCAAGTGAACACTGAGGTAACTAATGCAATTTGCTCAAAAATACTCGCTGCACCTAATGAATGCTTATAGAAGCAATACAACCCATAAACTGCAAGTGATATAGCTACGAACCATGGCCAAAACAACCAAGTCCAGCTAAAATACATCCAAAAAAAGGGGTTCAAAAGCAAATTCACACTCCATTTTGTGACTGCAATTGCAACTGAGAAAACAGCAGACCATTTGATGATATCAAAAGGAGTTAATTGCAAAAGGATTGCTTTCACTTCATCAAAAGATAGGTCTTTTAGGGGTTTTAGCCATGGGTAGTTTTGGGGAGCGCCTGTGCTGGCAGAACTGGAATATGAGCATTTGACAGGAGATAGCAAATGGGTTTTTGTAAATCTCAATGGTGAAAGTGTTTGGTTAAGTGAAAGCAAAGGATTTAACGGATTTCTGATGGGAGTACGAATGCGATTGCAGTGAAAGTTAGTGTTGGACAAATGTGACTGAAGGTGTTTGTTGAAATGCCTGAGAGAGACTCTATTTCTGCTGTCGTTGATCCTGTTGTTTGTGAGAGAGAAACCAAATGGGATTGTTTTGGAGGGAATCAGAACAGAAGCAGTTTCCATATTTTGACTAAAAGCAACGAGCGGTGAAGCAAAAGATTTCTACATTGGTTTCAGTTAGGACTGTTGAGGCAAGCAACAGGAGAAAAGGACATTGCCTCACTTTTACCAGTATATCTTATGTTTGCAAGTGTTAACAGTTCACAGAAATACAATTGGGGAAGGATGGATTGCTCATTGCAATTTTGTAGCCACACAGCCTATTCTTATGCAGGCCCAATACTACAATTGTCTGTTTTGGGGTCTTTTAATTAGATTTTGCTGAAAGATGCCACATACTTTGTGTTCTTTTTCTTGTTTCTTTTCTTTCCCTTTTCTCCCACAACTTGGAAAATTATGAAGTGAGGATTAAAAACTGAGTCGTGGATTACCCAATAGATGCTGATCATTTTTTATTTATTTATAATAATTTCATTATTATTAATGAATGGAAAAAAATGAGTAAAATTTAAAAATTATTTTGTCTTTGACGTTTTACATTTGAGAGATAAATATGGTTTTATAATAAAGGAATCACGTGTATTTTATTTTCTTAATATTTTTTAAGTATATTTACTATATCTTTTTTTATATTTTAGAGTGCAAATATCAATAGAAATATAAACTTTTGATAAACTAAGTATTTTTAAGTAATTTAGTATCCGACTAGATATTTTGTGATCATAATAAAGTATTAAAAAATATTTTTAATTTTTAATTGAATTTAAAAATATTTTTTATATTTTAATTAAATTAAAAGTAAAAATTTTTAATAAAATTTTAATTTATTTATAGATTCTATGATGCATTGTTAGATATCATATTATTTATAAAATTATAATATAATGTTGATTCAAGTTAAATACATGCAAAATTATATAAAAAAATAAAAATATGAATATGTATCTAAAAAATGCTAAAAAAATAAAATACACGTTACTTCTTTAATAAAAATAATCTTTTCAAGTGTAAAAGCATCAATCATTGGATAGAATATTCCAAAAATATAAATGTAACTATTAATTTTACCCTAAAATATAATAACTCAAAATGCTTCAATACAAACAAATGCAAATATTAATTTACTTTTTTATACCAAAAAGGAAACTATTTCAAAAATAATTATCAATAGGTCATGAGCTGCACAATAAAAGATAGTCAGCATTTTACACTCGTGGTTAAAAACTTAATTAATCACCTTGGTGTCATTTAGGTATCATTATTCCATATGCCACTACTCCTTACTAAAAAGATCAAGTTAATATATAGTCTAATAAATAGCTAATTTTGAATGAGGAAATAGCATATTGTTGAAATAGAATTTCTCATGTTTATAATCATTAGAATGAGACAATCCAAAGCCTTTTCTTTATTCTTTTTGCCTTCTTCTCTCAATATTCTTTAAATATAACATGTAAAAATTAACTTTAAAATAATGTTTTATTATTTATAATTATTAAAGTTTATTTTGACCTCTCGAATATTTAGAGTTAGTTTAATATTATTGTGCAGAATCCTATTTTAGAAATTTTATTTTTATTTTCTTAATATATTTTTAAAAAGAGGTATTATCGAACTCTATTGCTCTTAAAAGTTAGATTTTAAGAAACAATTATAGGAAGAAAAAAAATGAGCAAAGAAATTATAAAATTAAAAATAGTTGAAAAAAGAGCAATTGCAAACTGATCCCTAGTATCTTTAGTTTAATTGCTCAAGTATGTTGGTGAAATAGTATAACTTATTATCAAACAAAAGTTTAATTTTTTTTTTATGTGTCAAACTTAGTACTCGCAAGTGCATTAATCGTTTTTATAATAAAAACGTTAAAATATGCTGATGTGGATTTTTTAAGAAACTATGAGACCACTTATTATAAAAATTAATTATCAATATGAAACTCTAAAAGTAAATCCAAATACTCTAAATTAATATTTTGAGAAAATATAATGTTTATAAATATATAAAATAAACTAATTAAATAAATATGTAAATTAGATGATTTTAATAATCTATATGATAAAAAAAATATATAGTCTTAGCCAATTACTTAGTAATCTCTTTATTTTAATACTAAACACGAATCTAATGAATAAGATAGTGATATTTATTTTTCTTTAATCATTCAATATATCAATATAGATTGAAGTAAAGATGATGTCTTTAATACATTTAACTTAAATAAATATATAACAATTATCATTACTGAATTAATATGATGGTTAAACAATAATAATAATTCAAATTAATAAAAATATATTGACAAAAAAATTATTTACTAAATATAAAATAACAAGATTTATACAAAGTAAATAGACTAAATTAAATACTAAGGAAAATTTAACCAAATATATTTAATCTCATAGCCATAGTAATTAAATAGTTAAACATGAAAGTAAAATTGAAAATAAAAGCTCTTTCTAGATCCAAAATTCTTCAAGACAGTCTCTACTTTCCAGAAACCTTATTAATTTTGAGAAAATACAAAAACCTAAAACTAAATATTTGTGATGAGGAATTATAGAGAAAATTTGCAGAGACGGAAATAATGGATATATGATGAATAATGATTAGTATGTCCAATTTCTAATACTCATCTAAATTTGTAAAACTTCTTATTGTAGAGCCCTTTCAGCACAAGGCTTTTAAGAGTTATCTTTATTACTGCTCTTAATTATCTATAGATAAATAATTAATACAAATTTTTTAAGTAATAAAAAACTAATTTATACTCTTGGGCATTGTGAATTTTGGTTGGGCCTGTTAAATGGTTAGTCCATGCACTTTGATCTTAGACTTTAATAATAACACGTCTTATTAGATCCAATTCTAAGTGTTTAGCTTCATAATTCTCTCTTTGGCTAATAGAAACTGAAATTGGACAATTAAACTTAAACATTGTAAAAATACATATTTTTACCATATTATATATGAAAATATATTATTAAAATTCTAAAATATCTTATATAATTCAAAATAAAAATATATTATTAAAATTTTAAAATATCTTAAATAATTATATATAATTTGAACCAATTATATTTTTCTTTTGATTAAAAACAAAATCTTCTAGAATTAAGAGAGGTAAACTTTACCATTCATGAGAATAGTCTTTGCTGATGTTAGTGAAATCATTCATAGTATAGACATTGAGAAGAAAGAAATAGCTTATGTCACCTTTCAAATCTATGCTCATGTCACCTGACTTCTTCAGAGAAAATTGAGCTCAAAAATCAAACATATGTAAACACATTTCCATACATTCATATTTGAGATTCTTATCTATTTATTTATTTATAGTTAGATTTTTTTGTTGTCCAATTCAAGATTTAGTGTCTTAAACAAATAATGCTCTTGTAGTTATCTGATAATAATGTAATTAAAGAAATTTCTAATGTGATTTCATAGGAAAGAAGACTAATATGATTAGTGGATGAACAAAGATGGATGACAAATAAATTAATCACAAGATTAACTGAACTATTTATTTATGATGTAGAAGTGGTACCAGTAGCAGGGTACAATTGTACAAAGTCTTTAATTAAATATTTTTTAATTATGTTGAGTTTGACATAATAGTTCTTGGAGTTAGAGCCTCAAATAAAACCAATCCGATAAAATCCCGATTTAAAAAATAAAATTTAAAAATATATATAATTGAGATTCGGTCTAAATATTAAAATTGATTTTTTCGGTTTAATTTGCAATTCGAGAAAAAAAGAAAAAGAAGTTGATCGAACCAAATTTATTTCTAGAAACAAATAAAATAAGAATCGAAGGTTTCTTAAGATTCTTTTCTCTAATAACAAAATCTTAAGATTCATGAATATTGTTAGAAATAATCAGGATTAAGGGATAATTAAGGTGTTAATTAAATATATTAAAGATTAAAGAGATGTCTTGGGGTACAGACATATGATATGGTCCTTTTATAATGGAATTAGTACATATCAACTAGTCAAATTTGCTTTTAAAATGATAACATAAAGTCTTTAACTAACCAGAAGACCAAATGTTTTTTTAATACCATTTGAATAAATTAGCAAAAGAAAGCCATTTGTAGATTAAGTAATGTATAAATTTACGAAATTAACAAATGTACCCAATATTGGAGTCTTTTGATGACTATATCTATATCTATATTAATTTTTGAAATTTAAATTTTTTTTTAATATGTGTGCTTAAATTTTTATTTGACATGTATACTACTTTTGACGCATGAAATTTAAGTTTATTTGTAATTTTATATTTTTTTATTAATTTATTGACTAATAAATTACATTCCTAATTAAACACCGACTATAATCCTAAGAGATAGAATATTAATTATATTTTAATATTATATTTACTAATAAATAATTTCTTAATTAGATAATTCTATCCTAAAAAATATTAGCACATTAATTATATTAACTAATAAATAGTTTCCTAATCAGATAATGATATTAATTTTATACTAAGAAGTAACATATTAATTGTATTTTGATATTATATTAACTAATTTTAACTACATAAGAATTCTAATATAGGAAATAAAAAATTAAATTACATTTTAATATTATATTTAATAATAAATTAAATTTTTAATTATATAATAAATTTTTAATTGTAAAAAATAGTAATGTCAATTATATTGATATATTAATCTATAATATTAAAATTAATTAATAAATAATTTTTATATTGTTGCATTAATAAAATTTTAAAATTTTTAAAAGACTAACCACATTTTAAAAGTTAGTTTGTTATTATTTTTAAAAATTTTACGAAACAATATTAAATATTAAATTTTTTATTAAATTATATCTATCAACTTAGTTTTATAATCAAAATAAGAATAACGACCGTGTAAAACACGAGTGAATGACTAGTTTATATAAAGATAAGGACAAATGGTACTTATATCTAAGGATCAAATACATTCAATTTAATTTTGTTAGCAAATATTTCTATAAATTTATGTGTAAATCTTTTCAGCACATATTTCTATAAATTTATGTCTACGGGTCAATACACCCGATTTAAGTTTTTTAAAATGCGAAATACTATTAGAATTTCAAGTTTTAATTGAATTATATATATATATATATATTAACTACTTAAAATTATTATTAAAATTTAATAAAATGATAAATATTATCAAGCATAATTTTTATTTTAATATAATATGACTATTAATTTTTATTTTTATTTAAATTTGATAATTTAATTGAAATATTAAATATATAATGAGATATATTAGAGTTAGAGCTGGATATGAATTCAAATTGTGAATATGTCAATTTATTTTATAAAAATAAATTAAAATCTAAATAAATATTTTATTTTTAAATATTATATTAATTTATTATTTTTATTTTTATTTTAAATTTAATAATTAATTTTTCTATTATGTACATAATAATAAATTCAACTATTAATATCCACATGCATATAAATGAATAAGAAAAACTAGCTATGGTCGAAAGATACATTACGTCTAGAAGCTTTATGGAAAAGATATAAATATTGCCT